>NC_034609.1:28115042-28121043 GCF_900095145.1 Mus pahari
CAGAGCTATACAGAGAAACCCTGTCTCGAAAAACCAAAAAAAAAAAAAAAAAAAAAAAAAAAAGAAAGAAAGAAAGAAAAGTAATTTAGGATATATAGTAAGTTATTGTTGCATTACTTTTTCTGGAGATAAACAAGTGTCTAGTCACCCTATATATGGTACAACAGACCAGAGAAAAGATGCCACTCAACTGAACTTGGTGAACCAATGAGTCTAATTATATGAGTTGATTACTTGTGGCCACACTACCAAAGAAAGCCTCTCTCTCCCCAGTTAATGGAAGCCCCATGCAGGCTCTGAATCTCACCTCTTTTTCACAAGCAAACGTTAATAGTCTCATTTTTCTAAGGGTCTCATGTGGTAGTAATGGCTGCTCTGATTTCGAGAGGTTAAAGGTCATGCCATAACCAGAGAACAGTGTTCCACAGCATAGACCTTCAATTATGCAGCCATAATCAAAACTTTATTTATATATACAAATGATGTCATTTGTATGTGATGAGCATGGTTATGCAAAGGTGATACAATGAAGTCACTCAATGTTTGTATTCATATTGAAGATTTCCATTACATAGCAGCTGACTATTAGAAGAATGTCCTATTAGAAGTGTTCTCTTGAATGTTTATCTCAGGTGGTGAATAAGTCACTACAATTCTAAACACTGTTTTTCATTGCTGTCATAAATTCCCCAAGGCTGAGTAGTTTATAAACAAAAGAAGTTTCTTTTAGCTGACGGTTATGACTGCTGAAAAAAAAAATAACATCTGAACCTGGTATCTGTTCAACTTCTGGTGTGGGCCTTGTGTTGATTCTACTAGTAGCAAAAGTTGGAAAGACAGAAAGATGTTAAAGAAGGAAAAATTGGGGCTAGAGAGATAGTTCAGAAGTTAAGAAAACATATTTCTAGTACAGAGAACCCCGAGCATAATTCCCAGCACCCACCGTGTTCACAACTGCCTGTTACGACACCTTTTAACCACTCAGGTAGTGGCAGATAAGTGTCTGTGAGTTTGAGTCCAGCCTGGTCTACATAGTGAGTACTAAGACATCCAGAGCTATACAGTAAGACTGTCTCAACCTCCTCCCACTTCCCTCTCCCGAAGGGTCAAAGACAAAGGGTTGCTTTTTGAACAGCTTGTTCTGAGGTATAGCTAGGTCTCTGTTACTATGACAACCATTCATTAATAGTACACATCCATACCATAATTTTCTTTTATGAGACAGCGTCTCATACAACCCGGGCTGGCCTTGGATTTATTACGTAGCCAAGAATGACCTTACATTTTGTAGCCTCTTGCCTCCACCTCCAAGGTGCTTAGACCCACAGCTGTATGTCACCTTGTGCTGGAATCAAACCTGGGACTATCTGAGTACTCTACCAATGGAGATACACTCCTAGCCCTTTAATTACATCTTAAAGCGTTATCACCTCTTACCGGGTGTGGTGGCTCACTCTTTTAAGCTCAGGTGTCTGGGAGTCTGTCACCTGTCTGATCTAAATCCTGAGTTCCAGCCGGGACTACATAATGAAGCTGTGCTCCAAAAGAGAGAAGAGTAAAGAAAGGTGACATCACGTGGCTACATAGGTTTTGATAAGGCAAACCAGACTGAAAGCCTCGTAAGATGGTGCAGTCTCCTCTCACCATACGTGAGAGTATTCTTGCAAAATTTGCTGTCTGTGGAAACTGTGGGAACTTATTCTGTGTTCCCAAATTAAGTGGGACGAGAACTCAGGCTTTAGTCCTTATGGGCAGACCCATTGGCCTTGACAGCATTCAACGGGTCCTTCGAACGTCTGGTAGGAACCACACAGTCTCAGGGGCCGGCACCCCTGCCCGCGCCAAATTCCAGAAGTCTCTCCAACCCCCATTGTTCCAATCCCCCTATATTCCTGGGCCTGGTCTGAAGCAGGGGTGGGGGTGGGGGTGGGGCGGGGGTGTGAAAGCTCTGAGGATTCAGTCTCCCTAGCAAGGTCCTGAGGGACCAGGTTGGTTTTGGAGGCGGATAGCTCAGAAATCCCATGCGGGCATTGCTGCCCATCAAACAGGGTAATTCACATAAAACCTTCCTGGACCCATGCTCTTTGGGGGGCCCTGTACACCCAGTTCTGACTCGATTCTTCCAGGCCATACAGGAAATGTACCCCCAATGGACAGTGGGGTCCCACTCTCGGTGGCCTCTGTGAGACATTTCGTGTAAGACCCTTACCTAAATAACACACCAAGAGGACTCAGGAGCCCTAACAAGTGTGTAAATATAAAGTAAGTACCCAATGATAGGTGACAATGTGGGAGATACCTCTTTTATCCCTTGTACCACACACTTACTTTAAAATGTGAGACACAAATTACTTTGCAGTGCCTTTCTCTGGTGCCTCTGAGGACGTGATCTTTGTGTCACACCAGTGATACGCCAATGATCCACTTAGCCACTTAGATTCAAATCAGTTTATTTATTTATTTAATGTATGTGAGTACATTGTCCCTGTCTTCAGACACGCCAGAAGAGGGCGCCAGATCCCATTACAGATGGTTGTGAGCCACCATGTGGTTGCTGGGATTTGAACTCAGGACCTCTGGAAGAGCAGTCAATGCTCTTAACCACTGAGCCATCTCTCTAGCCCCCAGATATTTGTTTTTGTTTTTAAGACAGGGCTTTGTGGGCTGGTGAGATGGCTCAGTGGGCAAGAGCACCCAACTACTCTTCCGAAGGTCCGGAGTTCAAATCCCAGCAACCACATGGTGGCTCACAACCATCCATAACAAGATCTGACGCCCTCTTCTGGAGTGTCTGAAGACAGCTACAGTATACTTACATATAATAAATAAATAAATCTTAAAAAAAAAAAAAAAGACAGGGCTTTGTATGGCTGAAGAGTCTCAGATTTGCTAGGTAGACAAGACGAACCTTGAATTCCTTATTCTCCTGCTTCTCCTTCCCCAGCGCTCTGATAACAGGTGTGTGCCATGATTTTTTGTAACAGTTGGTTTTTTGAAACAGTATTTCACTGGGTAGCCCAGGCTAACCTAGAACTCATGACTTTCCTGCCTTGCTCCCAAGATTAATGGCGTACACTAGCACACCTGGAGAGAGAGATTTGCTATTCTCATTTTGCAGATGACACCTGAGGCTAGATTGGTTTAGATGGAGACAGGATTGGCCGATTTCAAAGCTAAGTCTCAGTCGATGTCACTCCTTAGTGTCCTTAGAAGGAGTTAACTAACCTCGTAACCCTTGTTATATTGTACCTTGATACATAATAACATTTCCTAGTGCTTAGCTATGTTTGGGCAGCAGATAAAGCACACACACACACACACACACACACACCAACACACATACATATGCACACACACATGCACATACACACACACACCACATATTTATGTACACATACACTCACACACACCATATACAACATACACACAGACCACACTCACATACACGCACGAACACTACAAACATACCACACACAAACACACACACCACACACTCTCGCACACCCCTGCTCTGTGAAGTGAGCGGTTCTGGGGCTTCTTGCCATTTTTACGCCCCCCCCCTAGTGGCCACATATAAAGCTGCTGTTTGGTCTCTGGTTCATCTTAGTAACTCACCCGCTAGGGGTCTCTGCAGAGCTTGGCTATGTGGGGGGAGGGGGAAGAACCAGCAGGTTACTGGCTAACAGGCTATTGACATATTTTTGCTGTTGGTTATGTTCTTGCTGTTGGTTATTCTCTTCCTGGCGCTCTCAGCTCTTGCTTCCTCTGCTGGCCAAGGTAGCCACCGTGGATACAGTGGTCAGCAGGCCAGTGCCACTGACTGAAAGGGCTTGCAGGAAGGACTGAGTCAATGGCTGTATCCCCCAAAGGCATGGGGGCATAGAGGACATTCCAGAGAGAGGAACAGGAAGGGGAAAGCTCTGGAGGTAGCTCTGTGAAACTGGAGGTTAATGTGAGAAAAAAAAAAAAAAAAAAAAGATTACATTTGACCCAGTCTTCAGCATAGCCTGGAGATGGGGGTGCCCTGATTACAGTCACAGGTCCTAATTCTTCAGACAGAAATAACTCTGGAGCAGAAGAAAGGAGGCCAGCTCCACCCCTACACCCCACATACATGCCCCACTCTCATTCTGCAATCACCCCACAGCTGGAGGTGAGGTATCTTGCCCTACAGCACTCACTAGAATCAAGAGACGGGGACCCTAAATTCAGCAGCGGTCCCTTGCCCACTTCACACCTCCGACCAATGGCAATGCAGACCTAAGGCCCCCACCTGGTAAGCTCTCACACCACACAGGGTAGCCTATGCCAGAGCTTCCAAACTCTTGGAGAATCAAGTGTCAGTTGTGGTTAAGGCTCTGTCTGTCCATTCACAAGCCTCAGGGTTAGTGGAGCCACCCTAGTCCTCCACAGGGGCAAAAAAGTGCCCAGTGGGGGCGCTCAGTCTTCTACTGAGGCTTGATCAAATAGAAGCTTGCAGGCTTCGGATTTGGCCTTTGTTGATGAGAGAATGTTTGGCTTTCCAAACAGTATGCTTACAACACACCACACACACATCTCCCAGTGGGGACCAGGCTCAGAAAAGCACCCACCAAGTTATTAGTGTCCAGGAGGTGATTGTGCTATCTGAGTAAAAGCCTTTACCCAAGGCAGGCAGAGAAGCCTCAGCTGGGGGTGTGTGTGTGTGTGTGTGTGTGTGTGTGTGTGAGGGGGGAGTTCTCTTCTTTCCCACCATGGGGTGTTTGGAGCGCTCTGAAATACTCAAACTTGCCCCTCAGACGACTCCTGGTACATAGATAAACTTGCAGGAGATTTGAAGTCCAAAGAGCAAGGCTCAAATTCATTTATTGACCCACCAATTTACAGGCATTATTAAGGAGAATCTGGTAAAGTCAGTTTGAATCACTTAACCCTATCTATCATCTATCTATCTATCTATCTATCTATCTACCTATCTAATAATCTAATCTATCTATCTATCTATCTATCTATCTATCTACCTATCTAATAATCTAATCTATCTATCTATCTATCTATCTATCTATCTATCTATCTATCTATTAATCTAATCTAATCTATCTATCTATTAATATCTATCTATCTATCTATCTATCTATCTATCTATCTATCTATCTATCTATCTATCTATCTATCTAACTATTTGAGACAGGATTTCTCTGTCGGTCCTAAGGCATGGCATGTTTCTCTCTCCTTCCCTCCTGCTTCCTCCTGGTCCCAAGCCTAGGAACGCTAAATCCCGCCTCTCCCCTCCCCAGCTATTGGCGACTGGCATCTTTGTTTGCCAGACAGAATTAACTGGAGGCAGGTTCCCAGAAACTACATATACCCTCTCGTGTAAACTAATTTTAGGGGAACCAAGTTGACATTAGAATCCAAGTGGCTAAAAGTCTTCTCTTGTTTGCAGTTGGATCAAGATGTAGGACTCTCAGCTCCTTCTCCAGCACCTTCTCAGCCTGGATGCTGCTATGCTTCTGGCCTTGATGATAGTGAACTGGACCTCTGAACCTGTAAGCCGGCCCCAATTAAATGCTGTCCTTTATAAGAGTTGCCTTGGTCAGGGTGTCTCTTCACAGCAATGGAAACCCTAACTAAGACACAGGTTTATTATTTTGTATTGCTACGATCCAATAGACAAGAAAAGCAACTCCAAGGAGGGAAGATTTGTTTTGTCTTATGGTTTTAGAGGGTCCAGTCTTCATGTCAGAGAGAGTATGGCAGAGGAGGGCAGTCCACTCAGGAAGGGCACCCGGGAGGCAGAGAAAATGTCACCTAGGAAGGGGCAAGGACAAGAGACAGCCCCCAAGAGGAGTCCCCAGGGACCTACTTCTTCCAACGAGGCCATACCTTCTACCTTTCAATAACACCAGCTCATTATAAAGCTGTCCGGGTCCAGCCCCAACACAGGATCGGAGTTCTCAACTGGAAGCAGGGCTATCTGGAAGGCGCATAATAAACAGACACAGACGACTTTTTGGGTACA
>NC_034609.1:28121448-28124971 GCF_900095145.1 Mus pahari
AAAAAAAGAAAGAAAGAAAGACATTGTACAATCATTGTCAAATCAAATTCAAAAGAATAACCATGTCTCACAAAGAACTAAGAATTACAATTGTTCCCCAAAATTTCAAGTTTCCCTATTCCCAGGTGTATAGCCAAAGTAATAATAATTGCAAACTTACCATTATTTAATCTTTAACTTTTAACTTATTTTATTTCAGAGCTCAGAGCCCCGAGGTCAGCTACTTGCATTTACCTGTGAAGCTCTAATGATAAATGACATGGGCAAAGCTGCCAGGCAGTGGCCAGAAAGAATCAAGTTAACCCTTAACTCAGTAGTTCCGCTAGCTTTCTGCTTCTGTACACTTTACACGACTCTCCTAAGAGTCCCAGTGTTTTGACTTAGTTTTACTAATATAAGATTTCACATATTCTATACTTGCTTATCCAGGAACCATTCTCAAATGTTGCATAAAACTTATTTCATAACTTCAATAGTTTTTCCTTTCTCAGGGTCCCAATGTTGGCTCTATTTCATTTTCTAATAATTTCTTCAAACTTTCTTTGCAAGTCAAGCATTAATCCAGAACTACTTTGTGCAGTTATTACATTGTTTCCAAGATGAGAACACACAGCGTGCACCTGGGCCATCAGGACTGTGCCGTGCTGTGCCCCATGCCTCAGTCCTTGTTTAAAAATCATTACGTCAGGGAACATCTAGTTTCACAGAATTCAGCAGAGCAGAAGGAGAAAGAAATAAGAAAGTCAGATATAATAGAATAATTATGCACACCAAGGCCAACTGAAAAGTAGTCACGCACAAGTGAAATCTATACAGCTGTTGTCCAGGGCTAAGGTTAGGAGAAATGGGAACAACTGTTTTTTACAAAGAGCTGCTGCAGGCTACTGAGATGTCTCCATCCCGGCCTACTGCAGGTGGTCCCTGTCATTGTATGCTGTCCCCAGCACGAAGCCATTAAGGGCTTGATTCATTCATCTGGTCACCACACTCTAGTTGTTGATGGAAAAAAGAAAAACATTATGAACACACTCATAGGTGTGTTCCACCCATCTCCTAGGTTTTTGTTAATCCAATCAAACTGACAGTCATAAGCAATCATCACTCCAGGCCCAATGACTCTGGCCTATAACCTATATACTTAAGGGTCAGTCTGGACAGCGAGACACATTAATAACAGTAACTAAAATCACAACAGGCACCTTACCAAACATAAAGTGCATGAGCTCATAGATGTGAGAGGCTTCACCACTATGGAGGTATCCCACTATGGAACAGTCAGACTTGCTGCGAGGTGGGAATGGAATTCGTTGGCTGCAGGATTCCACAGAGCCTGAACTTGGCCACTGTGCAACTGGGACTGGTCAGCAGAAATCCATCCAAACTGCCATTCCTTCCAAGGAGTGGGCCCTGGCCCTGTATCTCAGAGCCCTTTTGTGGGGTCAAGTCCAACAAGAGGAGAACTCAGAGGAAACACAGAGGAGTTGTGCTTTCAAGTCTTATCCAGTCCTGGCCCACCGGCTTGGAGACAGGGCAGGCAGGACCGACCATAGAGTCCAAGGCCTCCCGGGTCAGGACCTTCGTCCCTGCTGTTTGCTCTGTAGGAAATGTTCTTCATCTCTCACTTTAGATCTCTTCTAAAGCCTTACAAGAGGGACTTCCCTGATTTCCCAGAGGACAACAGCTGCACCCAGCCACTAGAGGGCTCAGCTAGTAGAGGCTTTTTACCTCTAAGCCTGAGGACTTGAGTTCCACCTAGGGGATAGAAGGAGAAAACTTCTGTAGCACCCAATACCCCCTCCCTCCCCTATGAATATAAATAGCTGAAAGAGAGAGAGAGAGAGAGAGAGAGAGCGAGCGAGAGCGAGAGCGAGAGCGAGGAAGGAGGAGGAGGAGGAGGAGAAGAGGAGGAGGAGGAGGAAGAAGAAGAACAACAACAACAAGAGAGGGAGGGAAGGAAGGAAGGAGAGATGGATGAATGGAGGGAGGAAGGGGAGGGGAAGAATATGTATGAGAGACAGAAAGACAGACAGAGATAGACAGAAAGACAGACAGACAGACAGACAGACACACACACACAAAGAGGAACTCAGAGACAGAATCAGACAGAGACAGAGTCCCCATTCCCAAGGCCAGGGGCGCTCCCAGCCCCCTCCGGAGCCATTTCTTCGGTGCAAGCTTAGGGAAGTAGGCTGTGTTCCACCCTATCTCCCCACCGCAAGGTAGTCAACGAAATGAAACCGTAAAGAGTGTGAAAGTTCCTACAGTTTCATTCCCCAGAACCAAGCATTGTTAACTTCCTGCTCCATTAAACGTTTCTTTCCAGATAAATAGGCTAGCACAATGAGGGAGGGACCGGGAAAGCACAGACCATTATCAACGCGTCCTTTCTTCTTGGTCACAATCAGCCTTTTCTACTCCACGTTCTATCTTGGCCAATTCCAGCCCCACGTTCTACCTACATCAAGATTCAGGGTGCAGCTGCTCAGGCCAAGGCCGGGTTACTCCAGCCAGGAGGCTGGGACATTGATACCCTGCAAGTCCCCATTCTTATGCACATCCCAGGCTGCCAGCTGGTCCCTCGCAATGCCTGGAGCTGCCTACGGGCTTGCTCTAGCTAGGGCTTCCCTAGGAGAAGCGGAGAGGGACTCTTGCACTCGCAATTTCCTGGAGAGTTACTGTTTCATTAAGTAGCGCAAACTGGGATTCGGGGCCATTGCTTGCTGACGTAGGAGCCACTGCGGGTTTTCCTTTTGATGAGCGAGTTTGCGGCGCCCCCTGCTGGCAACCTCTGCTTATAGCTATTGCAAGTGAAAGTGCGGCCAGAAGCGTACTTTACTACTCAGGAGGGCCTCTCCTGCTTCCTCTTCCCGCCAAATTCCCAAGGCCGTTCTTTCACTCGTCTCCAAACTCATTTCCACGAAAGGATGCGAGTCATTTGCAACTCGGAGTGCAAATGATAATCGCAAAACCCATCCAACCATGTCACTGTCGATTAGTTTTTTTTCAGTTTTAGATTATTAGCTTTTTTCTCTTCTCTTCTCTTTTCTTTTCTTTTCTTTTTTTTTAAAATAGGGCTGGAGAGATGTCTTGGCAGATAAGAGCACTTACAGCTCTTGGAGGGGACTCGGGTACAATTCTCAGCACCTTTGTGTTGGCTTACAACCATTTGTAACTCCGGTTCTGGGGGAATCCTATGCTCTTCAGGCATACATCTGGTACATATACATACATGCAGGCAAACACTCATACACATGAAAGAAGGTAAAAGTTTTTACATTTTTAAAAAACGTGCATGTGGCCGGGCGTGGTGGCGCGTGCCTTTAATCCCAGCACTTGGGAGGCAGAGGCAGGCGGATTTCTGAGTTCCAGGCCAGCCTGGTCTTTTTTTTTTTTTTTTTTTTAAAGATTTATTTATTATTATACATAAGTACACTGTAGCTATCTTCAGATGCACCAGAAGAGGGCGTCAGATCTCATTACGGGTGGTTGTGAGCCACCATGTGGTTGCTGGGATTTGAACTCA
>NC_034609.1:28125741-28127004 GCF_900095145.1 Mus pahari
AGAGAGAAGGAAGGAAGGAAGGAAGGAGGAGGAGGAGGAGGAGGGGGGGGGAGAGATTAGACCTGAAATGGAATTTCGAAGCTTCAACACTCATCCCTACCAATGAACTTCCTCCAAGGTCACATCTACTCCAGTGAGGGAGGCTACATCTCCTAATCTTTGCCAAACAATTCCATTAACTGTGGATCAATTATTCAGATAATACAAGCCTACAGCTGCCATTCTCATTCACGCCACTTCAATTGGTTTCCTAGGCAGAAAATGCTTCTGGGTAGTCTCGGCACATAGAAAGAAAGCTGAGGCAGGAGAGTCATGAGCTCAGAGTTAGCTTGGGCAATCCAGCAAGTTCAAGGACAACCTGAGCTACACGGTGAGGTTGACAGAGTGCCTTGGTTATAAAAACAGAAATCTTGGGAGGGTAGAGGTGGCTGTGCTCAAACCATTCTCAGTGAGGCCCAGAAAGGAAGCGTTTTTTGCTGAAACATCCTCTCCAGGCAAACGGTCTGTCTCAACTGAGCAGACAATACCAGGAAAGAGAGACTGCAGACTCCCGAGTGATATATAAACTCCAAGTATTCCCTTCCTGCTGCTCAAACTTCTTCACTCTGGTTTCCTCTGCTGAGGTCAAATTATTGGTCTCTACGCTGTCTAGAGATCTAATAGAAATCTTATCTAAAGGGAGAAAGGAAGAAAGAAAGAAAGAAAGAAAGAAAGAAAGAAAGAAAGAAAGAAAGAAAGAAAGAAAGAAAGGAAAGGGGAGGGAGGGCCTAACAAATAAAATAGCATCCCCCAAACCGGAAGGGGCATTGAACAAAAGTTGTGTTATTTACCATAAGCCACTAACCTACTCCTCTAAATTTACACGGTCAGACTCATCCTCTAGGCATGAATCTAAGTATGTGGCAACTGAGTTTTCCCAGCCACCATCTTTAACTGCTAGTGTGGGAACAGCCAATCAGCTGTTGGAGAGATATAGGGATGAGGAGCAGTACTAGAGAGAAGACCCAGCAGTCAAGACATCTGGTTGCAGAAGTGGATGCTCAGAGTCAGCTATTGGATGGAACACAGGGCCCCCAATGGAGGAGCTAGAGAAAGTACCCAAGGAACTGAAGGGGGCCGTGACCCTGTAGGTGCAACAACAATATGAACTAACCAGTACCCCCTGAGCTCGCGTCTCTAGCTGCATATGTAGCAGAAGATGGCCTAATCGGCCATCATTGGAAGGAGGGGCCCCTTGGTTTTGCAAAGTTTATATGACCCAGC
>NC_034609.1:28127176-28133974 GCF_900095145.1 Mus pahari
AATTTCTGAGTTTGAAGCCAGCCTGGTCTACAAAGTGAGTTCCAGGACAGCCAGGGCTACACAGAGAAACCCTGTCTCAAAAAACCAAAAAAAAAAAAAAAAAAAAAAAAAGACATCTGCTTGCTCTTGCAGAGGACTGGGGTTCAATTCCCAGCACCCCACACGGTGGCTCACAACAATTGGTATCTCCAGTTCCAGAGATTCAGTGTCCTCTTCTGGCCTCTGAGGGCATCAGGCATGTAAGTGGTGTACAGATATACATATAGGCAAAATCCATATGCATAAAATATATGAAAATACATTTTTTTAAAAGCTGAGGGAGGATGCATGGTAACCAGAATTCTGGAGCTCCCGCTGCCTGGCAACACAAATGCCAATGAGCTGTGACGAGAATGGAATCTTTACATTGCGCTTTCTTCAGAGTCAGTGGTCAGAGAAAGCCATGCGTTAGCACCCTAAAGACCCGCCACTCCTCTTACCGTCAGCCAGCATGTGCTTTCTAGGCAGGGGACATCTAGGCAGGGAACCCAAAGGCAGTCAGGCCACAGCCTTGCCCCTCTGGCGAGGTGGTCAGTCACATTTCTGAGACCTGTGACATTCGTGTCTCTCACAGCTATTCCTGTACTCTTCCCTCAGTCTTGAGACAAGTGAGCTCTTTTTTTTTGTTTGTTTTTTTTTGAGACAGGGTTTCTCTGTGTAGCCCTGGCTGTCCTGGAACTCACTCTGTAGACCAGGCAGGCCTCAAACTCAGAAATCCACCTGCCTCTGCCTCCCAAGTGCTGGGATTAAATGCGTGCGCCACCACGCCCGGCCCGACAAGTGAGCTCTTTAGTTAGTCTCTAATTAACAATCCATATTTCTCTGGGACCATCTGGGCTACAGAGTTAACTCAGAACAAGCAAGTCACTGACGGTGGATATGCATTCAACTTTATTTTCCATGTGTATGTGTAGGTTCCTTTCTATATTAGGGAATACAAAAGTGGTCCCATAGTATGAATAAAAACCTACGGTTACCCATCCTCCATCCTCTATTGAAATCATACCAAAGTGTCAACTGCAGGGGGATCCCCACTGCCCCACCCAGCCTTCTGCTGGGTTTGATGCAGAAGAGTTTTCTGTGACATGCCCGCTGCCCCCCATGCTGGCCTCTTTCTTTGTTCCAGCTCCACCTCTGCTCAAAATACTCCTTGCAGTTTACAGACACCACTTCTTCTCACTCCTCCCCAGGTCCCCTCAGATTCCCACTTCAGGCTGCAGGTTTGACATCAGGTAGAGATCTTCAGGACATACCTTGCTCTTTCTGCTCAGTGTTCTCAGTGAGAGGGGACAGGCAGGTGACTCAGGGTAATAGTGTTTAAAAACCGGAATACCCACAGCTGATCCCCAGGGCTCACAAAAACCGACCAACCAACCAACCAACCAACCAACCAAAACCAAAAATCTGATTGTGGTGCAGGGATCTCCTAAAGAATGATGGAAGGCAGAGTCCAGAAAACCACCCGGAACCACACGTCACAGCACACCTGCCTCAGCACCACACATCACAGCACACCTGCCTCAGGAGGGTGGAAGGCAAGAACAGACTCCTGAAAAGCTGTTCTCTGACCTTTATACTCGACCCATGACGCATGCAGGCACACATAAACACCAAAGAAATAAATATATAGTTTTAAAGATTTATGTATTTCTTTTATGTATGTGAGTCCACTGTAGCTATCTTCAGACACACCAGAAGAGGGCATCAGATCCCTTTACAGATGGTTGTGAGCTACCATGTGGTTGCTGGGAAGTGAACTCAGGATCTCTGGTAGAGCAGCCAGTGCTCTTAATCACTGAGCCATCTCTTCAGCTCTATAATTTTTATTTTATTTAAAAATATGTATTATTGGTGTACTGGCTAGTTTTGTGTCAACTTGACACAGCTGGAGTTATCCTTTAGTTAACTAAAGGAGCTTTAGTTGAGGAAATGCCTACATGAGATACAGCTGTAAGGTATTTTCTCAATTAGTGATCAAGGGGGAGAGGCCCCTTGAGGGTGGGACCATCCCTGGGCTGGTAGTCTTGGATTTATAAGAGAGCAAGCTGAGCAAGCCAGGGGAAGCAAGCCAGTGAAGAACATCCCTCCATGGCCTCTGCATCAGCTCCTGCTTCCTGACCTGCTTAAGTTCCAGTCCTGACATACTTTGGTGATTAATAGCAATATGGAAAATGTAAGCTGAATAAACCCTTTCCTCCCCAACTTGCTTCTTGGTCATGATGTTTGTGCAGGAATAGAAACCCTGACTAAGACAATTGGCTGGAGAAATGGCTCAGAAGTTAGGAGCACTGGCTGCTTCTCTAAAGGACCCAGGTTCAATTCCCAGCACCCACATGGCAGCTCATTATCTGTCTGTAACTCCAGTTCTAGGGGATCAATGACACCAGGACTGCATGTGGTGCACAGATGTATGTATGCAATCAAAACATCCATACTCAGAAAACAAAATAAATTAAAATGATATCTTATTATTAGTTTATGTGTATGGGTATTTTGATTGCATGTATGTGCATATATCATGTGCATGCCTAGAGCTTTCAGAGGCCTGAAGAGGGAGTCAGATCTCCTGGGACCAGCATTGCAGATAGTCATCAGCTGCCCTGTAGGTGCTAGGAATTGAACTGGGGTCCTCTGGAGGACCAGCCAGTGCTCTTAACTGCAGAACCCTAAAAAATCTACAGCTCCTAAATAAAAAAATAAATAAATTCTAGGAATAGTTAAAAAATAATTATAAAACTACAGAATTAGGTATGTGCTAAAAGTTCTTAGGAATAAAGCAACCTAAATACACTGCAGAAACAGTTTTTTTTTGTTTTTTTGTTTTTGTTTTGTTTTGTTTTGTTTTGTTTTTTTTGAGACAGGGTTTCTCTGTATAGCCCTGGCTGTCCTGGAACTCACTTTGTAGAACAGGCTGGCCTCAAACTCAGAAATCCACCTGCCTCTGCCTCCCGAGTGGCAGAAACAGTTTTACAGTGTTCGGATGAGCTGGCAAAACAGAAAGCCTAAGGGGGCTGGGTAGCAAGGATGCCGCTGCAAAGCTAAATTCCTCTGCTAATTGTCAAAGAATAAAGACACCCAGGGCTTTGGCCAAGTCTCATGTCTCTCCTTAATGCTGCTATTTTAGCAGAAACAAACTGCTACTATCTCAGGCCCTCCTCGTACAAGAGTGACCTCAAATATAGTTTTCCTGACAAAGTAAATTGTGACTGTATAGATAAGGAAACAGGGTACTTTGCTGGAATTATCCAGGAGATGCATGTTCCCACTGAGCTGACTGTGCTAGGTCGTGTTGATGTGTTTTTGAAGCAGCATCTTAGACTGCCTTCGACTCATTATGTTGATATCTCTCAACAACAAAGGTCTCAGTTCCCCAACAAAAAAGGCATAGAATAGCAGAATGGATGTAAAAACCAGGATCTATTCTTCTTCTGCATCCAAGAGACATACACACCTCAACCTCAAGGATAGACAACACTTCAGGGTAAAAGGACGGAAAAGGATATTCCAAACAAAAGGACCTAAGAAGCAAGCTGGTGTAGCCATTTTAATATCTGACAAAATAGACTTCAAAGCAAAACAAATCAAGAGATAGAGAAGAACACTATATGTTCATCAAAAGAAAAATCCACCGAAAGGACCTTGCCCCAAACACAAAGGCACACAATTTTATAAAAAACAAAACAAAAAAACCCACTACTACAGCTGAAATTACATATTGACCCTCACATACTAGGAATGGGAGACTCCGATATCCAATTCTCAACAATAGACAGGTCATCCAGACAAAAACTAAACAGAGAAATGCTGGAGCTAACAGATCTTATAATCCAAATGGACCAAACAGATACTTTACAGAACATTTCCCAGAAACACAAAATAACTTATCTTCTCAGCACCTCACAAAATTTTCTCCAAAACTGACCACATACTTAGACACAAAGCAAGTCTCCACAGAGATAAGAAAATCAAAACACCATCCCACATCCCTCTCAGACCACCACGGAGTAAAGCTGGATCTTAACAACAGAAAGCCTACAAAGCCATGGGAACGGAACAACTCACTACTGAATGAAAAATGAATCAAGACAGAAATTAAAGAAAGACTTTCTAGAACTGAATGAAAACGAATATACAACCTGACAGAACTTACGGAGCACACTGAAGGCAGATCTAAGAGGCAAGTTCCAAGCAATTCAATGAGAAGCTGAGAGAAGCCAGTTTTAACCAATCCGATTGGACAGGAGCTTTGAGCCAGAACGGCTGATGTGAACCAGTCAGCCGGAAGTTCAGAAAGAAGTAGGACAGGTAAGCTTAGTTTATTAGCATACCTGAAAGCTCTAGAACAAAAAGAAGAAATCACGTGCACAAGGAGTAGATGGCAAGATATAATCAAACTCAGGGATGAAACCAATAAAATAGAAACAAACAATACATGAATCAGTGAATGTAGAGGAACTTTAATCCAGCAGTTAGGCTACTCTGGAAAGGAATCACATCCAAAGACCTTCTAGGTCTCTGGGGTTCAGCTGGCATGACACACTATTACCCCCTCTGGCTGGAATAGTGGCTTGTCTTTAGTACATACCTTTAATTCCAAACAGTGAAGGTCAAGTTAGTTTGTAAAAGGATGTAGCCATGTTTGAAAGTGAGTGGCAAACAAAGTGACAAATCAGAGAAAGATTTTTTTTTCAGATTTATTTATTTATATATTTTATGTGTATGAGTACATTGTAGCTGTCTTTAGGCACACCAGAAGAGGGCATCAGATCCCATTACAGATGGTTGTGCGTCATCACGTAGTTGCTGGGAATTGAACTCAGGACCTCTGGAAGAGCAGTCAGTGCTCTTAACCGCTGAGGCTGAGCCATCTCTCCAGCCCCCAGAGAAAGGTTGGACTGAATGAGTCAGAGAGGACATCCCCAATTCTCAGGAGAATAAACAGGAAAGAGAAGTTACTTAATAGCAGCACAGGGTGAGTCAGGGATGGAGTTCAGGCAGTGCAATAGAATTCAGTTGAGTTCATATAGTTCCGTTCAGTTTGTGGAATTCACAGGCAGTTTTTCCAAGCAGAACAATTCAGTGAGAAGCCAAGAGAAGCAAGTTTTTTTTTCTTAATTATGCATTTTAAATATCAATATGTGCATTTCATTTGTACAATTATAAATTTTGTTTTAGACAACAGTATGTAGTAGTTTTGAATCCACTGAGATGTTGCTTTCAATTTGAAATATTGTATATACATGTATATAAAAAAGAGAAGCAAGTTTTAACCAATCAGCTTGGGCAGGAGTTTTGAGCCAGAACAGCTGAATTGAACCAGCCAGCCAGAGTTCAGAAAGAACTAGAAAGGGTGAGCTTATTCAGCAGTAAGCCTCTGGGATGACATTTACGTCTAGCAAATAAGTAAAGATCAACAAACCCTCATTATTCAAATTAGATAAAGGTGGAGAGAGGAGACCTAAATTGATAAAATTAGAAATGAAAGAGGAGGGGCTGGAGAGATGGCTCAGAGGTTATGAGCACTGGTTGTTCTTCCAAAGGTCCAGAGTTCAATTCCCAGCAACCACGTGGTGGCTCACAACCATCTGTCATGGGATCCGATGCTCTCTTCTGACCTGCAGGCAAATATTCAGGCAGAACACTGTATACATAATAATTCTTTAAAATAAATCTTAAAAAAAAAAAAAGAAAAGAAAAGAAGAAAAAAGAGGAAATTTAATAACAGATGCTAAGGAAATCCAGAGAATCATTAAAGTCTTACTATAGAAATCTATAATCCTCCAAATGGGAAAAATCTAAGAGAGATGGATAATTTTCTCAATGCATACCACTTACTGCTACATGCCAGTAGTGACAAGCGCGACAGGCCCCCCAAAACCTGGGTGCTGTCCTGAGGTGAAAAGTTCACGGAAACTTAGTCTCCTGGAATCCTGTATAATGAATGCTCCAATGTCCTTGCTTTAGTTAGAAAACAGATCTATGTGCTTTCCCTTAATACATAGCCAAGTTCAATCCTAGGCAGTCAGTCCTTGAGCTGACCCTGGGTTTAGGTAGCTAAATTACTTGCCCTACACAGGAATTTACCATTCTCTAGGAAGAAGGAAGTTTGTGATTTAAAGAGGAACCAGGGTAGATACTTAGAACTTCAGATAGCTGAGTTACACCCATACACAAGTATTTACAATGGCCTAGGGGGAGGGTGGACTATAGGAACTATGGCAAGAGCATGAATCCCTTGCCCCCCCCCCCCACTAAGTTTAATCTAACTTTAGGTGGAGCTGTTTTTGATCCCAGCTGTTAACACTGAATTTTATCCCAGTTGGTTCCCGCCAGTCCTTCCATGTTTGCATTCCTGTTTTGTGTAACTTCCCTATTTTCTTCAGTATAAATAGTCTGATGCTCAATTTGACAAATTACATTTAGATACCACACTCCCTTGTGTCCGTATTTGTTTGTCACCCCACATTCGCCGAATCCTCGCTCACCTGTAACTGAACCCAAGTTTTGCCCGTAGAGGGGACCCAAGTGAGGTCCATCTGCAGCTACTTACCAAAGTTAAATCAAGATCAGATAAGCACTTTAAATACACACACACACACACACACACACACAGAATATATATATGCAGAGCTGAGAGAGAGAGAGAGAGAGAGAGAGAGAGAGAGAGAGAGAGAGAGAGAGTTAAGGCCTAGGAATAATTATTTGGCTAGTCTGTCATAAGGAAACTTTCTCATACTTTCTGTTTCCAGGGAACTTACT
>NC_034609.1:28135629-28142907 GCF_900095145.1 Mus pahari
AGTCTCTGGGTTGTCCATCCTTTCATCTTAGCTCCAAACTTTGTCTCTGCAACTTCTTTCATGGGTATTTTATTCCCTATTTTGGGGGAGGATTTTTTGCATATCTTATTTGTCATTTTATTTATTTACATCCCAAATATTGCCCCTCCTCCTGGTCCCCACTCCCAGAGTTCTTTTTTTTTTTTTTTTTTTTTTTTTGGGTGAAAGCTTAGCCTTTAACAGCTGAGTCATTTCTCCAGCCCTCTAGGAATCTTTCTAATGTTCAGATTGACTATGTATTCTGTTATGTTCTGTGCCCTTGGAAACCAATCATGATAGAAGTCAACAGAAGTGTTTTGCATAGTTATTGGCAATTACCAACCACCCAACAGTACTTCCTGTACCTGTGTATAAGATTTTATGGTGTAAATTGCCCCTGATATAGACCCCAATGTAAGAGAGACATTTGAACCAATATAAGAAACTATTTGGAATGAGACTTATTTGGAATAAAACTTTCACTTTGAAGAGTGGTCCAGTAAAGTTTAAGTTTCCAAGATCTCCCTGGAAATTGACATCCTACTAGTCCAAAACAGACATGTATATGGGTAACTGATATCATGGTTGGCAAGTTATGACTGTGAATGTTAGATAAGTCCCATCCTGGTAGACAAGTTAGGACGTGAATATTGACAAGGCAATTCCCCTGCCACAGTTGAATACCCCAACCAATGGAAGCAGGATAAATGTACAACAAAGACATGTTCTTAAAGAAATCTTCTGGGGCTGGAGAGAAGGTTCAGTGGTTAAGGGCACTGACTGCTCTTAAAGAGGTCCTGAGTTCAATTCCCAGCAACCACATGGTGGCTCACAACCATCTGTAATGGGATCTGATGCCCTTTTCTGAAGACAGCTACAGTGTACTCATGTAAATAAAATAAATAAATCTTTGTTTTTTTGTTTCATTTTTTACTTTTATTTTTTATTAGATAGTTTATTTATATGTCAAATATTGTTCCCTTTTCTAGTTTCCCCTCTGAAAATCCCCTATCTCCTTCCCCCTCCCCCTGGTCACCAACCCACCCACTCCCACTTCCTGGCCCTGGCATTCCCCTATACTGGGGCATAGAACCTTCACAGGACCAAGGACCTCTCTTCCCATTGATGACCAGCTAGGCCATCCTCTGCTACATATGCAGCTAGAGCCATGAGTCCCACTGTGTGTTTTCTTTGATTGGTGATTTAGTCCCAGGGAGTTCTGTGGGTATTGGTTAGTTCATATTGTTGTTCCTCCTATGGAACTGCAAACCCCTTCCGATCCTTGGGTACTTTCTCTTGCTCCTTCATTGGGGACCATATGCTCCGTCCAATGGATGGCTGTGAGCGTCCACTTTTGTATTTGTCAGGCACTGGCAGGGCCTCTCAGGAGACAGCTATATCAGGCTCCTGTCAGCAAGATCTTGTTGGCATCCACAATAGTGTCTGGGTTTGGTGGTTGTTTATAGGCTGGATCTCCAGGTGGGGCAGTCTCTGGATGGTCATTCCTTCAGTCTCTGCTCTGAACTTTGTCTCTTACAGCTACAGTGTACTCATTTAAATAAAATAAATAAATCTTAAAAAAAAAAGAAAAGAAAAAAAAAGAAAAGAAAAGAAAAAGAAAAAGAAAAGAAATCTCCTATCCCTAAATCCTGATTGGTGGAGTAACTTGGCACAGATGGATTTTGGACTTAAAAACCCTATAGGATCTTAACTATGGGTCATGGTTCAGTTCCTGGGAACTGAACCATGACCCTGGTCAACCAGACCTGGTTTATGTGCAATTAACTATACCTGTTGGACTGAGAGTGTATGGTTTGTAAGGCAATTCCTGGAGTAATAAAAAAAAAAGAAACTCCCAACCAAAAGAAGTCCAGGGCCACACAATTCTAGTGTAGACTTCTACCAGAATTTCAAAGAAGAGTTAACACCAATGCTCCTCAAATTGTTCTACAAAATAGAAACAGGATTCTGATCAACTTATTTTATGAGGCCACAGTTACCCTGTTACCAAGATCATATAAAGACCCAAAAAAGAAAGAGAATTACAGACAAATTTTCCTCAAGAACACAGATGTAAAAATTCTGTATAAAAACACTTGCAAACCGAATCTGAGAACATATCAAAAAGATCATCCACCATGATCACATCCCAGAGATCCAGACATCCAGGGAAGGTTCAATACATATATACATATACATACACATACACATACACATATACATGTGTGTGTGTGTGTGTGTGTGTGTGTGTGTAATCCACCATAAAAACTAACTGAAAGAAAAAAACCAAATGCATGATCATCTCATTAGATGCAGAAAAGGCCTTTGACAAAATCCAACACCCCTTCATGATAAGTCCTGGAGATATTAGAGATACAAGGCACATATCTAAATATATTAAAAGCAGTTTGCATCATGTCCACAGCCAATGTCAACTTAAATGGAAAGAAACTCAAAGCAATTCCACTAAAATCAAGAACAAGACATGGCTGCTCACTGTTTTCATACCTATTCATTATAGCACTTGAAGTTCTAGCCAGTGCAATAAAATGACTAAAGGAGATCAAGGGGATACAAACTGGAAAGGAAGAAGTGCAAGTATTGCTATTTGCAGATGATTTGGTAGTATACATAAGTGATAGTAAAAATGTCACTGGGGAACTTATATGGCTGATAAAAAGTTTCAGCAAAGTAGCTGCATACAAAATTAACTCACAAAAGTCAGTAGCCATCCTATATACAAATAGACTGAGAAAGAAATCAGGAAAATATCACTTTTCACAGTAGCCTCAGATAATATAAAATATCTTGAGGTAACACCAACCAAGCAAGAGAAAGACTTGTATGATAAAAATTTTAAGACACTGAAGAAAGAGATTGAAGAAGATATCAGAAAATAAAAAGATCTCCCATGCCCGTGGATCAATAGTATTAAATTAATAGTGAAAATGGCCACCCTACAAAAAAAAAATTTATAGACCCAATGCAATTTCCATTAACATTCCAACACAATTGTGTCCTTCACATAACTTGAAAGGACAGTTTTCAGCTTCGTATGAAAACATAAAAAGCCCAGCTAAAATAATCTTGAATAATAAAAGAACTTCTGGAGGTCTCATCTTCTCTGCCATCAGACTGTACTACAGATCTATAGTAATCAAAACAGCATGGCATTGCCCATACATTCACAAAAAACATGTTGATCAATGGAATTGAATTGAAGGCTCAGACATAAATCCACACATACATGGACACCAGATTTTGATAAGCCAGAAATACACATTGGAAAAAAAGACAACATCATCAACAAACGGGGCTGGCCAAACGGCATGGCTGCATGCAGAAGAATGCAAGTAGATCCACATCTATCACCTACACAAAATTCAACTCCAGGTGGATCTTATCCCTTAACACAAAACCAGACACACTGAACCTGATAGAATAGAAAGTAGGACACAACCTTGAACTCATTGGCACAGGAGGCAACTTCCTGAACAGAACTCCAATAGCTCAGGCACAAAGGTCAACAATTAATAAATGGGCCCTCATGACACTGAAGAGCTTCTGCAAGGCAAAGGACACCAGCAATCAGATAAAGAGGCAGCCTATGGAGTGGGACCAACAGAGGGCTAATATCCAAAGTATATAAAAGAACTAAAACAACAACAACAACAAAACAAAAACAGAACCTGACATTAAGAGAACTAATAACCCAATTTAAAATTGGAGTTCAGATCTAAGCAGAGAACGGAAGTGGAGAGTTCTGGTTTCCTTGGAAACTCAATTGTGTCATGTGATGTTTTTCTGGAAGCTGTCTGGTGAAAGAGCATGTGATGTTTTGCTGAGGTGGACACTTCAGAGGACACGTGGTGTTTGGAAAGAGTATAACTATAACCCAACAGACAGTGGATGATGATCTGATATTGGTTCGCCTTGCTAGTCTTCATTGGGCTTTGCTGACTGCGCTATTGCACTGGTTCACCTTGCTCGTCTTCACTGATGCTGATCTTCTCTGAAGATGCTATTGAGGGACCCTAAGGGGTTTTCCAGCCCCACACCCTCCCGGGGTCAAGGCTAGGCCAAGTTCCATTCTCTACCCACAGGAACAATTTTTTTTTTTTTTTAGGAACATTCTTGAGTAAAAAAATTCTCAGACAGTCACTGACCTTCTGGAAAGTCCCAGGTAGAGTACAAATGTGTGCCATGCTTGCTAGCCAATAGATTTAAAGGTCAATATTCTTAGCCAATAAGTTTGAACTGTAATGTAGCCTATGCCCCTAAAAGTATAAAAACTGCTTGTAATAGTCATTCGGGGTCACCTTCTAATAACCCGCCTTGAGGGACAAATTGAAGGTTGACCCTAAAGCACCGAAAATAAACCTCTTGCTTTTGCATCGATTTGCATTGATCTGCATCTTGGTGTCTCACTGGGGGGAGGGTGCGTGGTGGTGGTGGTGGTGGTGGTGGTGGTGGTGGTGGTGGTGGTGGTGGTCTCGAAGTAAATACCACTGACCGAGTGTTAGGGTCTTATACTACTGCATTGGTTCACCTTGCTTTCTTTGCTGAACTTTGCTTGTTGTGACTTTGTAGAAAGAAGTGCACCAAAGAACTTTCGGTAGTGTTCTAGCTGCTTCTTGCCAGTTTGGTGGACTCAGGCAGATTATCAGAGCCTCACAGTTTCTTCTGGATTGAGCTGCTGCTGCTGCTGCTGCTTGATTGATTTTTGTTTGTTTGTTTGTTTTTTGTTTTTGTTTGTTTGTTTGTTTTGCTAGTAGACTGGACTGTAGACAATGAAGATTGGAATCTACTTCGAAACAAGTTCAAGTCCCCCTTGTCATATTGGCCATTCCCATGCCCCATTTGGTCAGTGGGTTATAAGGAAGGTTGAAGTGTTTAAGAACCCCTATTAAAGTAGGTTTTGAAGAATATAAACCTACAAAAAACTCTCAAAAAGAACCTCGCTGGGCAGTGGTGGCGCATGCCTTTAATCCCAGCACTTGGGAGGCAGAGGCAGGCAGATTTCTGAGTTCAAGGCCAGCCTGGTCTACAGAGTGAGTTCCAGGACAGCCAGGGCTACACAGAGAAACCCTGTCTCGAAAACCAAACCAAAACAAAAATAATAAAAATAAAAATTACGGGCTGGTGAGATGGCTCAGTGGGTAAGAGCACCCGACTGCTCTTCCGAAGGTCTGGAGTTCAAATCCCAGCAACCACATGGTGGCTCATAACCATCCGTAACAAGATCTGACGCCCTCTTCTGGAGTGTCTGAAGACAGCTACAGTGTACTTACACATAATAAAGAAAGAAAGAAAGAAAGAAAGAAAGAAAGAAAGAAAGAAAGAAAGAAAGAAAGAAAGAAAGGTAGGTTAGGGGTTACCCTAATAATTGTCAAAACCAAATAAAATAACTATAGTCTGAGTCTCATTTATTTGTAAGCCAGTCAGGGATAAGCTTAAAGGGGTTTTACTATAGTTAGGTCTAGAGTAAGAGGCTGAGGGGTTGGGCCGGCGGACAGATAGTTCTTCCTAAGAAAGAGAAATAGAACACAGTTGCACCTAAGGCTCCGGAATCATTACAGAAAGGCAGGGGGGTGGGGGAGCTTGGAAGAGGCAGAGGAGCATGTTCATCTAGAAAGATCAGAAGCCACACTCATGAAGTCTCATCAACATGGCTGTGCCTAAAAAAAGATGTGATCAAGGAGTGGACATGCTACCAAGGAAGAGGGAAATCTTATGGAGCCTCAACCCTTGGAAGAGAACTGTAGGCAACTAAGGAATGCGAAGACTGGGAGAAATAGGCTTCCCCAGGAAAGAAGCCCCTAGTTGCCTAGCCATTACCAAGCGGTCAGTCCTCAGTCACAACTACAAACGAAAGTTAGATGCACACTACAGGTGGCGTGTGTGTGTGTGTGTGTGTGTGTGTGTGTGTGTGTGTGTGTGCACTTCCCCACTTAGGTGAGGCTCACAGTCTAAACGGTTCATTAGCCATAATGCTAAAACGTTCTCTGATCCTATGCTCTGCCGTCTATGCCCTTAGGTGGCACCATTCAATGGCTGTTATTTCCCCTTAAACAAATAAAATAAATTCCTGTTGATTTTATCCTGTATGAAATATGAGAAGGTTCGGAGTTTCCTTAGAAATGTAAGGACTGGATTTTAAACCATAATAAATCATTAGGAAAAAAAAAACCAAAAAAACAAAAAACAAAAGCAAAAAAAGGAAAAAGAAACATTGCAATGTTCATTTCTGTCTCTTTACTAGAAATCGAAAGCATAGCGAAGTCCTATTGTACAGAAGGCCTTACTCTCGAGGTTCCAGTTGCTCAGGTCTGACTACTCGTTCAAAAGAAAGCAAGGCAGCCCGGTGGTGAAAGGGTAGATAGAGGTTTAATCGATGTAGCCATGTTGCAAAGATGAAAACTGGAAATTCGGTCCATCTGCTGAGCACTGACTTAGGCTTAAACTAGAGGAAGAGCTGAGGCAGGAGGTACGCATACATGAGCAATCCTGGTCCGGCTGTAGTTGGCTCAATTGTCTCTGTTCTGGTTCTGTAAGGTGGCTGGAAGTCCTTATTGTTTAAGGTGACAATCTGATTGCTGTGCGGTCACTGCTTCTGGTTGAGGTTGGCCTGTCTGTGAAGCTGTGCTAACCCTAGGAGCAAAGATGATTGCAGATCTAAGACCATGACTGAAAAGCTTGCCGCCACGTTTTGGAGGTCTGGAACAGGACGTTGTAAAAACTTCGAGTGAGGACGTAATGGGTTATATATCATTAGTTTTTGTTGTTTGTTTTTTTGTCTGTTTTTGAAATGGGGGGTTTCACTCTCCAGTCCTGCCTGTCCTAGAATTCACTCTGTAGACTAACTAGGCTGGATTTGAACTCAGAGCATCTTGGAGTTCTGGGATTAAAGGCACCACCCTGACTGCTTTTTGTTTCCAACTCACAGAGATCTACCTGCCTCTGCTTCCTGAATGCTGTTATTAAAGGTGCGCACTATCACGTCTGGTCCTCAAATAAGTATTTTATAAGAAGAAAGAAAGAAAGAAAGAAAGAAAGAAAGAAAGAAAGAAAGAAAGAAAGAAAGAAAGAAAGAAAGACAAACCTCTATGGTTTCAGACTTAGCAGGATGACATAACTTTTCTCTTCTCAAGAGTGTTTGGGGTGGAGCCGGGCCTGGTGGCGCAGGCCTTTAATCCCAGCACTCGGGAGGCAGAGGCAGGTGGATTTCTGAGTTCGAGGCCAGCCTGGTCTACCAAGTGA
>NC_034609.1:28143557-28181057 GCF_900095145.1 Mus pahari
GAACTCAGAAATCTGCCTGCCTCTGCCTCCCGAGTGCTGGGATCAAAGGTGTGCGACACCACACTCGGCTTAAAGTATTTGTAAAACCAAGGAAAAGTACAGCACAGTAAAGCACGCCTCTTTGTTCTCTCCTGCCCATTTACTTAATTGGTTTTTAGTATGGGCCTGAAAGCAACCCCACAGTGTCCAGAAGAAATTTAGTACAAATACTGATTTACAGCTTCCAGACAGGGCCACCTCTTGGTGCAGGCCTATATAACCACCTCAGGGCTACTCCTGAGGCTGAGGCAGGAGGGGCATAAATTCAAGATTGACTTTGACAACTTAGTGAGAATCTGTCTCAAGGCATAAAAAGGGGAAGGGGTAGAGTGGGATGGGAGGGGGAGGGGAGGGGGAGGAGGGAGGGGGCCGGGTAGAAGAAGGAAGATCTATCTATGCTAGTGTTTGATAGTACTTGGGAGACTCTAGGTTCAATCCTCAGTATCACAAAACCAAAGCAAAACCCAGAACAAAAACAGGAATTTAGTAAACGCCTTTAATCCCAGAATTTGGGAGGCAGAAGTGGGTGGGTCTTTGTACATTGGAGACCAGCTGGCTCTACATAGCTAGTTCTAGACCAGTTAGGGCTCTGTAACACTCCCAAGCAGCCACCTCCTTGAGACGCCTGAGACCCAGTGAGGGGACACATCACAGAAATACAGCAGGAACACTTTTACCTCAGGCGTGGCTTCGGGTAGGCCAGCTTGCCTTTTTTCCCAGACACAGCACTCTCAGACCTTTCTGCTATCTCTTATTTCTCTTTGACTCCAAGAAAGGACTCTATTGACTCACACATTTAGGAAGGCTCCATTAAAATAACTTATAAGGTGAAGACCAGACTCAGCTATTGTTAGGACCAGAAGGCAAGGTAGGAAAGCTCTGGACCTCTCTGGCTCTGGCTCTCCCAAGCTGCCAACAAGTAAAGGTGCAGTTAATATCACTTGTCACTAAGAGGCCAATGCACCTGAGAATTCAAAGTGGTGGTTAGTAAGGGGCCAATGAACTCTTTAGATCAGAAATGTGAGTATTAGAAGGCTCATTCTAGCTATCTGTAAAGGAAGGATAATCGGTTGGAACTAAATGTGATTTGGAAGTAGCGGGCTGGAGAGGCTTGGAGTCTGGAATTGGCAAATGGATGGGTGGGGAGGGATTTAGGGGGTGGGAATGACAGGATTAAAGCGTGTGACAGCAAGGGAAGCATCAAATTGACCCTCGTGTTTGGACTTGGGTCTTCTAGGGCCGGCGGAGCCATTGCTGGTTTAGGAAGAAGAGCAGGTTTGGCTGGAAGATAAGGTCGGGGCAACTAGAACCTGGAGTCCTCCATAAAGCCTTTTAGCTATGTGTCCAAAGATAATAAAGGTGTGGCACTTTGGAGAGAGGCCTGGAGGGAACGGAATAAAACCCGGGAGGCATCTATGTGAGAATGAACTGTAAAGAACTGGAGAGGTCTCTTGGTTCTGGCTTTGCAGGGTGTGGTGATAAGGCAAGCTTAGGGAAGAGTCCCACGTGACGACCTACTGGCGCACAAAAGCCACGGGTAACCCCAGGGGGTAGAGTGCAGGGTGGCTCCTCCCGGCCCCGCCCCTCTGCCTTCCTTTTGCTCTCTTCATTCATTGGGTAATCTCAACGTCCGTCAAGGGCCCGCCTCCGCAGAGAAGCCAATCAGGAATGGGGGGAGGGATATTTCTTTTGGTGCTGGTTCCTCGACTGGGGGCCTCTCCAGGGAAGTAAAACCCAGTCGCAGCAACCGCGGAACTGTGCTCAGGACCTGAGTGAGCTGGGAGGATCCGCCGAGTGCCAGCGGCGCCAGCTGGGGAGGAGAGGACGAGGATACGAGGTTAGGAAGGGGACGATTTGGGGTGCGGACATCTTTCCCTAGCCTGATGTACCGGTGCCTCAGGTGATGGGGCGGAGAGGGAGAGGGGGATGAGGTGAGAGGGCGGGACGAGCTGGTCCCTGGTCATGGTCACCCCACTCGCGCGCACGCGCCACGTGGGCCCGCGCTCTGGTGGAGGAGACGGCTACTTAGCCGGTTCCCTGCGCCAGCTTCTTTAGTACTGGAGCACCGGTGAGCTGGACGTCGCAACTGGATTCTTACACCTTGGAAAGCCAAGGCTCAGCCACTAAACAGGGGCTGGGATTTCTTAGAGCCTTGCGGTCCAGCCAAGAAATCAAGAGACTTGGTTTCTTTAGGGGGTGCTAAATTCTTTCTGTCCCGTTGGAGGCGAACGGTTTTCATTGCGCACGGCTGCCTGTCCTTTCTGCAGGGTCAAGAGGCGTCTGAGGCCATCTGCCCCTGGCCGACCTCATCTGTCCCAAGTTCAGCGGGATGGGTACTGGCTTTGGGAAATCAGTTTGACAGTGCGTTTATACCCTTTGACCTACTGGTTTTGGAAATAAGTAAGGGAAAGGTGATTGCAAATGCCATGTAATTTGGTACCAGGTTAGTGGAAACAAACTCCAAGTCACCAGTAATTGTGAATGTTTATGCCAAAACCATAAATACTACTATCACTGAAAACATTGCCTTTAATAGGAAGTCATGTTCAAAGTAGTTGGCTCAATGATATAAAAATCTGTACAGAATGTATCCCAAGGACAAAAATAGTGGCTCCCTCCTTTTGTTGATTTTTGAGACAGGGTTTCCTCTGTATACCTGGCCTCAAATTCTGCCTGCCTTTTCCTCCCAAATGCTAGGATTAAAAGCGTGCACCCACACTGCAAGTTCCACCCCACCCCCCATTCCCATGGGCTTACTTTGTCAAGCAAAGTAACAGTCTGCTATGTAGATCAGGCTGGCCTTGAACTCACAGATCAGCTTGCCTCTTCTCACCTTTGCTTCCCAAATTCTGGAATTAAAGGCGTGATAGCACTGGGCCAGCCCAGAAGTGTCATATTTTATTAAGTCTTTACAAAACGTTGGAAAAACTTGTTACGGTGTACACACCTTTCATCTCCATACTGAGGACGTCGGAGCAGGCAGATCTCTGAGTTTGAGGATAGCTTGACCTACACAGTGAATTTCATGCCAGCCAGGGTGACAAAGTAAGACCCTGTCTCAAAAAACAAAACAATGACCAATACAAATCACACAGGAATTCTGTGAGACCATCAACTGATGACTGTAATACTAGTTACCCTGGAATCTGAGGCAGGAGGATCTAAAGTTCAAGGCTAAGTGTGGAAGAGGGCTGGGGATGTAGCTCAGTGGTAGATCAGATAGAAGAGACCTTGTGTTCAGTCCCCAGTGGTGAACAGAACACCAATAATGAAACAAAACAAAACCTAACCGCATAGTGCCGGTGAGACAGACAGACAGTGAGACAGTATGCTAAGTAGCTGGAGTCAGTGGGGCTTCAGAAACGCCATATTGAGATCATATTGATGATAGTTATATAATATATAGTAATGTGTACCAACCAGGTGCAGGCCTGGACTCTGGACAGCCGCTCGTCAGCAGCTACATGACTTGAATTCATGGAGTAGGTACATTCCTTGGGGGGAACAGGTACCAAAGGGAAAACTTAAATACTGCGAGGGAGACTGAACAAAGGACCTAGATAGTAGGCGCTGGCCTGAGGAACAGTTTAGAAAGGAGAGGAAAAGGAGGCACAGATTGGCTGGCAGGAAGGCTGGACGCCCTTATTGGTTCTATAAAATCAGAGTGTACTAGCAAAAGGAATGTCCTAGCAGTCAGTATTTTTACTAACTTGAACTTTGAAGCTTTTATGAACTCTTGAATTTTCAGACTGAAAAGAAACACTCCACCTCCACTTGCCACTGTTGTTTCAGAATGTCAAGTACTGTGTCCTACTGGATCTTCAATTCTGCAAGGAATCGTATCGCTCTATTACGAGGCGGGAGACGCCTATACTCAAGGGCTGCCACGAGTAGGAACCCGCTGAAGTGGAGGCCCTTTTCTCCGGCCTCGTCAGCCGCCGTCGAGGGTGGTTTTCCATCTGGTGGCTTTGCCCTGCGGAAAGCCTACAGACACACGTCAACCGAGGAAGAGGATCTCCACTTACAGCTCAGCCCCGAACAGGTCAGTGACCTGCTCCGAGCTGGCGAGTCAGCCCACAAGGTCCTCGAGGTCAACAACGGAGTTCCAAATTCAGTGTTAAGGTTCGAGAGCAACCAGCTGGCTGCCAACTCCCCGGTGGAGGACCGGCAAGGTGTGGCGACCTGCGCCCAAACGAATGGGATGATGTTCGGTATTTTTGATGGACACGGGGGCCATGCGTGTGCGCAAGCGGTGAGCGAGAGGCTTTTCTACTACATGGCGGTGTCCCTGATGTCCCATCAGACCTTGGAGCAGATGGAGGAAGCGATGGAAAACATGAAGCCTTTGCTGCCCATCCTGCGTTGGCTCAAGCACCCCGGAGATAGTATTTATAAGGATGTCACGTCAGTGCATCTGGACCACCTCCGTGTCTATTGGCAGGAACTCCTTGACCTGCATATGGAGATGGGGCTGAGCATTGAAGAAGCCTTGATGTACTCCTTCCAGAGACTGGATTCTGACATCTCGCTAGAAATTCAGGCTCCTCTGGAAGATGAGGTAACGAGGAACTTATCCCTCCAGGTTGCTTTCTCTGGGGCAACAGCCTGCATGGCCCACGTCAATGGAGTTCACCTGCACGTAGCAAATGCTGGTGACTGCCGGGCTATCCTCGGTGTCCAGGAAGACAACGGTGCTTGGTCATGTTTACCTCTTACCTGTGACCACAACGCCTGGAATGAGGCTGAGCTGTCCCGGCTTAAGAGGGAACACCCGGAGTCTGAGGATAGGACCCTCATCATAGACGACAGGCTTCTGGGTGTCCTCATGCCCTGCAGGGCCTTTGGGGATGTCCAGCTAAAGTGGAGCAAAGAGCTGCAGAGGAATGTCCTCGCGAGGGGCTTTGATACCGAGGCCCTCAACATCTACCAGTTCACCCCGCCCCACTACCACACTCCACCTTACCTGACTGCCAAACCCGAGGTTACCTACCACAGGCTGAGGCGCCAGGATAAGTTCCTGGTGCTGGCCTCAGATGGCCTGTGGGATATGCTGGGGAATGAGGATGTGGTGAGGCTGGTGGTGGGGCACCTGTCCAAGGTGGGTCTCCATAAGCCGGACCTGGACCAAAGACCAGCCAACCTGGGCCTCATGCAGAGCCTGCTGCTGCAGAGGAAAGCCAGTGGACTCCATGCGGCTGACCAGAACACAGCCACGCATCTGATCAGACATGCCATCGGGAGCAACGAGTATGGGGAGATGGAGCCGGAGCGGCTGGCTGCCATGCTGACACTGCCAGAGGATGTGGCCCGGATGTACCGGGATGATATCACTGTCATGGTGGTGTTTTTTAACTCAGATTCAATTGATACCTACTGTAAGGAGGGCTAAGAGTCTCCCTCTGTTGCCAAGGCTAACATGAGTGCCCTTTAGAACACTTCACTCCTTAGTGAGCAATTCAAACCTTAGGGAAGAGTAGGCAGACATAGGTTGCTGAGTAATTAACAAAGGAAGGGAGGGAAAACCAGCCTTAGTGGCAGTGGTGGTGGGGGAGATGAGGATGACGATGACGACCAGACGAAGACATTAGGAGTGATTTTTTTTTTTTTTTTTTTTTGTCCTGTGTGTGCTGGTCAGCTCTTCTGTGTAGCAGACAGAATAAAGACTAAAATTGGCGTAGGCTCACGTAGCCTATGTCCTTTATAAGACTGTTAAATTGTGTCACCCTGTGCTTTTAAAGGATAAATTTAATCATGAGTCTAAGAATAAAGAATTTCAGGATCTTTTGAGACCCAGTTGCAGGTTTTACAGATGCAATCATTCTGAACTCTGTTATGCGCAACTTCTAGGCTCTAGTGTCTTGTTTGTTTTTTTTAATTAGGGAAGCCTGGGTTTACAAAGCAATCTTCAGGGCGCTTTTCTATGTAGTCTAACTGTGTGTGTGTGTGTGTGGTTATGAAATGACTGTGACAATATTTTGTGCTGTTTGCGGTTTTTTTAACACTGGTTAAGTTTATTTTAAAAGTGAATCCCCCAGCTGGTAAGCAGGACGGCCAAAAGCCAGGACCTGTTTGGGACCTGGCTGAGGATGAGAGGAGCCAGGCCCCAGGCCAGCTGAATTTAATTGTGCAGCTATTGTTCACCTCTGTTGAGCCTCACCTCTGAACCTTCCAGCCGGCCCTCCGGGGAGGTGATTTCTGTCCAATCCCTAACTCCTGACTTTTTTTGCTGAGTAAACCGTCCCCCCCACCCCCCACCCCCCACCCCCCCCCACCCCCGCCACTAGGCTTAGCCACAGGTTACTCATAATTTTAGGTTCCTTTTGATTATAGACACAACCTACCTCTGCTCTTCTGCCTAGCCTCATCCTGACGTTACTGGAATATCTTCCCTCTTCCATCACCCAGAGGTTGGCAGAAAGAAGGTGACATGGTTGGGGGGGCAGTTGAGGACATGTAGGAAGGATCTTTTCAGTGGTCTGTGGACCTGGATCTGGAGAAGTGAAGGTAAGGCCCTATGAGAACAGGCTTTCTCTCTGCATCTCAGAAGGGAGGAGGGAGGCTTATCAGATGGGCCACCTGCCCCTGCCTGTTGAATTGCCATCGCTATGCCTCGGGGACTAGACCATATTTAGTGTGAGAGGTAAAAGCTACAGAGCATCTGGTCATAGCCTTCATGGGTCATGGGTGTTTGAAAACTAATCCGCATGAATCCGGTTTAGAGGATAAATTTCCTCCTCTCTTGGGTGACTGTAGCATTGAACTGCAGGAACTGTGTCCCTAAACACATGCAGTTTTTTTTTTTTTGGGGGGGGGTGCAGTTTTAATTTCCTGTTCCTTGTCAGCACTTCCGCCGCAGGCAAGGCTCTTTAGTTGATCCTTTGGTTTCCACGGTATCACCCACACACTAGGTTTGGCCCCCTCTGCTTTGCAGGTAGACATTCTGTCGAGTTCAGACGGGGTTAGCCAAACGGCTCAGTGGGTAAAGGCTGCCAGTCTCAAAACCCTTGAGTTCCATCCGGGGGAACCCACGTGATGAAAGGAGTTGAAAGTTGACCTCCGACCTCCACGTGTGCACCATGGCACATGAACTCACACAAAATAAATAAAATGAAAAGACAAAAAATCAGAGCCAGGCTGTGGTGGCTCATGCCTTTAGTGCCAGCACACGTGAGGCTGAGGCAGGTAGATCTCTGAGTTCGAGGCCAGCCTGGTCTAGAGAGTTCCAGGACAGCCGGGACTACACAGAGAAACCCTGTCTTGACCCCCACCCCACCCCCACCCCCCCAAAAAAATCAGGATTGCTTTTGTGTACTTCCTAGTGTACCTGTTTAGTGATATGTTTTATGTTAAAAAAAAAAAAGGCGAACAGAACACTTTTGGGTCCTTTTGTACTGAATCTGATCTCTTAGATTTTTACTCAAAAGAAGAATGTAGGCGGTCCCCCTGAGGAGCAGTCCCCCTGTACCCACCCTTGGGTGGGTTTTTACTCTCTGTGGCTCCACTCTCTGTGGCTCCTTTCTGAGAGGCTCAGGCGTGGCCTACCTTCTGAGTGCCTCTTTCTCTTAACCTGCATCTTTACATCTATCTTAAATAATAACCCCAGCTCTGCCGCCTCAAAATAAAGTAGAAAGTGAGAAATTTGGGTGTGGTGGCGCAGGCCTTAATTCTAGCGCTTGAGTGTTGGAGGGAAGAGCACCAGAAGTTCAAGAGAGATAAGTGAGACCCTTCTACAAAAAATAGTGTGTCCCAGCTAGACACTAAGGCCATCCTAAGCTACACAGAGAGACCTTGCCCCAGGGGGGAAAAAAAAAAAAACCCATAACCCCCAAACCTGAGTCATTACTAGTCTAGATTTATGGCTTGTTATTTGAATGGAAGACACTATTGGACATTTCTTTTCTTTGTCCTTGACTTTCAGTACCGGCTAAAGCCAGGAGTATCTTTGGAGCCTTAACTGGCATTCAGTGTCTGAGCTCTGTTTTGGAGGCTGGCACGGATCTTAAAAGGTTCTGAATCCGGTAACTAATCCTGGAGTTGATGGAACACAGACCTCCCCTCTGTGTCTCCAAGTGAGTCTGTGTCTCCTCACTGTCTAATAGATGTCCCTGCTCTCCAGCTGAAATATTGAGAGAGAAGAAAGGACAATTTATAGTCTCCCTTTTCTCTCTCCCTCTGAACCCAGCTTTTCTGTGCCTGCTCCAGTGCGTGTTGTCTTCTGGTCCCTCGCCAGTGTCTTGCTGGCTATGGGTCTTGGCAGTGGCTCCCTGGAAGCAAGTGAGCCTATGCTTTGGGCCACTGAAATTAGGAAGGAGATTCATGGTCCCTGTCAGTTCTTCCAAAGCTCTTATCATCCCTCTCATATAGAGATTTCAATTGTTAGACTTTTAAAATTTAAATAATGGGATTGACCATTTAGTATTGCTGATGAAATTTTTGAAAGAAGTATGTCTTGGTGCTTAAAGTGACGTTTATGATTTGGGGTAAGAAACGGATGGAAGTGATATCATTTAGATATTTGTTTTACATGTAAACAGTGCAGTGCTATTGATTTCCAAAGTTAAAGCTGTAGGGAAGAACGGTTTTGAATGTATATTAGATCATGTTAATAAGATTCAGTTTTCTGAGATGTTATTTGTAACATTAAAGCTAATTTATTGTAATGTTAACTTTGAGATGCTGTAATATATGGATGTTTTCCCCAGAAGTACATTTGGCTTAATAAAAGCTAAAAAGCTTTTTAGGCACAAAAAAACTTGATTGGGATACAATCAAGTTGACAACTTTTAATCAGATAAAACGCAGATGGCTTGACCTTCAGATAAAGAAGGGTATAATTACGTCGATAATTATGTCGAGCAGCAACATTCAAAAGGAGGCTGGTTCTGTCCTTTTGACCGTCAGTTTCTGTTCTTCGTTGGACAGCTGTAACCTCCCAGGCTGGAATGGAGCCGTTGCAGTGCCGAGTCTTTGAAGTGCTGCAGCTGCAGCAGATGCACCGCACTAAGGATCAAAGCTAGTGGTGCAGTTCATGCTGTAAATGGTCATGTGTGTAGCCTGGTGGGGGAGGCATGCTTAGGCTACTGTGTAACTTTCCTGAGCCAGTCTGAGGTCCCGTGCTTTCTTCCTTTGGTTCCTGGTGTCTAACTTGCCTCCTGGAAAATATTTTCTTGGAACAATCATTAACCATATTCTTTAATAATCATTGGCATTTGTATTTTAAACTGTGTACTGGTGTTCCCATCTGACACTGATTTTCTAAACTTTGAAGATACCTAAGTAGAACTTTTAAATAAAAGAGGCAAAATGAAATCGGCTTCCTTCAGTTTGAACGTTAATTTTTCAAGCCCATAGGGTGGCGGGCCAACTTTTTGGGTTCAGCATTTTTATCTGACCAAGGAAGAGTTTGGGCTTATTTAAGAGTCTTCTCCAAAGATAAGCTTGGTGCACTAACACTTACAGTTGCTGCTAAGCACACAGAGAGCTCTTGTTTATTTTTATTTATGTTTACTATTTTATTTTTAACTAAGTGTGTGCACGTGTCTCTATGTGGGCCCGTCACGTGACTGCAGATGCCCAGGGAGGGAAGAAGAGGGCATTGGCTCTCTTGGAGTTGGCGTTACCGGTAGTTGTGAGCTGCCCAGTATGTATTAGGAACCAAACTCAGGTCCTCTTCAGGAGCACATAATACTGAGCCGTCTTCCTAACCTCGGGAGTTTTCATTTATGCTAGCCGTGTGAGCGGAGAACTGAGAAGAAAGCGGACTGAGGCCCACAGTTCACTCCGGGCCATGGTCCTCTGCGATTTCACCGTTACTGAGAATGTACTTGTAAAAAACAGTTTTTGTGTTGACAGCAGCATAAAGCCAGTCCCAGGGAAAAGTCTAGGCTGCGGTCTCCAGGGAACGCAAGACCCCACTCCAAGATGGCACCGTGCCTCAATACACCCCCAATTATATTGTTCAGTGGGCCCTTGTTAAAAACTGTAGGTGGAGTGGCTGGAGAGATGGCTTTGCAGTTAATAGCACAAGGGTACCACCGTCCCTGGCAGCATCGGGGATCTGAAGTCAGGTTCAATTCCTGTCACCCACGTGGTGGTTCACAATCATCCAAAACGTACAGTTCAAGGGGATCGTAGGCCCTGTTCTGACCTTGGGCACTGTTGTGCACACCATGTACATATATGCACCCAGACAAAAACATTCGTACATAAAATAAAACTAGTTTTTTAGTGCATAGTCTTAGGCTCCCCTGCTTCATTATTACTACTAATAAAAAGTTCTGCTAGCTCTTGATACTGCTTTGAGTATTAGGAATCAGCCTACGTTGCCTCAATTTACACACTCCAGCATCCTATTGATTTTTTTATTTTTTATTTTTAGAATGTAAAACTAGGACACAGGCTGGAGAAAGCTCAGTCTGCACAGGCATGAAGACCTGGCCTAGATCCCGCACAGGAAAAACATGACAGCAAGCACATTTAATCCCAGTGTTGGGGAGACAGACTGGCAAGTCCTTGGGGCTCAGGCTGGTGAGATGGCTCAGCAGTGATGAGCACTGACTGCTCTTCCGCAGGTCCTGAGTTCAAATCCCCGCAACCACACGGTGGCTCACAACCATCCGTAATGCGATTTGACGCCCTCTTCTGGGGTGTCTGAAGATAGCTACAGTGTACTTACATATAGTAATAAATAAATCTTTAAAAAAAAGTCCTTGGGGCTCAATGGCCACCTAGCCTAGTGAGTTAAATTGGCAAGCTCTAGGTCAACCAAGAGACAACTTGTCTTAAAAAACAAGGTGTGTTACTTCTGAGGAATGACATCTGAGGTTTTTCTCCTAGCCTTCACACAGATGCCTGCATTGACGCCCATATAATCTGGGCTCACTCTGGCCCACATTACCTGCACGGATGCACCTGCATGTACACGCATGCATGCATGCACACACACACACACACACACACACAAACTATAAAAATGACCAGAAAGGAAAAAAACACAAAGATAACAAAAAAAAACCCTTGGTTGTTGTTTTTGAGACAGGACCTTACTATGTAGCCCTGACAGGCCTGCAACTTGCTATGCAAACCAGGCCAGCCTCAAACGCATAGAGATCCACTTGCCTTTAAATCTGGAATGTTGGGATTAAAAGCCACCACACCTGGCCCCCTCAACCTCTCCACCCCACCCCCACCCCACCCCCAGTTTCTCTGCTGACAGGTCTGAACTCCAGATCCTCCAAACCATTAGGATCACCCAATTGGGAAAATTCAATGAATAGATTTAGCCTTTCATATCTAGAATTTTTATCCATTACTTGATATTACGAATTTCCCCTAAGTAGTCCCTAACCTTGGTGGCCCTCTGAATGGTCCGTGGCCAGATTCCCGAGTCACTGGTTCCATCTGGGACTGGTGGATCGTTATTGACTGTTTATTGGAGTGTCTTGGTCCCGTTGGCCTCTGACCTTTTCTGCTCTCTGCGTACATAACTTAGTCTGAGTAATGGCTTGGATGGGACATCGGCGTATAGCGAGGATGTCAGGATTCCTCTCCTGGCTTTCACTGCCAAGAGAGTAAGCAGGCTGGGATCCAGGAGAGCAGTCTGTGGAGGAGCCCCCTGGAGCCCACTGTATCTTTTCCTACAACTGTGCCTGCCTTTCCCAGACTTTATATAAAGCCCTCATCTACCCCCAGCTCCCTGCAGTAGAGAAATAGGGTGTTTTCCTAGGGCTGTGGTTTTGTCCACAGTGCACAAGCCTTGGATGTCCCGAAGCTGGTCATTTAGGCTAACTAAGGGCTAAGAAGCTCATCACGGGGCAGGGAAGGGACATCCAGGGACAGGAGCACAAAAATTAAAGCCTGGGGTCTGATCCAGTCAACTCTGGAGACCAGGCTTCTGAGGCAGTGACAGTGGGATAGTTCTAGGGATGTGGAGACAAAGCATCTGGGCAAGTGACCTGTCAGGACAGAAAAGGATTGTGCAGGATAATCTGGGCATGGTGTTGAGGAGACTCAAGGATTAAGGGTTCAAGGACATGTTCAGATGCCCGTTAAGTACCTCCTGCCCCTCCCATACACTCCCTCCTGTTCCACCCCAGGGATGTGAAAACTGGTTGTAAAATGAGTTAGGAAAGATGGCTGGGGGCTGGAGAGATGGCTCAGTAGGTAAGAGCACTGACTGCTCTTCCAAAGGTCCTGAGTTCAAATCTCAGCAACCACATGGTGGCTCACAACTACCTGTAGTGAGATCTGATTCCCTCTTCTGGTATGTCTGATGACAGCAACAGTGTACTTATTTATAATAATAAATAATTTTTTTTTTAAAAAAAGAAAGATGGCTGCTTAGACACAAGGACCCGCAAAAAAAAAAAAAAAAAAAAAAGAAAAAAGGAGGTCGGAGAATAAGAGGAAAACAACCAGCTGTGTCGTGGAAGCATAAAGAAGAGAGGAGTTTGGCCGTGAGGATCTGGTATCAGAACACAGATACGGATGGACAGAAATGGCCAATTAGCTACAAGAAGCTCCACTGTGGGGCTGGAGAGATGGCTCAGCGGTTAAGAGCACTGACTGTTGTTCTTCCAGAGGTCCTGAGTTCAATTTCCGGTACCCGCATGGTGGCTCACAACCATCTGTAATGGAATCCGATGCCCTCTTCTGGTGTGTCTGAAGACAGCGACAGTGTACTCACATAAAATAAATAAATAAATATTTTAAAAAAGAAAGAAAAAAAAAAAAAAAAAAAAAGAAGCTTCACCGAAGGAGAGGCGAGGGCTGAATCATAATCTTAGAGTTTGGGGACCTCGCATGGTGAGGAAGAGGAGCGGACTTTGGCCCCGTGAGAAGAGGGCTTTCTGAAACAAAGGAGCGTGGTGGGTGGGCGAGGTGGTGGGACCGTCATCCTCACCCAGAGAAGAGGACCCAATGTTTACTTGGGATTTTGCTGCCCCCAAATAGGGCTGTAGCATGGAAGAATGGGAGAGCGCCACCTGGTGGCTGGATCACTAATTGATGCGGGTACTGGTTATGAGGCAATAGCAGACACAGATGCTGCCTCTAGATGTCGCCATCCAGCTGTGCTGGTGCTTGCAGAAGCTGGCTTGAGGAAGGCTGTCCTGAGCGGAGATTTCTGAGTTCTGAAACTCCAATTAGAGCAGAGTATCCCTGGAGTGTAGCCTGGTGTACCTTCAGGGAGACTCACGGGACTCGGACTCTGAGCACTCTTTCTTTTTTTTTAAGATTTATTTATTTATTATATGTAGTAAGTACACTGTAGCTGTCTTCAGACACTCCAGAAGAGGGCGTCAGATCTTGTTTTGGATGGTTGTGAGCCACCGTGTGGTTGCTGGGATTTGAACTCGGGACCTTTGGAAGAGCAGTTGGGTGGTCTTACCCACTGAGCCATCTCACCACTGAGCACTCTTAATCTCTGGGGCTGAGATTAAGTGGGGACTAGGGTAAAGGCTTTGTCTCTGCCGAGGCCGTCCAGTCCTGCTTTATGGGGAAGGGGCTGTTGAAGCCCAGGCTCGCCAGAGCAGGAGGTGGTAGGTTGTAGGCAGTGTAAAGTGGCTGCCACTTCACGGCGAGTTCTCTTCAGCGTTCTTGTTTTTCTTTGTGAACTACGCAGTAAATCTATCCAACTCCTTTTTTTATTCTGCTCTTTATGGCCAGTGCTACAGCCTGCCAGTCTCTTTGCAATTTCTGCACTCCACTTGTCCCAGCTTTATTTATTTTTTATTTTTTGGTTTTTCGAGACAGGGTTTCTCTGTGTAGTCCTGGCTGTCCTGGAACTCACTTTATAGACCAGGCTGGCCTCGAACTCAGAAATCCGCCTGCCTCTGCCTCCCATGTGCTGGGATTAAAGGCGTCTCAACTTTAAGAAGAGTCCAAATCGGGGCTGGAGAGATGGCTCAGCGGTTAAGAGCGCCAACTGCTCTTCTGAAGGTCGTGAGTTCAAATCCCAGCAACCACATGGTGGCTCACAACCATCCGTAATGAGATCTGATGCCCTCTTCTGGGGTATCTGAAGACAGTTACAGTGTACTTACATATAATAAATAAATAAATAAAAATTAAAAAAAAAATAGTCCAAATCATTTCTGTGCCCCAAATGGAAGCTGCCCCTGCAGTCAGATGCAACTACCATACAGGTCAAATCTTCCTCCTCTTGGCTTACCCAGATCTCTCAGCCAGATCCTGCTTATCTGGAAGACTCCCTGACTTTCTAGGCCTCTCTCCCAAGCAACCCCTTCTATTTTTAGCCCTGGATGGTCCTATTTCATCTCTCCAAGTGTCTCCCATCTCATCTGTCTGTTTATTTTCTTTGCAGCACCAGGATTCTGGTCTGGCTCCCCCCCCCCCCCAGGGAACCATGGGTCAGTCCGGCATCTGGCATGATGTAGACATTCAACATTTAAACTGTTGCTGGGGGAGGGTGGGGATGTAGCTCAGTGGTAGGGCACTTGCCTAACACTTATGAGGCCACGGGTCCAATCCCCAGCATCATAAAAGTAGATGATAGATGGATAGACAGACAGACAGACAGACAGATAAGATTGATAGCAGATAGGTGATAAATAGATAATAGATAGATGGTAGACAGGTATATAGGTAGATAAGCAAAAATGTTAAGATGAAAGAATTGAAACACAGAGGAAGATTTTGACCTTTCTCCATAAGATAAAGTCACATTTCCCCAAGAATTGGGCTGTTCTTCTGGTCACTCCTGGGATAGAGACTAGAATCTTCTACCTTTCCTTCTTTTTTGTTTGAGATAGGCTTTGCTACATAGCTCAGGGTGGCTCTAAACTTCCCATGGTCTTTCTTTAGCCCCTCCCAGTTGCCAGGATTAGGGGTTGGCTTGGTTACTGGAATTCCCCTCCCCTTGATTCTTAGGGACCTTAGGGACTTACTCTGTGTGTGTGTGTGTGTGTGTGTGTGTGTGTGTGTGTGTTGTTTTTTAAAAATATGTAAGTATACTGTAGCTGTTTTTCAGACACACCAGATGAAGACATCTGATCTCATTACAGATGGATTTGAGCCACTGTGTGGTTGTTGGGATTTGAACTCAGGACCTCAGTGCTCTTAACCGCTGAACCACCTCTTTAGCTCACACTCCAGCCCTGGCTCACTCTGGCCCCACTCGCTCTGGCCCGGGGACTTACTTGTAATCAAGAGAATATAGTAAAGGATACACACTGGGAACTGGGAAGGTAAAGTGGCCATCTCAACCACTGGTGATTACACTTTATTAAACTACATTATAGTATACTACATATATACTATAAGTTATATATATGCTACATATTATAGTATATATGATATATAGTATATATGTATACACACACACTATATTATACTGCTCTAGTGTTGGTTATGTTGGAAATTTAGCTTTGTCTTTTCCATTTTCTTTCCTAGTCCTCTTCCACTCCTCTTCTTCCTTTATTTCCTTCTCCTCCTTCTCTATCCATCCATCCATCCATCCATCCATCATCTATCTATCTATAGTACTAGGAATTTAACTCAGGGGTCTGTGCATGGTAGGCAAGCATTCTCCCGTGGAGATACATTCATCAGCCCTTTTATTTTGATGTTGTTTTCTTGTTGCTGCTGCCTTGAAATAGAATCTTATGTAGTCCAGGCTGGCCCTCAAGCTTGCTATGTAGCTGAAGTTGACCTCCAATTTCTATTTATTTATTTATTTATTTATTTAATGTAAGTACACTGTAGCTGTCTTCAGACATTCCAGAAGAGGGAGTCAGACCTCGTTGTAGATGGTTGTGAGCCACCATGTGGTTGTCGGGATTTGAACTCAGAACCTTCGGAAGAACAGTCGGGTGCTCTTACCCGCTGAGCCATCTCACCAGCCCCGACCTCCAATTTCTGATGCTCCTTTCTCTCTATCCCCAAAGCTAAGGTTAGAGCACTACCACAGCCTCACTCAAGTCTGGGAACTCTTTTTATTAACAATGACAAAGCCCTCAGAGGTGTCTACCACTCCTCCCTGATTCTAAGTGAGGAAATCATCTCAGCCCCTTCGTGACACGTGGGGCTGCGCAAAATCTGACCCCACTCACCCTCCACGTCTCCTACTGCATCAGCTGCTCTGGCCTGTGTTCATCCAGGAACGGACTATGGCAGGGGCTCAGTTTATGACCATTTAAAATAATAAACCTGGCTACATTTCTGTATGTTCTGCTTAGATGCTGTGCGGAACACTTCACACATATTATCTTCTTTCAGCTAGGTGTGCCTCCATCCTCATCCACCTCAGCTTGTAATTGGGAGGCAGACGCAAGAGGTTTGAGGTTTGTGAGTTCCAGGCTAGCCTGGGATATGTATTGAAACTCTCAAAAGCAAGCAAGCAAGCAAGCAAGCAAGCAAGCAAATAAACAAAAACAAAAAAAAGCAACCATGGCACAGATCTCTAATGCCAGCACTTGGTAGACAGAAACAGGAAGATCAGGAGTTCAAAACTATCCTCAGCTATATATTGAGTTTGGGGTCAGCATAAGCTATCCAGAGACCCTCTCTCAAAAGCATAAAACAGAACAACCCCAAAACTATGTGGTAGCATATTTAACCCTCACGCAACCCCTGAAAGAAATGTTACAATCCCATTTTATACTCAGAAAAACTGAAGCCGGATAGATGAATGCAGTGGCCAAGCTCACAGATGCAGTAAGGTAGAACTGAGCTTCAAATCCTGGTGCTTGGCTCCACAAGTTTCTTCCTCATACCTATGCAGCTGTACCGAATGCGTATTCCTCTAATAGGAATGGGCCTCACCAGCTGATCCACGGTGCTTTGGGAAGGCCTGAGGTGTGGGTCCACAGAAGCAACAGAAATACAACCTTAGGGTAGCAAAGTGTGAACTGGAAGGAAAAGGAGAGATCTGCCTTGAGGTGAGAACCCCTGTCTGTACGTGGAGCAGGAGCCATGGAGATACAACTCCAGGCAACGGTCAGGGATCCGGTGGACGGATTTTCCCTGTATCCCCAGCCAGCTGGACCTTTGGGTCTAGGAGAGCAAGTGCAAGCCAGGGACTATGTGCCTCCAGCAAGCAAGAGGGGCCAGGAGACCTGGGTCTGCCTCTCTCTACTGATCTCTCTCTCTACTGATGGTCTTGCCCCGGTTTCTGACTCAGTCCCCTCATCTTGTCCCTGGGTCTGGCATCTCTGGCTTGGAGATGAGTCCAGAACCCTTTAGGCACACAGCGAGGCTTGCTCTTCTACCCAACACCTGTGAACATTTATCTCGGAGGGAGGGGGGAGGGGGGAGGGCCAAGCAAGGAATTTGAACAAAAATGGTCATGGCATTGGTGTTTGTAAGAGAGGGACCGTGTTGACGTGGCTTCACACAGACCCTGAAACAGCTGTTTCAGCAGGCTTTAAATGTGACCGTGAAAAGCAACCATGCCGACTGCTGAACTTTACGGAAGATATTATAAATAGGTGGCTCGGTGGGAGATCAACGGAATATTCAGTGCGACCCCAAGCTGAAATCCTCCAGTCCCTCCTGCTCTCTCCTCCACCAGCTCCCTCGTGACTTACCCCATTCCCCACTGGCCGGGCTAGCAGTCGGGGGAGGGGAGTGAGACTATCTTGGGATGGGATGAGATCATTCTAAGGCTGGCTGATTTAGACCCGGGTAACTTTTTCCACCCATATGGCTCTCAGAGACTTCTGCACTGGCTCATAAACCTTGGCGCCCGCCTCAGGGATTGGCCATGAGGCCCCTCCTCACTGTGGAGATGGTGGCCAAAGCTGGAAGGGGCTGAGGCTTAAGTTGAAATAGAGTGGCAGAGGCAGGCAGAGGCATGGTCCAGCGAGGACCCAGAAAGAACTTTGCAGCTATTGGAGCTAGGGTCCTGAAGCTCTCTAGGAGCCTATGTGGGTACATAGTGCATTTTGGGGGTGATAGGTCACCCTGCTAAGAGCAGAGCTACACCCCTGGCAGTTCCTCTAACACCCGTATTTGGGCATTCTACTTGTCCAGCCTGGTTCTCCCCTGAAGGATCTCTGTTTGGGCTCTAATCTTGCATGGGGTAGATGGGCAGGGTAGAGGTCTGGGCTTGGGAGAGATCAAGGTTCAAGTCTGGGTCAGTGCATAATTAGGTTCAGTTCACTCTCTCCTGAGCCTCTAGCCACAATATTAATTAGGCCACTGAAGACTCAAGTTCTAGCCTTGAGGAAATAGTAGTCTTAGTCCTTGAGCTTCTTTGAGGCATTTCCTAGCTTGTTCACCTACCCTTCCCCCTCTCTAAGATTTGTTTATTTATTTTATGTAAGTACACTGTAGCTGTCTTCAGACACACCAGATGAGGGCATCCGATCCCATTATAGATGGTTGTGAGCTACCATGTGTTTGCTGGGAATTGAACTCAGGACCTCTGGAAGAGCAATCAGTGCCCTTAACCGCTGAGCCATCTCTCCAGCCCTCTAGTTACCTTTCTCAATACTCCAATCCTGAGCCAAGTCAAGAACCAGCTGTCCCCAAGTCTGCATCCAGCATGCCAGTTTATCAATGCTCACCCAAGCTTGCATCTAGGGACGGTTCTAATACATATTGAATGAAAGAAAAAGGGGAAGGCTGTGATGTTATAGGTTTCAGGAGAAGACCCACTGTGTGCTCAGTGCTGTTCTGTGCCATGCTCAGTACTAATCTGTGCCAGGTCCTTCAGGGGCAGCCAGCAGCTTTGAGCCTCTTAGGCTCCAGCATGCAAAGCTAGAGAATATGGCTTGAGGCACCTTAACCTGGGCTTAGTAGACAAGGAGTCAAAGCTGGGCAGAACCAGAATGGGCTGGAGGGTTTCCTTAGCCTGGGTTTAGGGCAGCAGGGTTGGGAACAGAATTCTCCGGTTGGATGGAGTTGTTCTTGGAAAATCCCCACAAGCATTTTTTAGCAGTGTGCTTTGTGCCTGGCTCCCACTCCTTCAGAAGTGGAGGAGCGGAGCCCTTTCTGTTGCTGGGCCACTCAGGCAAGGCCCTTGCCCTCTCTGTCTCCAAGCACTGGGCTCTGGACTGACACATCTATAGAGGGCTATCTATTGACCTCACCGATTCTTTCAGACATTCTAAATGCGGGGGTTGGGGCTTGGTATTGTTTGAGAAGGAGGTGGGAACTCTAAGATGCCATATGGCATGGCTGAAACCATGTCACTGCACCAGGGTTAGAGCCCCTACCTACTGATGGTACATGGTACCACCCTCCCATTCCTACTTAGAAGTCCCCAAAGGGCAATGTGCCCACAAGCTGAGGATGCCACTTCCAGCCCAGTGCCTCTTGACCAAGGTCCTAGCCTGGCCCGGTGCCTGTCACCAAAATAAACCCTGGTGGTTCTGGGCATGGATTGCAGGCCATCACCTGGGACCTATTTTTATCCTTCGGGTAACAAGGAAGTCTCACCTTGTGCAGTAACCACTTGGGACATACTGGATCATGTGGCCTTAGCCCCAAGTGATCTTGCTGCCCTACTGGGAAATGACCCCGACTGGAAGGGGAAGGCCTGGCTCAGCCACACTCCTTTTCTTTCCCTGCCCTACCCTCTTCCTAGAATCCTTACAGCTTATTATCCCAACACACTCTATACCTCTATGCCCATGCACACCATGGCCAGAGATCTCAGGACATCTTATTTGTCCTTGATGTCCAATGTCTTATGTACTTGAACAGTTAGAAATTCTTCTGTGTAGCTTTACCCTCCCCCCCACTTTAATCTAGTCAGAAGATTCTGTAATCCAGAGGCCATTTGGAGAGTTAGCACTTAGAATTTGACTTTCAGAATTTAGGGTGTTGGGATGCTTTGGGGAACAGTGTCTGATGGTATTAGAGGAGGCGACAGAGGTTGTGAGCACACTCAAATGAACTCCTAAGGTCAAGTGCTTCATAACCAATGAGTTATGGACCCCAGAAGTATTTATAGAGGATGGGCAGTTCATAGACATGCAGGGCACCCCATGGGGCCCCTTACTCCTAATAGATGTGTACGTATCTACAGAGAAGGAAGTATGTCCTGAGTCCATCAAGGAAAAGATGCTCAGACAGAAAGACCAGAAGGAAGTTGGTCATGGTGGTAAATGGCTGGAATGCTGGAATCACATTGCTGGGAGACTCAGGTGGACCAGTTAAGAGTTCAAAACCCCAGAGAAAGCAAACCTCTCTTATCTCAAAAACAAAAACAAACAAAACACTGGAAGAAAACTTGACTCTTAGAAAGTTACCATAGTAACAAAAACTAGAGTGGCTGTAGCTATAATAAAAATACTAGTAGCTGCCCACCAACACCTCATTTAAAGCCAACTAGGTGTCCACCCTTTTGTACTATCTCAGCGAGCATCACAGGTGTTCTCCCCTGGGTGGAGAATGGGCGTGGTCCTTGGGATGAACTCCCGTAAATGTGATTGGGTTTTGCAATACCTGCAGCTTTCTGGAGGTGGATGCTGAGCCCTCTGCCCGCAAACATCTTGCTGCAGGGCAGGGTATCAACAGCCAGGCTGGCCCCCTGGGGATATTGTCGGAGAGTCAGCCAGGATCACGGAGTGAGCCTCAGTCCACTTGGCCCTACTCCCCTAGGCCTTGGGGCTGGAAATAGCAGCTGCTCAAGAGCTGACAACCAAAGGGCGGCTAAAAAAAGCCCCCTCAGTCTGGGCACTGTCGCCCTCGGCTTGCAGGGCCTATTTTGGGGGAGAGGGTGTGGACGTGCCAATGGAAAATCCATGGGTGGGAGTCTCCAAAGGTGGGGGCCCATATGACTTCCTCTCTCCATTCCAGTTCACACACATGAGCACATAGGCACGTGCACACCCACACCCATACACACACATGCACACACACACACACACACACATGCACGCACACACGCACACACATACACCAATACACACACATGCACACACACACGCACGTACACACACGCACACGCACACACATGCACATGCACACACACACGCACACATGCACACACACACACACACACACACACACGCACGCATGCACACCTACACAAGTTGCACATTTAACTTTCTTTCCCAACTGTTTGATCCTGCCATCCACATAGCAACCTGGGAAAGGGATGTAGAAGCTGAAACTCAGACTCAAAGAGAGGTATCCCTGTTGGTGAGAGTTTGCCTGCCGTACAGACCAGTCCTGGGTTCCATCCCCAGCAGTGAATAACTTGGGCATGGTAACACAGACCTGTAATCCCACCCGTTAGAAGACAGAGGCAGGAAAGTTAGAAATTCAAGGTCGTCATTCTCTGCTTCATTGAGAGTTTGAGACCTGCCTGGAATAAATGAGACCCTGTCTCAACAAATAAACAGACAATGCCCGCCCCAGCCCCAAACTCAAATGCCTTTCCTAAGGAAGGTCTCACAGCTAGGAAGCAGGCAAGACCATGGCACCCAGGCCAGAGCTGTTCTCTGGAGGCAATCCCCTCACGGAGCTAGCAAACCTGTCCTCCGAAGAGGCACAGTCTCTGTGATGGGGACCAAGGAAGCTAGCTCTGGGTAGGATGGTATGGGATGCCGATTACACAGAAACGAATCCCATTGGAAAGTCCCAGTCAGTTCTGAGAGGACCTTGCCTTGCCGTAGGAGAGGCAGCTCCTGCAGAGGACCCAACCCCCATCCATCGTGTGTGACCACCTGCTCCCCCTCTGCCTGGGCCTCCCGAGCCAGCCGGGCTGCCCCTGCCAAGTTTCCAGGGAACGTGTCAGATAAAGGGCCTGTGCTCATGACTCTCTCACTGGTCACTATCTCTGTCCTTGCTGCCATCACCAAGTGACCAAGAATAGCATAGCTTGGTGAGGGGACACACAGGGCACCTCCTCAGTCCCTTCACCACCAGCGCCAACCCCGCCCAGCTGCCAGTTGCACCGTGTGCCCAAAGTCTCCACGGGCGGTAAAGTGCCGCCAGCTTCCGTCTCAGCTCCCGCAGCTCCAGAGGAGGATCAGACAGCGAAGCCACACTGTGTGCCTCAGCCTCCACAGGGGAGCTGTGTGCCCTAGCGCTGCATGCTGCCTCTCTCAGGACAAAGTGGGACAGCGTTCAATAAGGTCTGAGTGACCGCTAGCTGGGTCGTCTTCTTGGGCTAGGATCTGTAACACTCCTGCAAGAACGTAGGGACCACGCGACTCCGAGGGAAACCCATGGTCACTATAGCTGGGACATGGAAATGGGGGAGATCCAGGAAGCCTTGTGTGCTCCCCCATTTCTGAATCACTGTGACACCTGATCGTAATTAAGACATCGGAGTCCCCAAGTCCTCTCATCAGCAGTCTCTATAACTCTCTCAGCCTGACTCACCACACAGACCAGCAACCTGTCCCAGTCCACATCTCTTCCCCAGTCTCTGGCTGTGTTCATCGCCTCATCCTCAGATGACCATTCCCCCTTGACCCTCAGGCCTACCTTCTGTCCTTCAAGTTATCCACCAACCCCCAGGGTTCCAGGGAGGATGCTAAGGAAAGAGAAGGGATAAGATATGGGTCCCTCAAATACTTTGACACACTCTTGAACCACACCTAGAAGACCACGCCCACACTTACACACTCACGGGCTCACACGTGCCATGGGCCTTGATAGAGTGGCAGGGCCACCAAAGGCTCCCAAGCTCAGCCTCCCCTCTGAGGTTCTCACAGTACAAACTAGAAAGGTCTTCCCACAGTAGCAGGATGGTCTGGAAGTGAGACTGTGTGAAGAACTTTCTTCCTTGCGGCCCAAGCTAGAGCTCTGGGGTAAGTGCAGATGTGTATGGGTCTCTGGGGTCCCAAGATTGTTTCATTCTTTGGGGGTGAGGTCTGGATTGACCTTGGGGCCTCTAGCTTCAAGAGCTCTATCACTGAGGCTGGAAAAAGTTTAAAAATATCTCTGTTTACATTCTTTTCAAGCCGGACTCCTGGGCCTCAGTGCTGGCTCCCTTTGATCTGGCCCTACACTTCTGAAAGGGGCCTGGGAGAGCTGGGAGCTTAGCACCTGCTGCATAGACCCTCCCCTCCCCAGTTTAGTCAGACCTCTGTGACACCCCTTACATCATAGAACCAGCGATAGCTCACTCCAGTGACCCCACAACTCCAATGGGTGCCGGATCTGGTTCTCTCTCCATACTTCTCCGAAGCTTGGGCCTCAAGTGCCTCTATGGACAGTGCCTGTGGGGCTGCAGACATTCATGTAGATCTGGGGAAAGCCATACTTACTCCTACAGCGTGCCTGGCTCTGCCAAATGTATTTTGAAATTACGTAATGTAGTTCCGTCTGAAACCTCATTTTATGAACCGGTAAACTGAGGCTCAGTGGGAGGAAGCGATCTGTCTGGAGATACACAAGCAAGGATGAGCCAGGCACGGTGGGGTATTCTTCAACTCATACTGATCACACAGCCCCCTCCCCCCCCGCACATGTGTATGTGTATGTGCACATGCACATATGTGCACACCTTGTTAAGACAAGTGCATCATGGACTCTGCCTGCTGTGTGGTGTCACTAATAGGAACCCTTTCAGGCACTCACCGACTCTCTCCCTACATGGTTTTCTCCTGTGAGTCAGGCATGCTGCGACCCTACAGGGTCCTCCCTTCTTGTCTAGAGTCAAGCTATGCCTAGCAGAAAAGTTTTGTGTCTACAGATGCTCAGAGAGTCTGAATCTGTTGAGACTATAGTGGTCACCCTCTACCTGACCCGGGAAGTTCTATGAAGGAGTTGTCCAATTGGGACAGAGGTCACCATTGGCTCTGAGTTCCCATCACTTATCCTTTCCTTTGTTGGTTTCCCATCTATCTACTCACCAACCCACCATCCATCTATCCAGCCATCCATTCAAATATGCATTCCTGCCTGCCCATCTCTGCTTACCCACCCAGCTGCTCAGATCCATCCATACCAAGAAGCCAGTGAACAGGAAGATTCCAGCCTGCATGCTGCATGAACCCTCCTCTTTTCAGTCTGCCTTCCCAGTTTTACCAGAAGGAGCTAGTTGGGTGATCTCTAAGGTATTACTGGGGGATCTTGAGGAAGGATGAAGGCACTTCTCAAGGGGGCCGCATAGACCTCAGCCACAAAGGAGCGTCTTGCACTCTGATTCTACCAGATATCCGGTTCCTTAACCTCTCCAATCTTTGAGATCATTTACCTGGATATGGGGCCAAAAAATCCAGCCCTAGCAGGCTGACAGAGAGATAAGAGGAGATGTTACTTCCAAAGGGACCTTTTGCATGTTGAAGACTTCTGGGCAGGTATAAATTAAGCAGAGAACAGAGTCGGGGTAGCTGGGTGGGGACGGTTCTCCTTGGGGTGGCCAGTGGGATCTCCAGTGTAGGTGTGAGGTGTTGGTTCCTGCGTCCAGACTGACTTTAGAGTTCATCTGCAGGCTCTCCTCCCAGCCAGCCAGGATGCCTGCCCTGTCTTCTTGCCTGGGCTTGGCTCCTCTCTCATAGCAACTGCCAGCACTGGAGAGATTTCCTCCTAAAAATAGGGCTGGGCCCCGCCAGTGCTGTTTTCTCTCCTCCCCATGATTTATCACCATCAACCCTTGGTACCTGGGACAGCAAGTCTCTCCCTAGCTCCCCAGGGATTGTCAGGAAGGGGTTTGTGGACTACCTCGGATCAGTCTAGAAACGGATATCATAGATCAGTCTGGAGGTATTGGCTAGGCCCCTGGGGACATTCCTTAATCCTGCACCTGGGGCTGAGGCAGCTCTGGGGTAAACTATTGCAGCCTCCTGCTTCACCCCAAAAGTGTCTGCGTGAGTGATACCCTCCCTCAAATTTCCATACCTGTGACCATGTGCTCCTGTGGGGGAGACCCAGAGTGGTGTGGAGCCTGCACTGAGACAGAAGGAAGCGTTCCCAGCTTCAGCTCTCCTGTCCCTGCCTCAAGGGGCCCTCGGCATTCTTCCTGAGGCTGAGAGACCTCTGCCCATCCTGAATGTCGGTGGTTCATGCACAGAGTCTGAGTGTGCGCACACATGAATGGAGGTCTGAGTGTGCGAGCACATGAATGGAGGATACACGTTCACAAGACAGTGTGCTCTCATGGCGTAGAGATGTCCCGAACACACGGAATGCCTCCTAAAAAGACAGTCCCTTATCTTTTTTTTTTTTTTTTTGGTTTTCCGAGAGAGGGTTTCTCTGTGTAGCCCTGGCTGTTCTGGAACTCACTTTGTAGACCAGGCTGGCCTCGAACTTAGAAATCCGCCTGCCTCTGCCTCCCGAGTGCTGGGATTAAAGGCTTGCGCCACCACGCCCGGCGACAGTCCCTTATCTTACCTTTGTAGTTACTCTAGGGTTTGTGACTGGTAGCCTCTTGGAGACCTACATTACATTGACCCCAAGTTCTTACCAACACCCCAGATGATGTCCTTGTGTCCTTCCTCACGAGGGAGCCTACCCATCCTGCCGATCTATTTTGTATGTCAGTAGACGGGCTGTGCGTGGAGGGGCAGATGTGCTCACATATGCGCACGTGGATGTGCAGACACAGTCCAGACATTCTTTACAGGGTCCAGTCTAGCTCTCTGAGCCTTTATTATCGGACAAAGAGCTGCCATTTGGAGTGTTCCCATGGTCATCTCGTAAAGTAGGTGCTCAGGCTTTGGGGACATGCCTGGTGACAGTGTCTCTACTCCAACAAGGTGAAGGTCTTTTACTCTGTCTTGGTCCCCAGTGCATCTTGGGTACTGGGTCCTTTCTCAGTGAGTTCAGAGGGAGCCGGGGGGGCCAACCTCCCAGCTGGGGCTGCTTGGATCACTCACACTGCTGCCTTCAGGGGCACGCTGTCTGCTGGCTGCTCCAGGTCCTTCCTTGCCAGGGCCAGGTGTGTGAACACAAGAATGAGAATGAAGCCTGTGGTGTGAGAAGAGTGGGTAAGCCCTTAGAGAGGATGACCAGAAGGGCTCCTCACTAAACCCCTCAACCGTGTTGTTGGCTCTATATGACATTTTCTAGACAGTGTCTCCAAGCTGAAAACGAATCTCAGTGTCTGATAAACCTGTTCTGCTTTGACTTTACCAAGGTCAAAGGATATCCCAGCCTCCCAAGTCCTCTTAAGTCCCCTTTCTCAGAAGGCTGAGGCAGAAAGATGCTAAACTCAAGGCCTGACTAGGCTACAGTGAATTTTAGGTCAGCTGGGGACAACTTAGTGATACACTGTTTAAAAAAATATATATGTATATACATATACATACACATATATACATATACATACATATATAAATAATTATATGATATGTATTATGTATAATATGTACTATATTACATTTTATATATATGTATATATATAATATGTACATATTATTTACATATTTAAAGATCTGGTCAAAGAGGTAAAGGCCAATTGTCTCTCATCTTCTCTCCTCTCTCTCACACACATTTTCTCTGAGGTCAGATTGGGGAGTTCATAGGAGAGCCAGTGAGCTGTTGCATAGACCGCCAAGGGAAAGACACTTCACAGCCTTAAACTAGAGCCGGCGAAGAAAATAGTCAGCAAAGAGCAAATCTGTCAGAATAAAGACATAAAACCTCCATTACCTATCGCTGCCAGGGTGCCCAAGAGGACGCCCACCGCTGACAGCTTCGTGGGCATTCCCTTCATGCGACCCACCTTGCGCATACATTCGCCCTCCACATTGCATCGACACACGATCACTGGGGTGGCAAGAGAAGATGAAGGTATAAGGGAAGGCTCCCAGCAGCTCGGGGCCTCCCGTTTGGAAAACTGGCTGATACATATTGTACTGGCTGGTTTTGTGCGTCAAGTGGACACAAGCTGGAGTTATCACAGAGAAAGGAGCCTCCCTTGAGGAAAGGCCTCCATGAAATCCAGCTATAAGGCATTTTCTCAATTAGTGGTCAAGGGGGGAGGGGGAGGGCCCCTTCTGGGTGGTGCCATCCCTCGGCTGGTAGTCTTGGGTTCTATAAGAGAGCAGGCTGAGCAAGCCAGGGGAAGCAAGCCAGTAAGAAACATCCCTCCACGGCTTCTGCATCAGCTCCTGCTTCCTGACCTGCTTGAGTTCCAGTCCTGACATCCTTTGGTGATGATCAGCAGTATGGAAATGTAAGCTGAATAAACCCTTTCCTCCCCAACTTGCTACTTGGTCATGATGTTTGTGCAGGGATAGAAACCCTGACTAAGAAAACATATTTCTGTGAACACCGATGTAGGGGTGTGTGTGTGTGTGTGTGTGTGTGTGAAGGTGATTACTCCTCCGTGTGTGTGTGGCAGGATAGTTGTTCAGCCCAGGTCGCCAGGTCAGCTCAGATGAGCAAATGTGCAGAGGTGTGTGCTGTCTACATGAGAGTGCATGGTCTATATACCCAGGCTCTTTCCCCCATATCCTGGTGACTCCCGCAGAAATTAAAGATGCCAACTTTGGCAACACCCAAGCCCCAACCTCACCTTTGACCTGGAGTTGCCACGTATGGGTATCATGGTGAACAACCACAGGTACCATGTATTCACCAGGCTCTACCCAATGCAATGCCAAGGTGAGGTAGGCGTGGGAATCTGTTGGGTAGCAGAAGATGGTTAGGGTCACTAGCCTGAGCAGGCTCCACCCAAGCTGCTCCCCTACTTCCAACCCTACCCCATTGCACATCCAAGTGAACTCACCCTTCACAGACTCTTTCCCATCCCCTGCCACGTACCGTTGAGAGGCTGGAGTCGCCAATCCCGTTGCACAGTGGGATTGGGACCGAGAGCAAAGCTGTAGGGACCATTCCTGTTGGCCAGGTCAGGGTCCTCACTGACCCCACTCACAACCACACCGTAGTCTTGGCGGGGTGTACAGAGGTGTCGGCTGGGCCCAGAGGCCAGAGTCAATGCTGGGACAGGAGAGGCCTTCAGGAAGTGGACCACAATGGTGGCAGAAGTGCTCAGTCCTGGCTTATCTGTATTATGGGAGGTGAGGGTAAGCCCGGGAGAATCTGCCCTGGTCTCCACACACCCCACACAGCCCATCCATCTTACTCTGCTGCTTCCCTTCATACTCCTGCACCCCGTCTCTCCTTCCCACCCAGTCTCCTCTGCATCATGTCCTTCATCCTTGAACCATTTGAACAACCACCAGGGTCACCTGTATCTTTCTGGATGCTAAATCTGCCTCATTGTTGATGTTACCACTCAGACATGCCCTGACTCCTGAGGAGTGCATCCCTCATGACTTCCATCAGATTCCTGATGTACCCTTGCCCTCTTGCCTTCCCAGGCCTAGCTGTTTATCCTATTGATAAACCGTTCCCCTCACCTGGCTCCAGTGTTCCACTTGGCCCATCTCTTAGCATTCCTGCCTCAGACACAGCTCCTGGCCCCACTTCTACTTTTCTAATCTAGTGCCCATTGCCTTGTCTGTCCCTGCAGTTGAGAGCCTGAGAAGCCCAAAGGACAGAGTTGGGGAATTGTGGGTGCCAACTTGAAGGATGGTTTTCATGTAAAGGTTTACTGTGAAGTTGCAGTCCCCTGAGAAGACTCCACTGCTGCGTGATCATACCTGTGTCTTGGGCCTCCACAAGCACTGTGTATGTGTCTCCAGGCTGGGCACCCTGCAGGGATTGGGCTGTGTGTACCTCTCCAGACACCTCTTTGATGCAGAGCCAACCCTCTGAGTCATTGACCAGGGAGAACCTGAGGCCCAAAGATGAAGGTGTGTTTGGGGAGGCACTGGAACAATATATAAGGTGCTGCTCAGAAACCCCCAGGATGGTGCGATTGGATACTCAAGTCCCGTATCCTTTCTGTGATTCAGGGACAACACCAGAGCTGGTGAGCCTGGCCACCCAGTTTTAGAATTTGTTGGTGATATGGTGTTTGAACTGTAGGTGGTGGGGAAGGATTATCAGAACCTATGAATGGAGGGCAGCAACTGGTTCAACCTCACTAGTTCCAGAGCATCCTGCCAAGAAGTCTGGAGGGCAAAGACCCAGGTACAGTTTCAGTCTGGGTGCTGGTGCTCCCTTAAGGAGGACTAAGTGGAGCTCCCGTGGGCTCTAGACACACCTCCTCCATGTTTGCCTAGTCCATCCAGTGCTGACCCTCCAGGAATCAGAACCCTGGCATTAGTAAATCATTTGAGGAATACTTTTGGCCACATATAAAATGAGTTTCTCTGGGGGTGTTGAAGTCATTCTTGGGAATCATGGAAAGTCCAGGCTAGGCAAGTGGCAGGGCTTTTGGCTCACCTGAGGGTTCTGCTCATGGGGTCTGAGGGCTGGATGGTCATCAGGAGGGAGCCAGCTGGGGTGCTGACTGGGATGCTGGTCTCATAGCTCTCCTGGTCCAACTTGAGGGGAACAACCACCCTTTCCACCAGTATAGTCACTGTGGCCGTGGCTGCAGGGCCTGGGCCTAGGCCCACCAGTTCTTCTACGTTCCTCACTACCACCACCACCTTGTGATCAGGAGCTGCCTCATAGCTGAGGTTCTGAAACCAGCGAGTTCTGGGTCACTCGTGTGGGTCAGGGTGGTACACTTGTGACCCTTCCCCACCTGTCCACATCCTAACCTTCCGGAGTCTGAGCTGGACATGGTTGGAGTCTGGCTCCCAGGACAGGTCAAAGATCCCTTCTGGGTCTCCTTCTTCAATGGCAAAGTCCATAAGGCGGAAGGCAGGTTCAAGGTCAGCATCAGTGGCCATGAGTGTGGCCACCAGAGCCCCAGGTTTTATATCCTCAGGAAGAGTTACAGGCCCAATCTGGAAAGATGGAGACGCTTGGTAAACACCACCGGCATCCTTCCCATGATCTCCGTACCTCGGTGTCAGCTTACCTGGGAATTGATGAACTCAGGGGCATGGTTGTTGATGTCTGTTACCATGACTGTCACCTCACATGTGCTGCTGAGGCCTGTTAGAGGGGAGGTATTGTTGGTGAGGTCCCAGTAGTAGCTGAGGGGCAGGGGCCAAGGTCACCCACCATCAGGGTACTCACCACCCTCTGATCCTGCTAGGTCAACAGCCAGCACCAGAAGCAGGATTTCCTGGCCAGCGTGGAGTGGGGCAGTTCCCAGCGTTACACTGCCTGAGGTAGGATCTAACTCGAAGGCTTTGTTTTCAGCCTCCTCCTCAGGCTTAGGGCTCAACAACTGATATACAATGTGGGAATTGGGTGATCCGGGGGCATCCAAATCCTCTGCTAAGAGCCTGGCTACTTCAGTTCCTGTAAGACAACATTCCCATCCATTTCCTGGTGTGTGTGTGTGTGTGTGTGTGTGTGTGTGTGTGTGTGTGTGGTGTGTATGTATATGTGTGTGGGTGCGTTTGTGGGTGTGTTTGATGTGTGTACATGATTTGTGTGTGTTTGGTGTGTGTATGTGTGTGTATGTTTGTGGGTGTGTTTGGTGTGTGGTGTGTGTACATGATTTGTGTGTGTTTGGTGTGTGTGTATGTGTGTGTGTATGTTTATGGGTGTGTTTGGTGTGTGGTGTGTGTACATTATTTGTGTGTGTTTGGTGTGTGTGTGTATGTGTGTGTGTGTATATGTGCATGTGTTTGTGTGTGTTTGGTGTGTGGTGTGTGTGTGTATGTGAGTGTGTGTTGTGGGTGTGTTTGGTATGCGGTGTGTGTACATGGTGTGTGTGTGGTGTTTGTGATGTGTGTGGTGGTGGTGGTGGTGGTGGTGGTGGTGTGTGTGTGTGTGTGTGTGTGTGTGTTATTTGGCTTTGACATAGAATTTGGAAGCTAGACCTATCCTGAAGAATCAAGATGGGTGGTTTCTAGCAGTTTTGCCCTTCCCGGCTCCTGAGAAGACCCATAACCCACCTGGGGGACTGAGCTCAGGGATGCTGACTGTTGGGTCATGTGGGGAACAGACAGGTGCATTGTCATTTTCATCCATCACCACCACCTGCAACTCCAGGGGTTCTGCGTAGTCCTCACCACGGGAATTCTGAGCTCGGACTTGGAGTTGGTACTGTAGTGGGCAGTGGGTAGCTTCATATTAGGGCCAAGGGTGACTCCAGGCTGGAGAGGATTCAAGTCCCTTCTGGTGGCCAGCCCCATCTCTTCTGGGATGTCTTCCCTGCTTCTGCCTCTGTGGGGGGTGTGTCAGAGCACCCTCCAGTCTGCCCTGGGTTTCCCTCTCACCTCACCTCAGCCTGGGCCTCTCGGTCCAGCTCTATGGTTACATGGAGCCTCCCCTCTGTATCCACATCAAAGGGTCCTGGAGGCTGGCTCTCCAGCTGATAACGCACATCTCCTCCACTCCAGTGCACCTGGGGAGGAGGTAAATTGAAAGCGCTTTAGGCTGAGAGGCAGGAAGGATCTATGCCAGCCCCTATTCCCCAACTGCTTCCCAGGAAAGAAACCTGGACCCTACGAGCACGTGGTCAACCTTACTCTGGCCCAAGCCTGGACTTTGCAAAAGTGCCTAAGTGACCAAGTTATTTTATTTTCTGCTTTCTGGGCCCGACCCCAAGGCATTGCTAGAAAAGGCCAGAGACATTTCTGGCTTGGGTGACAATCCCCATGGCAGTGAAAGTTGGCAGCTGTTTCCCCCCCGAGGAAGCCTTAGGCAAGCTGGGGATGTCAGAACACAAACTCGCACTGCCAGAGGATAGCAGGTAATGGGTGGTATGCTTGCTCCCCAAGGCCTTATTGCCCACTTTGTAGAGGGACTTGAAGAAAGGAATAGGGGTCAAGTTGAGTCCTGGACATTCCTCCCAAGTGTCTGTTGTGACTCAGGTCCAGCGGTACAAGCTGCAGGTTTCTTCAGTCACTTCTCACCTGGGCAATGCTGTGTGGGTATGCAACTTTGAGATTCTCTGCCAGGTGAACAGGCTCTAGGGGTGCCCAGCTGTTCTCTACTATGGAGATCTCCACAGTCGCAATAGCCTGGTGGCCTGAAGGCTGGTCACCCATGTCCTTGACCTGTACCAATAGCTGGTAAGTCTCTTCAAGGGCATGGTCTAGGCTGATGCTTCCTAGAAGGGATAGAAGGTCAGTTGAGCTTAGATCCAGGGAGCAAGGCCCAAAGCCTCTTCAGCCAGTACCAGACAGAAAGCCAAACATATTACAGGTGTTTAAAAGACTTTGAGGGGAGAGAACTGGAAAGATGGTTCAGCAGTTATGAGCATTGACTGCTCTTCCAGGGGACCCAGACTATATTCTCAGCACCACATGGCAGCTGACAACTGTCTGTAACTACAGTTCCAAGGGACCTGATGCCCTCTTCTGGCCTCTACTGGCATCAGGCATGCATGTGACACACACACACACACACACACGCGCACACACACATTGGCAAAATACCCACAGATATAATATATATCTATATATCTATATGCTCCTCTCTTTCTATCTCTCTCTATAATTATATACACAATATTTTTTAAAAGACTCGACCCCCCCCCCTAAAAAAACTTAAGGAGAAAAAAAAGACTCAAAAGGAAACCAGGCAGTGGTGGCGCACGCCTTTAATCCCAGTACTTGGGAGGCAGAGGCAGGCGCATCTCTGAGTTCGAGGCCAGCCTGGTCTACAGAGTGAGTTCCAGGACAGCCAGGGTTACAAGGAAATTTGTCTGGAAAAACAACAACAGCAAAAAAGACTCAAAAAGATAAAAAGAAAGAAAAATACTAAGGAATGAGATAGAGTTTTTTTTTTTTTTAAGCTATATTTTATTATTTATTTATGTGTATGTGTGTGTCTGTGTAAGTACAAGTACCAGCAAAGGCCAGCAGAGGGCATCCAATCCCCAGGAACTGGAGTTAGAGATGGATTATGAAGTGGTGTGTGGGTGTTGAGAATCGAACTCAGAGCGCCCCCAGCCAGCGCTCTTAACTGCAGAGCTGTCTCTCTTATCATCATCAGAGCACCTGACCAGTGCTTGATTGCAGTTTCCCTTAGTGAAAGGCTGATTGACTGGTGAGGTAGCTGGGTGACCAGGGTAAGGAGGAGGGTAGACAGGTAGGTTAGCTGAGGGACCTGCTGATTGACTAGGTGGAGTGTCTATAGGATAGTAGGATAGGATCGGATACGGATGAGCAAATTGGACACATGGGCTGTGCAGGCCATTTAGGGGCTAGAGGAGTGCAAAGGTGGCTGGTTGGGTTGAGGTATGAGTCACTTTTTCTTCTATCCCTAACTTGTACCTCTGATCAAACTCCCAGAAGTAGATATAACTTGATAGCATGCCTGAGGCATCTTAACTACAGCTCCTTCATCCATTCCTATCTGGTTCCTGTCCACCCCATCCCTACACTTGCCACGTATAACCCAGCCTTGGCCTCTGCCCAGAATGCCCTTTTCTCTTCTATCTCAGCTCCAACCCACCCATCCCTTATAGCTCAGAGGCCCCTTCTCCAGCATTCCCTGCCCCTCCCTCCATCAAACTGAGTTCATGCTTACCACTGGGACTAAGGGCCAGAGCCCCTAGTTGAGGGTCCAGCTGGAACATGTCTGGTAAAGGCTGAGGTGGGGACTGGCTCAGAATGTGGAAGCGAAGGTCAGAGTTAGCTGTGCCTGGTGCGTCCCCATCAGAAGCCTCAAGGAAGAGGAAGGGGACCCCTGGGGGTGGGGTGGGGATACATCATAAGGGATGGTGGGGACAGGGGTTCTTCTGTATCTCCCTCTCTCTTCTCAGAGCTTCTTCTGTGCTCATTACTGTATCAGGGTTCTGAAGGTGAGCCCGGTTTTCATCCCAATTCACAAATGAGACCCAAAGCAGATAGAACCATTTTAACAGAGTTGGAAGGTACAGAATGGGACGAACTCGGGGGGCAGCTAGAATCTTGCAGATTTGTCACTGGGAACTGTCTCTTTACTGTCTGATGTCTTATCAACGTTTGCTTGTCTTCACCACACATCGGTTGCCCATGTCACTTACCCGGCCTGGTGCCCTGGCTCAGCTGAGCTCTGTAGATGGCCTGGGAGAATTTGGGTACCTGGTCATTCTCATCTTTCACATGCACAGTCACAAGCTGTGGACCCCACAAGACACGTCCGTCCTCAGACTCCAAGGTGACCTGGTAGGAAAGGGTAGTTGGTTCCCTGCTCTGTCTTGCCTGTTGCCCTGTGCCTCACTCTGTCGTACCTGTCATACCTGTAGGTGGTATTCTGCTTTCTCTTCCCGGTCCAGGGTCCTTGTCGTCACTAGAAAGCCGGAGTCTGGATCCACAGCAAAGGTGTTTTGATCTGCCGTGTTTGAGTCTCCTGATAGGACAATGTGGCCTTCATCCCTCCCCAGGGGTAGTGGTAGCTGGTGAGAGAAAACAGGCAAAAGAACTAGGGGCCAGGGTTAGACCCAGTGGTTTCTCAACCTGTGGGGTGTGACCCCCCACAACAGGGGTTCACATCAATATCCTGCATGTCATCTATTTACCTTATGATCCACAACAGTGGTCAAATTACAGTTATGAAGCAGCAAAATCATTTTGTGGTGTGTGTGTGTGGGGTCACCACAACATGGAACTGTATGAAAGGGTTGCAGCATTATGGAGTTTAAGAACCACTGGGCTAGGGGATACCACTTTTAGCTATAGGCTCCATTTTAAATATGGGGAAACTGAGTCTCAGAAGGAGCCGGAACCTGCATGCAATCTGAAATTTGGTAAGTCTTCAAAGGAGGAACTTTTCCTCTAATACCCGACATCCCCCATGCTCCCCGACACTCTCCTTCCCAAACTGGAACCTCTCCAACCACGTTTCTCCTGTTTTTTTTTTTTTTTTTTTTTTTTTCCAAGACAAGGTCTCACGAAGTGGCCTCGGTTGGCCTCAAACTCTTCATCCTCTCCAGCGCTAGGATTGCCAGCACCTGCTGCCACACCCAGTACCACCTGGTTCTGTTCTTTAACTCAAAGCTCAGCTCTTCTCTGGGACTAAAAATCTTGTTAGTTGCTCACACGAATCCATGCACTGCCTAGGAAGCAAGACTCAAAGGAGATCCAAAGCAGGGAAGAGGACCAACGGGCAGGAGAAGTGTGGCATTGGGGGGCGGGTAACGGGAAGCCACCCCACACTCCAGCTTACCTTGAGTATGTAAAAAGGGAAATTTCCACCATAGTTTTCAGGGACTTCCGTATGCAGGCTTTCTGCAGGCTGGGCCTCAGTGGTGAAAGCCTGTGGGGGAAATTCTCACCTTGTTCCTTAGACACAGACTCCTTCCCCCTGACCCACCAGATCTTAGTCCGTCTCCCCCCCCCCCCCCCGGTCTTAGGCTTCCTGCTTCCATAGCAGGCCCATAGCTATGACTTTGAACTCACAACTCCCTTACTACTCTTATGGCCAGTTGCCAGGAGTCTAGTGGGACTGGGACAAGGGTGCTAACCCCCCAAGTTTGAGATCTGAAGGAAGAGACAGGGCCCAACTCACCCGGATAACAGAGAGGTAAAGTAGCCACGGCCAGGCAGAGATCATGGTCAAGGGAGACCTGAGGGGCATGGGAATGAGAATCTAGGCCAGAAGGTCAGGAAGAAGGGTTCTACCCCGTATATACAGGGAGAGGGACCTCACTATGGACTAGTCTCCTCCCTGCATGGCCCGTGCTTCTCTGTTGCAAATGTTCAGCTCCTCGGTCAGTTCAAGTAAGGCCCAACCATCCTGCTTCTTCGATCTTGCTCTTATAAACAGCACCATAGAAGCTTTCATTTCCAAACCCCTTTCTCCTTTCTGCCATTCCCCTAACCCCATTAGCTCCCAGATTCCCAAAGTGGCAATTATTCAGCAGGTCACCAATCGCAGAAATTAGCAACTGGACAGACAGCTATCATTTCTGAGGACAGAGTTCTGGACTTCAAGTAAGGCCTGAATGGCAGGGCCTGACCAAGGTCACAGAGGACTTGAACACAAGACGATTCCTTCAGCAACAGAGGACTTGTGGCTCAGGCCTTGGGGCCTATCCCATTTCCCGGTGCCACCCTCCAGATACCAGCCTGCCCCTAAGGCAGAAACTCTGTTCTCAGCTTATGTTTCACAGATCTTAGCAGGGAATTAAGAATGTGCAGTGTTAACACACACACACACACACACACACACACACACACGACTGCAAGATGGATCCCTGAATATTCTTCCCAGATATCTGAGGGATAGGGCAGTGCCCCTACTCCCAACCTTAGCCCTACCCTCCCAAGAGCTCTCAGGCACTCACCTTCCGATGCCCAAAGCCTCTCCCTTGGTCCAGTTTCCAGGAGAAAGGAATCCTTCTTCAGGCAGCTCTGGCAAATTTGGCTTAGGTGGGGCAAGGCAAGGTGGACACTTGAGCAGGTAGGCAGTCTGGCCGTGCTTGCTCAGGAGTGGAAAATGCCACTGGGGCCCACAGGAGCAGGCCTGGCCCCGCCTAGTCCCCCCCAAGTTACTTATTGACTTTGGAAAGCCAGGACTGCTCAGCATCCGTGACTGCCAGCCCTAGGAGGTGGGCAGCTCTTGGTCTGTCACTGCCCCCTTGACACAGCCCAATGAGCACTTGCTGGCCCTCTGGGCTTGGATATAACTTCTTTGTGTGTGTGTGTGTGTGTTCAGACTTGGCCCCTACTTCTCCTCTGTGCAGTGGCATCTGTAGCCAGATCTCTCCAGATATTGTTCCTTGTGCCTGGGAACGCTCTTCCCACCCTTCAACAGGACAGTAAGTACCTGCTTATGCTTTAGCAACAAGCACTAATAACCCCTTCTTCAGGAAAGCCCTTACATTCACGGGCTGGATTAGGCTCCCCCATTCCGTACCATGAACCGCCTCAACGGATGCCCAGAAGACATCAGCTTGTTTCCCATTTATTAGCTTTGGAGTTCCTCTGGGTAGGAGATGACCTTGTCCTGCCCCAAGCACCCCGTGGATCTAAGGAAAGGACTGGGAGTGTAACCCAGAGGAAAGATGACCCCAAATGTGTGTTAGGAGCTCTAGAACAGTGAGACCCGTGGATAGGGACAGTAGCCTAGAGGTCCCATGAAGCTCCCCTAGCCTCACACGGTCTCCTGGACACCGACATGGGTGAGGCTCTGACCTGTCTCATGTCTCTAAGCAGGAAAGGGAAGACTGAGCCTGCTCAGGTGACTCTGAGGGAGTGACAGGGCTGGCCAGGGCCCCCTCACCTCTCCCTATAAGGCCTGAAAAGCAGACCCAGCAGAAACCTTGTTTGCTGGGAATCTCAGATGAGGGTACAGAGTATGAAGACCCTGGTCTCCCTCCTCTCACTTTCCTTCCATGTTTTGGGGTCTCCCCCGAGGACTGCTCATGGTGTATCTGCTCAGCATTCCAGATGGAAGCGGGGCTGGGACAAGCTGAGTGTCTGTTTTGGGATCACTGAGGCACTGAGCCTAGGTTAGTGCTATATGTGGGATGGTTGAAGGAGGTCTGAGCGCCTACTAGCCAGTACCCAGAACTTCTGTGAACACATACCGTTGCTATCCCACCCACTCGTTCTGAAAAGAAAACTGTCCCCTCACCTTACCCATCTGGGGTACAGAGGCTAAGCCGTTTGCCCAAGGCCTGGCTTCCTCTTCAGGTTTGGGGACCTTCCCATGGCAGAGCAAGCTTTCCACATGTCTCTC
>NC_034609.1:28183089-28235553 GCF_900095145.1 Mus pahari
TGTCAAGAAGGATGAAGGGGGCTGAGGAGATGACCCAGTAAAGAATAAGGACCCAGGTTCAGATTCCCATGTAAAAGCCAGGTAAAGTTCTTGTAATCCCAGCACTGGGGAAGTGGAGCTGGGAGGATCCAGGGTAGCTGGTGAGCCAGTTTATCCAGTGCTAAGCTACAAGTTCAATGAGAGGCCCTGTTTCAAAGAATATGGTAGAAAGTGATTGGGGAAGACGCCTGGCAGCCACCTTAAGTCTCCAGATACACACTAGTCTGTGCGCATGCAAACACAGCCATAGCACACCTAGAGAAACAGACACAGACGGAGGGAAAGAAGGAGGGAGGGAGGAAGAGTCTCCAAGGAGAGCTGGCCTGGTGGGAAGGCTTATAACCTCAGCTACCCAGGAGGCCAAAACAGCCTGGGCAATTTAGAGAGACCCTATCTTAAAACGAATTGGCTGTGGCTGAGGATGTAGCTAAGTGTTAACAAACTTGTCGACAATGGGTGAGGCTTCAGTTTCTTTTTTTTAAAAAAAGTAATATAGGGCAAGTCATATACTCAACTTCTAGGAGGGCCCGGATGGGTGGGGAGGCGGTGATGGCACACAGGGACACATTCTTACACAAGTGTGAAACATCCATTCCTGACAGGGAGAACTGTAGAGAGCTGTCCTTGCCAAAGACAAACTAGTCGATGTGTTAGCATAGACTCTCACAGAAACTGTAGCATAATATCAGCCAGAGAGTGGAGAAGCCTCTAGTGGCCGAGAGGGCCTCCCTAGCACTTACTCTTAAACACTAGCTACCTTCTTTCTGGAGGCTTCCCCTCCAGGCCCCTAATGATGGCTGATTTCTGCCTGTTAGGAAGGGCAGGGCAGAAATATATGCTGCAGAGCTGGAGCCCACAATCTTGTCAGGCTGTGGGAGCCAAAGCAAAATGTGCTTCCTTGGGCAGCCTCAGTTTCCCTTTATGTGTGCGGAGAGGCAATAGAATCTTCAGTGAGCTAGAAAATGCCCGGCAGAAGGACCTAGATAATAGCTTGTGGTTGTATTTTTGTCTCCTGCTTCTTTTTTTTTTTTTCCCCCTTTGGTTTTTCGAGACAGGGTTTCTCTGTGTAGCCCTGGCCGTCCTGAAACTCACTCTGTAGACCAGGCTGGCCTCGAACTCAGAAATTCTCCTGCCTCTGCCTCCCAAGTGCTGGGATTAAAGGCGTGTGCCACCACGCCCGGCTTGTCTCCTGCTTCTTAAACAATCCTCCTATCTCTCATAGACTTCCTGTCTGTTCTGTCCATTGCACTGGGTATGTCCAGGTCAACCACCAGGGCCATAGAGACCGCACACTAGGTCACGTGGGCAGGAGGGACCTTATCTCTCAATTTCAAAATCTTTTTTTTTTTTTTTCTGTTCTTGAAGCCACCATGAAAGAAACACACGTAACAGTCCTGGCTTGTCAGGAAATAGTCTTTATTACAAAAAACAAAACAAAACAAAACAAAAAATCTGCATGTAAACAAACAGCAACCATATTGAACAGCTTCCCTCCAGGGTACAGACACCCGCATGGAGAAAGGTAGAGTCCTGTCCACGAGCCGGGTTCAGGCTGCTTGGTATGCACGTGGGCCTGCACATGCATCTCCATCGCTGGCCATTTGGAGTTGCCTCCCTGGTCAGCACTATCTTTCTGTCCATGACCATGAGGCAAGGGTGTGTGTTCTGAGAAGCACAGAGGATGCGCCAGCTCTGAGACATCTAGAGCAGTTGGCTGGGCCAGCCCCTCCAGCCATTTACTGGCCCACTCAGCGAGGGGGGCCGTTGGGCCTTAGAGAACAGAGAGGTCATGGCAGGACTTGGACTTGGCACGGAAGGCCATCTTGCGGCTGTTGCGAGCCACGATGCGGCCCAGAAAGCGTTTGGCCTTCTTGCCAAGGCTCTCCCGTCGCCGAGCGCCAGCTTGCCGCCGGGCGTTATCCTCTTTGCTGTCCCTGCGCAGGCGTATCTGGCGCACGACCCCCTCGAACAGTGCCTGGACATTGTGATGCAGCGCTGCTGATGTCTCGATGAACTTGCAGTCGAAGACCACTGCGCAGGCCCGGCCCTCTATGTGGTGGGGACAGACATGTGTCAGTCAAGGATGGGAGAATGCAAACTCAAACCCTGGCCATATCCGGCGGCTACAACTCAAGGATAACAGAAGAAGGAACCCTAGGTCCTGCCTAGAGACATGGAGATCCCAGTTCCTGTACTGAGAACCCTAAACATTGCTGGGGTCACTTTATAGGCAGACTATGCCCCCCCAAAGTTTATGGTGGCCCACAGAAAGGTATTCATGTATTTAAAGCCCAGCATCTAAAGAGTAGTCTGTAATAGTGGACCAAGGCAAATGAAAACCGTTTGACAACTAGGTAGTTTATGACTTGCTACTATAACAAATAGCCCAGTGGACCAGGGTGGGGGCAAGATCACTGAGTTTGAAGTACTTGGTACTGCATGCCACAGAAGTTGATGCTCAAGTCTGATGAGGTTAGGACCAGGCTTATTCTGAGACTGTTAGGGCCCAGGATCGGGTTCTGACCTCCTGATTCTCTCCATGTTCTTCCATCTCTTAAGCCTCGCTCCTATCTCCTGTCAGGCAGGCATGGGCCCAGTGAGTGGCCAAGGGGGTGCTTGTGTGTCTCATCTCCCCTAGCAGATCTGGCTCTTTCTTTCCCTTTGTTTTAGGTAGGCCTTTGGGGGGCCCGATGGAGACCAGCCACACCTCCCCCACCCTCCAACACCAAGTTTGCTTCCTGAACATTTTTAGCCACTGATGATCCCCAGGGACTCAAGCTGAGCCAAGACTAACTGGCCCACAGCCCAGCCAGGATCTCCCTCCCTTTCCTGACCCAACTGATGCCTGCTTACCGTCCACGGAGACTTCACGAGAGCGCACCAGGTCACTCTTGTTGCCCACGAGAATGATGGGCACGTCGTCTGTCTGCCGGGCCCGCCGCAGCTGGACCCGGAGTTCTGAGGCCTTCTCAAAGCTGCCCTTGTCCGTGATGGAGTACACAATGACGTATGCATCCCCCATGGCCATGCAGTGGCCAGGCAGCCAGCAGCCCCCATCCTGGAGGAGACACAAAGGCACACACAGCCCTGTAATTCCTGGCGAGACCCTTCTCCGGCTCTGCTTCCCCTCGTCCCCTGTGACCCGGCCTGGCGTCCTACCTGTTCCCAAATGTCATAGACCATTAGTGATGCTTCTTCTCCATCCACAGTGATAGAACGGTCATATGTGTGCCCTAGGAAGGAAGCCAAGAGGCAAGTTATCAGTTGGCTGTCAATGTTCCCTGTGTCCGCCTTCTTCACCTGACCACGCCCCCTGCTTCTTCTCCCAGTCCTCTGATAATTCTCCTCTGGTAGCAGATGGTTGCTATGCCCAAACAACATGACAAGCCTGGGAGTCAGGGACTGGAGGACACGACCTCCATCTCTATGTCCCCAGACTAGTGAAGTACTGGGTGTCTAGGGATCCTGCTGCCTGAGTTCAGGATGGGTGTGGTCATATTGGCTGAAGTTAGCATAGCGGTTGTCACAACCCCCTGGAGACTTTTGGCCACCTAACTTTCTTCTCCCAGAAATGTCCTCAGATTTTGTTTCTGCCAGCCCCGGTAGGCAGGAATGTGCTGCTATGAGCCACAAAAAAATTTCCTATTTAGCACTCTACTCTTCTATTCTGGACACTTCTTCCCTATCAAGGGCTGGTACATGGGTAGGGGAGAGGTGGAAGTGGAGGGCCATAAGTAGGGAGTATGTGGCTCATCTCCTTCAGTTTCTCCATCTTGGACACGGAAATAACATGATTTTGAAAACGACTTGAAATTTCATAGTATTTGCCACTTCTAGTCCAGCTCCACTGCCCCGCAACTGTCTTTATCTAAACAGCCCAGTTCTCTCACCTGCTGCTTCTGCTTCAGGTCCGTCTTCTATACCACCAAAGATGCGCGCCAGAGCGCTTTTGCCCACACCAGGCGCCCCGAGCAGCAGCACCTTGTAAATGCTCTCCTCTGAGCCGCTGCCTCCAGAACTGAGCGAGTCGGAGGAGCCTTCGGGCCAGTCCAGCCTCTGCCCCTGTGTCCGAGTTCCAGCGGCAGTCGTTGCCAAGGAGCCCGGGGCTAGCGCCGCCTGAAGGTCTCGCTCATCTACTGGCATGCTCCTGCGGTGCAGTGGGGGTGCCGGGCCCCATGGGGTGCTGCCTCGACGGCGGTCGCGCTCCCGGCCGGCGCCACGGCTCCCACTTGCTCCGCTGCTACCATTCAGGGTCATCGTGTTGGACACCGTCTGGGGAACGAAGAATCGGGATGGCAGCTCGATCGCGGGAGCAGGCAGGACTCTGGAGTCAAGAAAGATGCTCAGGATGAAGGACCTGCCAGAACCTACTGCCAGCCAGGAGGTCTCTACACCTCAACCAGTAACCCAGCTGAACCTGGGTCCCTATTCATCCCCTAGCCCAGATGGTGTTGTCAGGACACTCACCAACTCTCACACAGATGCTATCAGAACTTGATCAGCGCTGTGGCACAGACCACTGGGGGATCAGATAGAACCCACTCGTAGAAGTCTTTCTCCTCTGCTGCCTTCTCAGCCCCTCAGCTGGCGCTGGGTCGCTGCTCTAGGGCCTCCTATTTAAACCTCTACCAGCCATACTTCCGCCCTTACCCCTACCCCTGCTCCCGCCCCCGCTCCCGCCCCCGCCCCCGCCCCCGTCCTCCCGGGCTGCTGCAGAGGCTGACGCATCCACTCGCCCTCGGGAATCCCCCACCTCCCTTCTAGGACCGCAAACCCGCCAGGGGAGGGGCAGGTAGCTGGAAGGAGGCTCGCGCGGGGTAGGGGGTGGGGTGGGGGGTTTTGGAGGGGAGGGATGGGGAGTGTGCGTTGAGGGTGCACCGGTGTGTGTGTGTGTGTGTGTGTGTGTGCCCGCGCGCGCGCCCGCGCACGCATTGATACAGAAGCTGCCAGTAATGGGTACCTGGACCAGTGAACTACAACTCCATCTGGAGAAAAATTAGAACTGTCTCTTTAAAGATGAATTTTCCCTTCTTCTGCTCACTCCTGGCCTATTATCCAAGTCAGTAGACGTGTTATGGACTGGACACACTCAGAACCTATGGAGTCTGTTCCTCCAGGTATGGACCTAACCAGAATTTAGAGAGTCCTAAACTGGCATTTCTAGCTTCACCACTTCGTCCTTTCCATTCCTGTCCTTGTCCTGGGACCTAAAGAGTCTCCCAACGGGACTGCCCTTCAGGTTGAAGGTTGGTGTCATCCATGAATTCTCGGGGTCCCTTAGGAGATTCAGGGGGGTGCAATAGAATCTTCGGATAGAGCCTGCTGGGTGCTTGTCTCCTGGAGAGAAACTACAGGGCCAGAAAAAGGAACACACAAACTCAAGTCCCAACTCTAACTCTAAGCATGCTGAGCAGCTGCCAGTAACTGCTAAAAATATCTAACCCTGGCCCTAGCCACTTTGCTTCTGGGCATGAGGTTGCCCGGAGTTGGAGAGATCCGGGCTGACAGTGGGGGACTCCAGAAAGAGCCAACCCCTTTATAGTCTTCAAGTTCTTCCTGCTCCGGAGCCCCACGCTGGGCCTTTTGCTAGTAAACATCTCACCAAGGAGGGGCATAAATGCAGGGTATGGGCAAGGGGTAGCTTTCAGGAACTGGTCCCAGGGCCTCTGCTCTGTTTAAGACTCACTTTTGATCCATCCCCGTGTGCCAGAGTCTTTTATCAATGGTAAAAATAGACACAGTAGCACCTACTGCTTCGGAGCTCCCCTTTCTCAGACACTGATTTGAAAACAGGAATAATAAATAGGAAGGAGAGTTGATTGGGCGAACTGGGTGTCTAGTCCCCGGTCTGCCTCTCTCCCAGCATTCAGGTACCCAGTCCTGAATTGGATATCGTGACCTGTTCCTTGTCTCTAGGATGAAGTCTCTCTCTCTCTCTCTCTCTCTCTCTCTCTCTCTCTCTCTCTCTGTGTGTGTGTGTGTGTGTGTGTGTATGCCTGTGTACTGGCTGTGACGTACTTTGGGACAGGGACTTGTTCTTAGACGTTTACAATGACTGTGGTGGGGGTGGAAGGGCACCCATTTGGGCCTCAGGTGACATCATACATAGATGGACCTTAGTGGGCTGTTGCCATGGAGACTTGAGCCAGACTTTCTGGTACTGCATTAGTCTCCTTGGCAACACCTAAAAAGGCCTTGAATTGAGGAAACGGGCTGTGGGATAAGGTTAGGAGGTTTATGATGCAGAGTTCTCTTGTTCTTATGGCCCTCAAAGTAAGAAAAAGCTGATCCAAGGCACCTGCTTGTGTGTCCGTTCCATGAAGGAGGGATCACGGAGGCCTAGGAAGTCCCCGTTGGCTTTTGTTTCTTGGATAGGACTCGGTGGGAAGAGGGAGTCAGGGGCTTCTGCCTCTCCTGACCAGTCAGAAGCTTCTAGAGTCAGCCCGCTGCTTCCCAGCAGGAACCCGAGTTGGCTGTTTATGACACATACAACCCACGGCCACACATACAGTGTGGCTGGAAAGAACCTCGAGGTGTCCAGGAGAGTGTGTCTGTCAGAATACGGGTACAGGATAGCTGTAGCCCTTCCCAGAAGGGGCCACACAGGGAAACTGGGCTGACTTTTCCCCTCTGGTAATTTGAGCTTTTGACTACAACCTGTGTATCTTCTTTGCCAAGGCAACGACATCCACTCAGAGCCACTCAGACCCCAAGCATTCCTTGGCTATGCCAACAGGCCAGAGATGATCATCAGGAGCCTCACGACCCAACATCAGGACACGACCTTAGGATCACTTCCTGCTACACTTCTGGTCCTCTCAGCGCTCTCAGCTGCCCAGAAGGAACAAACAGGTTGGAGCAGGCTCTGGACCTTGTTACTTCTACCTTTGTTGCTTTTTCTTTCTTTCTTTATTCACTTTACATCCCGACCACAGCCCCCTTTCCCCCCATCCCATAGCCCCTCTCTCCATACCTTCCCCTTTTCCTCTGAGTACTCCCTAGGTACCAAACCACCCTGGCACATCAAGTCACTGTAGGACTAGGAACATCTTTTTCCACTGAGGCCAGGCAAGGCAGCCCAGTTAGGGGAACAGGATCTACAGTCAGGCAGCAGAGTTGGGGACAGCTCCCATTCCAATTGTTGGGGGACCCGCATGAAGACCAAGCTGCATAACTGCTACATGTGTACTGGGGGCTAGGTCCAGCCCATGTACGCTCTTTGGTTGGTGGTTTAGTCTCTGGGAGCCCCCAAAGATCCAGGTTAGTTGGCTCTGTTAGTCTTCTTGTGGAGTCCCTATTCCCTCTTCGTCTCTCAATCCTTCCCTGTCTCCCTAGTTCTGAGACACAAATAACATGAAATGTGGAGAGGTCATCGGCCTAAGAGTGGTATGTGTTGCTATCTTAGCAGGCACGTGTGTATTGTCATCATTCTTGGTTGGATGGGGCAGGCTGAGTGAATCCGTGGAGACTCTCTTGCTTCTGCTTAAATATCTTCAGAATGATGTTCTGTCCCGAGGAAGGTCAGAGAGCCCAGGAACAATGCAGATCACTCTATTACCTAATCCCACCTCTTCTCTGTGGGACTGTTCCCCACTCCTTCGGGTGACTAAATGTTGAAAAGAGAACCTGGCATGTCTGAGGGTTAATCTCCATTACCGATTTGACTGTATTTAGATGTCTCATAGAGACTTCTGGCCCTGTCTGCAGGTGGAAAGGTTTAACTGAAGAGAAGACCCATCTTGAATGCGGGTAGAATCACTCATGGACCGGGGTCTAAGATGATAACAAGGATAGAGTTATCTGAGAACCAGCATCCATTTTGCTTTGCTGCCTCATGTGTCTGAAGCCATGCCTTCTTTACCACGATGTATTCCTCAAACCGTAAGCCAAATCAAACCCTTCCCCACAGTTGCTGCTTCTCATGCATTTCGTAACAGCGGTGAGAAAAGTAATGAATACAGCTGGGTTTCAGCACCCCCAACCCTCCTCACACCACAGCCCGCTTCTTTCAGGGCTTCTGCTGCGCTGTGACTCAATTCATTTATTTCACTGAGCTGTCCTAAGTACCCATGTGCCAGTAGACCTTTTAGTCAAGGGCAGGAATGATGGGGGAAGATAGATGCAGCTGAGTGTGTGAATATGTGTCATCCAATCCCCAAGGCCATCTCATTTAGCTGGGATTTGTTATTCCCATTGTGTAGATATAGCAACCGAGGCTTGAGGGAATCACAGTCCAGAAATAGAGCTGGATATATGAGGTGGCCGGTCTCAGGGATCTGAAACTTCATCCTTCCCCCACAGTACTATGCCTTTCCAGCACAGCTGTGGTTCCAGAAAGTTCTCTGGGTGCTGGTCCAGTATTCACAGATGGTATGCTGCAGACAGTCAGTGGCCAGGCACCGACGAGTCAAGAATGCCAAAGGAACATCATACCAGCAGCTTGGTGTCTCTCACCCCGCTGGCCCAGCTACCAGGAAGACCAGCAGAATGACTCAAAAGCACCTGCCTATCCTGAACATGCCTGAACACAGGTGCCATGGTCACCCCAGACTGATGGGGCTTGCCAAGCTGAGGTTCACATATGGGGAGGCTTACAGTTTGGGAAGGATCTTTGGGCCTAATCACCCTGGTGGGTCACCCCATCTCTCTGAAACATTCAGCTCTTTCACTTGTGAACATGGAGGACCAGGTGGCTGGAAGATCATTTGAGATAGACCAAGGGCAAGTTTACATGTGCACAGAGTGGTCCCAAAGAGATTGTCATGACCATCCACATGTCAGTAGATGAGAATCTGAGAGACATGGGCCAATGGCTTCATCTTCTTGGTCTTGGGTAGTCCCAAGAGGCACCTCTTCTTAGTCACCAGATTGACAAAGCTCCTCGTCCTAAAAATGAACTGAAACTAGGAGCTGGGGTCTGGGACCAGCTTAGGTCTCTAGGAAAGGAATAGACCTAAACCTTTCTATGGAGACAACAGCAACTCCTGCCAAGGAAGAAGTATTTTTATCGGTATCTGGAAGTCTTTATTCTCCTAGATCACTTCTCACCTGCAAAGTGTAGGTAAGGAAGAAAAGCAACCACCACTTGGAGCAAGGTGATGTGCTGAGCTGGACCTGGTGGTACATGTGTATAATCCCAGTACTCAAGACAGTTGGAGGCAGTCTGGGCTTCGTGAGTTCAAAGCCAGCCTGGGCTACACAAATAGTTGTTACAGGATATTTGAACTTGTTTCTAGTTATGCTGTACATGGCTCAGTCCTTAGCACACACCTTTAACCCCTCTGGCTGGAATACAGACACATCTTTATACTCACTTTTAATCCCAAACTGAAGGTAAAGTTAATTTGTAGAAGGACACACTTGTGTTTGAAAGTGATATCTAATTGAATGGCAGAAACGGTGACAAGTCAGAGAAAGATTTGACAGAATAGGATCTGCCTATCTCTCACGAGGAGAGAGAGACAAGGGAAGCTACTTAAGGGAGAGACAGGCAGCTCAGGAGGAGAGAGTACCATCCAGGATATAGTGGAGACAGCACAGTGGGGTTGCGAGGGAGAGTAGAGCAGCACAGAGAGGGAGAGGAGGCAGTGTTACCAGGAGAGGTTTACAGAGAAAGATTGGAGAGAGAACAAGCTAGACACAGGGAAGACAGAACAAGCCAGAGAATGAGAAGGAGCCAAAAGATTAGAACATAATGCCAAAGTTAGTATGAGGCCAAGCAGAATAAAAGTCAGAGGCTGAGGGAAAAGCCAGATTGAATCAGTCAGCTGGGAGAGGGGTTTCTGCCAGAACAGCTTAGTTGAACCAGCCAGCCAGGTCTCAGAACAAGAGAGGGAGTGCTTATTCAGAGCAGGTCTCAGAGGCTGAACACATTCTAGCCTAGATAAGGCTGTACGGAGACTAGAGGCTTCCAGGGCTCGGCTTAGGTTAGCAGACAGAGGCAGAAAGTGAGAGGACAAGTGAATCAGGAGAATAAAAAGCAACTTTTTTACCAAGAGTGAGATCCGGATTCAGTAAGCCAAAACCAAACAAATGAACAGGCGATTTGACACATCTTAAAGGGCTCAGGCTACCTGATGAGGACCCACGAGGACACTACCCAGTTACGAATGGGCTCCAACAGGGATGGGCATTCCCATCAGAGAAAGACTGAAGCAGAAAATCACAAGGCAGAGTCCCAGAAAAGAGCTTCCAACTGGCTAAGACCAAGTCTCTCTGGATGACAAAGTACACCCTGGGCAGAAGGTCAATAGGAGGCAGAGGCCCCAGACACAACCATATCATCTTACAGAGCAGAGCTTCTCTACCCAGCCCCTGGGCTGACAGCCTCCCCCACCTCCCAAAGGCTGATGGCGAGGGTTCCCCAGGATCCTTTCAGGAGACAAAACGAGTATCTCTATCTTGACTGGGGTCTAGACTAAGCATCACCATCGTTGGGCAAACAGGCACTATACCTACGGGTTAAGTCCTAGCAGACACTCCACTCCCTGGGCAAACCCCTCAAACCTGAGCTCCTTTCAGCCTTTAGACTAACTTCCAGCCGACAACGAAACACATCAGATGGTTGGACTTCGTAATAACTTGCCTGGATTTTTTTTTTTCCGGGGGGTGGGGTGGGGGTGGAGTGAACAGTATGTGCAAAGGTGGGTGCTGCAGCCAAGATCTAAAAAAAAATTGCTAAGGTCCTAGTGTGCAAGGCTTATTCTTCCAAGTGGAGCTGCCGAGAGGTGGTGCAAGCTTTAAGAGGCTGGGCCTAAAGAGGTCTTCCGGAGCACACACTTGAAGCATAGGCTGCAAGCCTGGCCCCTTCATTCTTTTTTTCTTCTGCCAGGTCCTCTGCAGCAATGTGCTACTTTATCATAGGCCCCAAAGCAGCAGTACCAAGTACAAGTGGACTGTCACCTCTAAAGCAGTGAGCTAAAGTGAATTTCGCTTTAAAAGGAGAGATTTTGTTTTCTGGTTTTGTTTTATGAATTTTGCTGGCATACATGTCTGCAAAACATGAGAGTCCGGCATCTGCAGAGGCCGTAAGAGGGCACTGGATCTCCTGGAACTGGAGCTATGGATGGGTGTGAGCATGTGGGTAACCAAACCAGGGTTTTGGGCAAGAGGAACAAGTGCTGTAAACAGCTGAGTCATTAGTAAAACAACACCAAACCCAACTTTTAAATTTACATGTATGTGTACGTATAGGCCACATGGTGCATTGAGTGCCCCCAGAGGCAGGAAGAGGGGGCTGGGTCCCCTGGAGCTGGAGTTACAGTGGTTTTGAGCTGTCTCATATGGGTGCTGGGAACCATCTGTAAGAACATGTTCTCAGCTGCTGGCCGCCTCCAGCCCCCAAACTTGTTTTCTTTGTAAATTATTTCATGTATGTAGTTACGGAAAATGGGCTATCGGCAGGAAGGGAAAGGAAGGGGAGAGAAAAGTCTTAGAGGCTAAAGAGCCAAACACAACACACAACACAAAACATGGGGAAATCTAAGCGCTGTTTGCAGAAGACCTATACATGGCCGGAAGGTGGATGTTTTGTTTTGGGACAGAGTCCATAGCTCAGGCTGACCTTAAATTCACTATGTAGCTGATGATGACTTTCAACTTCTGATCCTTCTGCCTCTACCTCCCAAGAGCTGGAATCACAGGCAGGCATTGCCATTCTCAGATCAGACTGCCTCTATGATGGTCAGATAAACGCCGTGGTTATGTAGCTGTTGCGGTTTGAATGAGAATGACCCCTACTGGCTCATATATTTGAATACTTGTTTTCCAGCTGGTGGGATCAGAAAGAATTAGGAGGCCTTGATGGAGAAGCTGTGTCCCTGGAGGTGGGATCTGAGCTTTCAAAAGACACTATTAGCAGTGCCCCACTCTCTCTTGCACATTAAGAAGTGAGCTCTCAGCTGTTCTTGCTATCATGTCATTGCCCTGCCATCATGGACACTAGCCCTCTGAAACTGTAAGCCCTAGACCAAATTTTTTTTTTTATATAAGTTGCCTTTGTCATGGTGTCTTGCCACAGCAACAGCAGAGAAACAAAGACAACAGACTTACATCAATTTAGGACACGGTTCCTTAAACTGAAGGGTCACATTTCTACAGATTCCTCCAGAAGCAGTTCTTAAATACACATCAATAAGGCACAACAGGTCAACTGAATCTATTGAGTTCAATTCATTGGTAGCTTGGCTATCCATATATATGTATATATTTATTCCAATTTTTATTTTTATCATTTGCAACCTTTGGTAACTGAAACACTGGAAAGGCTAAAACAATTTTTTTTAATTATTTTTTTGAGACAGGGTTTCTCCATAACTGCACTGGCTGTCCTGCAACTCTCTATGTAGACCAGGCTGTTGTCAAAATCATAGATGTGCCTGCCTCAGTCTCCTGAGTGCTGGGACTAAAAAGTTTTTACCACCACACCCAGCTTGATGATTTATTTTATATGTATGAGTATTTGCCTATACATATGTGTATCACGTATGTTCCTGGTGCCTTTGGAGGCCAGAAGAGGATGTAAGAGCCTCTGGAACTGAAGTTACAGATGGTTGTAAGCCTCCATATGGGCGCTGGGAACCTAACCCAGATCTTTTTTTTTTTTTTTTTTTCCCCTTACTAAAACCAAATTTATTCATTCTAACATAAGTTCATGTTAGGAAACTTCTTATAATCATAATTCTTTATACGATTTTTTAATCACAATTCTTTTTTTTTTTTTCTTTATTTACATTTCAAATGCTATCCCGAAAGTTTCCTATACCCTCCCCCCACCTCTGCTCCCCTACCCACCCACTCCCACTACTTGGCCCAGGCCTTGCCTTGTGCTGGGTCATATAAAGTTTGCAAGACCAAGGGGCCTCTCTACCCAATGATGGCTGATTAGGCCATCTTCTGCTACATATGCAGCTAGAGACACAAACTCAGGGGGTACTGGTTAGTTCATATTGTTGTTCCACCTACAGGGTTGCAGCCCCCTTAAGGTCCTTGGGTACTTTCTCTAGCTCCTCCATTGGCGACCCTGTGTTCCATCCAATAGCTGGCTGTGAGCATCCACTTCTGTGTTTGCCAGGCACTGGCATAACCTCACAAGAGGCCGCAATATCAGGGTCCCTTCAGCAGAATCTTGTTGGCATGAGCATTAGTATCTAGGTTTGGTGGCTGATGATGGGATGGACTCCCGAATGGGGTAGTCTCTGGATAGTCCATCCTTTCATCTTAGCTCTAAATTTTGTCTCTGTACCTATATCCTTTCATGAGTATTTTGTTCCTTATTCTAAGGAGGAATGAAGTATCCACCCAGTCCTAACCCAGATCTTAAGAGCACTAAGCGCTTTTAACTGTTGAGCCATCTTTCCAGTCCCACTGGGAGTTATCAGAAGCAATGAGGGCACCTCATGGACCCACCCTTCAGAGGTCCCCACTCCCCACTCCACTACAACTGAAAATGAGTCCACTATGAGAGACACTAAGGCATGCTGGGAAATGAATATAAATTAAGGGTTTATTACAAAATAAAAAGTGTTAAGTTTCTCCTTGTCAGTGATTCAAGAAAACAAAGCCATGAGCCCTTGGTGGAGCCGAGGCCAGGGCACCTGCTTGCAGGCTGGGGGGCCAAAGCCAGGCTCACGAGCGGGCGGACAGACACTGGTTAACAACCTCCAGCAGGTGCGTATTCTCCAGGGCAGCTGCCACTCGCTCCTTATCTGCAAGTTGTTTGTTCACTGGGTAGGAAAAGAAGGGTGGAAAAACAGGGTTAAAGCAAACTCGGGCCAGGCTGCTAGCCTCAGTATACATTATATCTCTACCAATCAAGTTCTCTTTTGACCGTCTCAGGACCCGAGCCTTGATCAGGCTATATGCATCACCTATACCCATAACTAGCTTCGTCGTTAGAATGCCCCTCACCACCAGGGACTGCTTATGTCTGCCTCCGATGTTTCCTGAAGCCCGACCCAATGTCCCTGTGTACTTGAGGACCACGGGAGAGTGGGTCATGGGAAGCGGAGATTTCAGTCAGGCCAGCTTTGGTCTAAACTGTAGTCGGGCCATTTTGTTCACTTAGTCCCCTGGTCCTAATCTTGCCCCATAGACGACTGTGGCAAAGGGGAAGCCACACCCAGTTTGGGGCCCAGCAGCCCACACTCACCGGCGTGCTCCGAGGCGTGGGTCCCGGGTGTAATGTGCACATCCATCTGCAGGAAAGACAATGTGGGCCCGAGCACTTACCTGCCTGTCCTTTTGTTTTGGACACTACCTCCCTACCATCCAAACTCCCAATCACCCCTCTTGATTCTGGCTCTTCCATGCCACCCCGAGCCCACCTGCAGTCAGTCACTTTTACCCCAGGACCTAGTCAGCGACTATTGACTTAAAAAGTGCCTCGATCGATCACGCCCATTCACAGCTGCCCTTTCTGCCACACTCTATTTTCTGGAGTATTTTTTTCCCCCAATATTCTTGTCACATCAACTTGGGGGTTTTCTCCAAGTTCAACTCTGGAGTTCGGATCCTTCCCATCTCCGCCCCGATGTCCCCCTTGCCCGCCCCAGTAGTTTGTTTCACCCTCGCGGCGGGCTCGACTCCAACTGACCTTGAACCGCTGGGGAAGGGATCGCAGCAGCTTGACTTTGATGGAGAGGCCGATAAGCGTGGCCATGCTGCAGTGTGGGATGGTGGGTGTGAAGGCCACTGCTACTGTGCTCTCTGGGTCGCTAACCTGCGTTGACAAGGGAGATCAGATCGCAGTGATGGCAAGGCGGCCCCTAGCCCAAAGACACTCTCTTTAAGTTTATTGATTTGGGCAAGTCACCCCACTTTTTATCGGCTCCACGGACATTAACATCCCTCCCACAGATCCTCTTAGGTGCTTGTGAACGGAGAACACCAGCCTCCCGGGTACAATGGTACCTTTTTGATTACTCTGAGCAAACTACTCACTTGGATCCGAACTTGCTCTACCACGTTCAATTCCTCCAGTGTCAGCGGATGCTCCGGGTCATTAATGGAGCGGATAAGATGTGCCAAGTGAAGGAAAAGGGACTCTTAAGTTTTGGCCCACTCAAAACCTCCGCAGGCAACGCCTAACCGGGACACCCCTCCACCAGCCGGTTGCGCATCACTTCTTGCCGACACCCCAATCCCCCACCGTCCCGCCAGCGCCCAGCAGCGACGGATATCGAAGATCTCCCGGGCGTCGATGCTGTCGGGCACTTCCTCATCTTCCTCGCCCGCCGTCACTGGCCGCTCCCCGGAACGCTCATAGATGAGGGGGTTAGCGTTCTCTAGGAGCCCGCCGCCGCCGCCGCCGCCCACCATCCCGGAACCGCGGTTCCCACAACCCCCCGGTGGTGTGTACTTCCGCTCCTACGCCGCACTTCCTGGGAACGAGGAGAGGGCGTGGTGTGGCTACGGGGTCGCGCAAGGGACACGCCACGCTCCCGGGATTCGGCGAGTAGTTTGCTAGAAGCCGCGGATTTGTCCGAAAAGCGGGGAAAATGCTGGTAGCTCTCGCCAGGGCGTCCGAAGGGACTCCCCGCGGTTCTTAACCGTGTGATCCTGTTGGGAGCTGGAACGCAGGAAGCCAACACCGTCTGACAAGGGCGCTAAAGGCGCCTTGAGATTGAACCCACAACGACCTCTTTCAGGAGGCTGGGCTGAAAGGGCATTGGGACGCTCCAGCTCGCTGTCACGCTATCGTGGAACCGTAGATCGATCGAATGACACGCTGGTTTCCTCTAGTAGGGATCGGCAGCACTAGTTACATGCTTGTTAGTAGATAAGCGGTCCTAAACTCTACTGAAAAAGAAAGGCCTACAGCACATGGATGTCATTAAAAAGAGTTATATTCACGAGTCTGGGAGGAGCGATGTAGCCTCTCAGACCAGGAAATAAGATAAGATGGTGTATACGTGAAGGTGGATCCTATAAACTATGAGTCCAGAAAGCAAAAAGGAGTTACAGGGATGAAGTCCCCCCCCCAGCTCCCCCCCCCATATGTGCCCGCCAGTTCCCCTTAACCAGATCAAATTCCCGAAAGGTGGGCTCTGTACTCCATCTGGGTCCTGAGCGTGTACTCAGTTATAGCTTCCTGCACTATTCTTTCCAGCCAACCCCCTACGATGGGGTTACAGGGGCAGTTAAAACAGAGACTCAAGACTTAAAGGTCCCAGTGTCTTAAAGGGATCCCTTGGGGGACGGGGGGGGGGGGCTGTCCCCGACTTGCTGGTCAGAGGCTCACTGCAGCCTATTCAGTACTGCTCTCCTGCAGGAAAACCACCAGGCACGCCTTGCGCCCAGCTTACCAGTTGCCCAGACCAAACTTCAGGGGGAGGCCTTGATAGGCTGTTGCCTGTCGGCGCAACACAGCACGCCACGCCTAGGCACAAACCAAGATTCTGAAGAGAATGTGGCTGGACAGACTTTCTGGCTGTTTAAATGCTGTGGTGTGCGGGCTTTTGATTCTCCTCTTCCCACTGCGGGGTGGGACTCTGGAAGGGGACAGGGACCTGGGTAAGAGTTACACAATTGTGTAGAGTCAGAGGCTGAGACTGGCGGGTGGGGTGGGGGTGGGGGGTGAAGAGGCACCATAAAGCAGAGCTAGAGGGTAGTTGACTGTGTGGGAATAGTGTACCCACCTAATGAGCTTCTAACCACAGGACCTCTTGTAGCAGGATGAGATATTTCTGAGGACACCAAACACAGGATCCAGTTTAGCATAAGGAATTCTGAGGGGTGTTGGTCTTGGAGATTAGAAACCTCTGGGTGGGGTGGAAGGGTGGGATCTGGGACATTTTCATTCTCTGTGAGTGACTGTGGGTGTGGTTTTGGTTGTAGCTGTTCCTCACCATAGGATAATTATGGCAATAACACCTTCCCTCTGGCATTTGGTTCTGAATGGCCCCTCCATCACTGGCCAATGAAATGGTCTCCCTTGCCCAGGGAGGTAGAGAAACTCTTAGCCCTCACGTACAGTAGAAGGTCTCTGTGTTCTGTTTCCCATGCACTCCGCCTAGACCTGGGATAAAAGCATGGCTTGGTTTCCATGGTGAAGGGGGATATGTCTGTAGGTCCTGTTAGTTGAACTGTGCATCCTTTGAAGCTTCTCACCTCAGAGCATCCTAATGTGGACCATGGTGACCTCCTGCTAGGTCACCTGAATCTGATCTGCCCTGAGAAGGTAGCACTTACTTTATCCTATAGCCCTTCCTTACCAGACTGTCTCCTTTGCCTGCTGTCGTCAGCCAGGCTATGGAGGCCACGAATGTCGTGGCAGGCAGAAACATCCTTCTTGGCGTGGGTGATGTCATGTCCAGCTTGAGAGTCTAGAGAATGGGAAACCGCACATATTAATCCCCACAGTCATTTTTGTAGCTCAGGAGAGGCAGGATTGGTGGAAGATAGACTCGTACCATTGGAACCAGCACATGTGGCCCATGGCTGACTACTCCCAGGACTGAATGATGGCAGCAGGTCCAGAGGTCCCTCAGTGAGCCTGCCTGGATAAGCTGGGGTCTGGAAGTGGGTAGAAGCAGTGTTTGAAAACAAGAGTACTTTGACAAGGCTGACTAAAGGTCACAAGGAGGTAGCAACACCCACAGTGCGGTGGCCACTGATAGAACAGACTCAACTTTGATGCCATATGTACACTCACAAGCTAGGACTCAGCCAGCCTCATCATGACCAGTCACATGGGGGAACCTCTTTCATTTGAGTGGTACTGATGTGGGTGTCCACACCTTCCTGCTAGTTCCCTTTGCCAAGCTACCTCTAGGGATGGTCTGGTATACGCCCCTGGGCCACCTAAACTGTGGGGGTGGTTGTAAAGGATGGGACCTCTGATCCAGCAATGTAAGTTCTCCTGGGGCCCAGGGGACTTAAGGGAGCTCTGAGCTCTGGGTCAGGCTGCAGTGATTTTTCCATCTCAACACACAGGGATCTCCAGCATTGTTGGGAAGATTCTCACGTTCATTAAATTTTTAACTACATTTGAGAAGAGGGCACATGCCACAGTGTGTTAAGTGGAGGTCAGAGGACAAGTTTCAGGAGGAGGGTTCCAGGGATGGAACACAGGTCATCTTCAGCCATTGCAGCAAATGCCTTTATCCAATGAGTCATCTTGCGTTTCCTCCACCATGTATCTATGTGCCACTCTTCATCTAACACTTATGTGTGTTACTCGGTACCAAGTTTGCCGGTGTCCTGTCTTGCTTCACATGCTCAATAATTTCCCTTGTGATGTTATATATGTCTGAGTTCAATGAGTTCAACATTCCTTCACACCCCAGTGACCCGGGTCCCTTTCTCTCTTCTTTACCTTATCTTCTCTCCATCCTTTTCCTCTTCTTCTCCAAGTCCCAGATGTCTTTAATGAATCTGAAGCTTTGGAGGAGACAGAGGTGAGTGGGTACCGCAATCTTATGTCCACCTCTTAGTAAGTCTCAAGTTCTCTCAGTCTGGAAATGGATTATAAATAACCCAAATCGTAGCAGCTTGGGCATCCTAGGAAATCCAAGCGGCCATAACAAAAATCATTGTAAGCTGTAAGCTGAGTGCTGTGGTAAATATGCATGTCCCAACTACTAGGAAGGCCGAGGCTGGAGGATTGATGAGCCCAGGAGTCCAAAGATAACCTGTTCAATATGTAGACACTATCTCTATCTATCTATCTATCTATCTATCTATCTATCTATCTATCTATCTATCTATCCATCCATCTATCTATTATCTATCTATCTATCCATCCATCTATTATCTATCTATCTATCTATCTATTATCTATCCATCCATCTATCATCTATCTATCTATCTATCTATCTATCTATCTATCTATCTATCTATCTAAAGATATGAATGTGTTTCATATGTATGTGTGTATATATCATGAGCTGAGTGTTTTCTAAATAAAGATTCAGATCCCAGCAGATTTGCTGTGTGGTGTGGGTTAACTATCTGGTTTAAAGATTTCCCTTTTTGTCTTTCCAGGTAGAAGAGATACACAGTAGTGGTCCTAACCCAGACCTGACAGGCCTGAATCTTAACATCATAACATTGGATATTGGTTTTCAACGTGCAAATATGAGCCATAGAAACTTTGAGAACTTAGTTTCCAAAGGCCTCCATTTCAGCCCGCAAGGTTGCCAACAACTGAAAACGCCTCCAACAGCTTCTGTTGATTAAAGGTCACTTATGACAAATATTTTAAAATAATTTATCCATTCATCTATCCCTGTTTCAAAGCAGTGTGTGGCATTTTTTTTTTTTAAAAGAGCACCAGTCCACTATTGCTTCCAGCCAGGGACAGTGGTTTCTGGTTTCTTTCTTTTTTCTTTTTTTTAAAATAAAGATTTATTTATTTTTTTATTTATATGAGTACACTGCAGCTGTCTTCAGACACATACTAGAAGAGGGCATCGGATTCCATTACAGATGGTTGTGAGCTACCATGTGGTTGCTGGGAATTGAACTCAGGACCTCTGGAAGGGCAGTCAGTGTTCTTAACTGCTGAGCCATCTCTCCAGCCCCACTTTGCTTTCTTGATGCCTGCTGATATTTGCTCATATTCTAAAGGTTCTGTAGCCATGGTGAGGCTCACACTTGCATGACCACACTACATAGTGAAGATGTTTAAAGTGCATGTCGGAAAGGAGGATGGGGTATCAGAAGGCCCAGACATAGCCATTACAAAGAATTGCTGTCCCCTGTATCCCTGAGCACCTATTTCATGTATGGAGGCTTCTTCTGCCTTTTACAGCTCCCTGATCACCCCTGCAGCCTGTGACACCCCTATTCTTCTTGGTCCTCCGTGTCATTAATTTCCATCCTTACCTTATTGTCATCCCTAAAAACAAAACAAAAGAAAACAAAACAAAATAAAACAGAAATCCTGTAAGATGTCTTTATATAAAGGTGCCAAATTGTGTTGTCTGTATGTTTTCCCATCTCTGTCATCAAGAAGCTAGATCCTGGGCTGGCGAGATGGTTCTGAGGATAAGAGCACTGACTGGTCTTCTGAAGGTCCTGAGTTCAAATCCCAGCAACAACATGGTGGCTCACAACCATCCTTAATGGCATCTGATGCCCTCTCCTGGTGTGTCTGAAGACAGCTACAGTGTACTTATGTATAATAATAAATAAATCTTTGGACCAGAGCGAACAGGGACTGAGTGAGCAGGATTGACTGGAGCGAGCAGAGGTCCTAAAATTCAGGTCCCAACAAACCAGATGAAGGCTCACAACCATCTGTACAACTACAGTGTACTCACATAAATAAAGTAAATTATATATATATTATATATATATATATATATATATATATATATATATATTTTTTTTTTTTTTTTTTAAAGAAGCTAGATCCTTCTTCCTATATACCTGAGATGGTCGCAGTTTCTTGACACTGAGAAAGTGCCTTCTGGAGTTCCAGTTTTTTCAGGTTCTCCAAGTTCCCTCTTTTTTTTATGGCAAGAACTTTTTCTTAGTTATTTTATTTATTTACACTTCAAATGTTTTTCCCTTCTCAGTCTCCCCTCCTCCAACCTCTCCCCTTTGCCTCTAAGAGGATGCTCCCCTATCCACTCACCCACTCCTGCTTCATCCCTCTAGCATCCCCCTCACTGAGCCAACAAGCCTCTACAGGACCAAGCACCTCCCCACCATTGATGTCAGATACGGCCATCCTCTGCTACATATGTAGTGGGAGCCATGGGCCCACCCATGTGTACTCTTTGGTTGGTGGTTTAGTCCCTGGGAGCTCTGAAGGGTCTGGTTAGGTGATAATGTTGTTCTTCCTATGAGGTTGCAATCCCCGTCATCTCCTTCTCTATCTCTTCCATTGTGGTGCTTGGGCTCAGCCCAATGGCTGTGAGTGTGTGCGTCTGTCTTAGTCAGATGCTGGCAGAGCCTCTCAGAGGACACTAAGACCAGGTTCCTCTCCATAAGTACTTATTGGTATCAGCCAATAGTGTCAGAGTTTGGTGTTTGTAGATGGGATGGATACCAAGGTAGGGTGGCCTCTGGATGGCCTTTCCTTCAGTCTCTGCTCCATTTGACATCCATGCATTTAGACAGAAACAATTCTGGGTTAAAAATTTTGAGATGGGTGGGTGGGTCCAACCCTCAACTGGGGGCCATGTCTGTCTACTGGAGGTGGTATCATTAGGTTCTGTCTCCCCACTATTGGGTATTTTGGCTAATGCCATCCACATTGGGTCCTGGGAGCCTCTTGAATCCCTTGACTTTCTAGTGGTGCCCCACCCTATTCCTCTCCCCGCCACCGCTACATATTTCTATTCATTCTCCTGGTCCTCTGGACTTCTGTCTCTTCCCATACCTGATCTTGTCCCCCCTTTCCCTCTTCCTCCCCACTCTCACCCAGGTCCTTCCTCTTTGCCTTCTGTGATTACTTCCCCCTTCTAAGTAGGATTGAGGCATCCACACTTGGGCCTCACTTCTTTTTTTTTAAATCTTTTTTTTTTTTTTTTAGATTTATTTATTATATGTAATTACACTGTAGCTGACTTCAGACACTCTAGAAGAGGGCATCAGATCTTGTTACGGATGGTTGTGAGCCACCATGTGGTTGCTGGGATTTGAACTCCGGACCTTTGGAAGAGCAGTCGGTGCTCTTACCCGCTGAGCCATCTTACCAGCCCTGGGCCTCACTTCTTGTTAAGCTTCATATGGTTCTGTGAGTTGCATCATGGGTATTCTGAGCTTTTGGGCTAAAATCCACATATCAGTGAGTGCATACCATGTGTGTCTTTTTGTGACTGGGTTACTTCACTCAGGATATTTTCTAGTTCCATCCATTTGCCTGCAAAACTCATGAAATCATCGTTTTTAATAGCTGAGTATTCCATTGTGTACATGTACCACATTTTCTATATTCATTCTTCAGTTGAGGGACATCTGGGTTGTTTCCAGCTTCTGGCTATCATAAATAAGGCTGTGATGAACATAGTGGAACACATGTACTTGTTATATGTTGGAGCATCTTCTGGGTATATGTTCAGTAAAGGTATAGTTTTGTCTTCAGGTAGAACTATTTCCAATTTTCTGAGGAACCTCCAGATTGATTTCTGAAGTGTTTGTACCAGATTGCAATTCCACCAGCAATGGAGGAGTGTTCCTCTTTCTCCACATCCTCTCCAGCATCTGCTGTTACTTGAGTTTTTTATCTTAGCCATTCTGACTGGTGTGAGGTGGAATCTCAGGGTTGTCTTGATTTGCATTTCTCTGATGACTAAAGATATTGAACATTTCTTTAACTGCTTCTTAGCCATTCGAGATTTCTCAGTTAATAATTCTTTGTTTAGCTCTGTACTCCACTTTTAATTAGGTTATTTGGTTTTCTAGAGTCTAACTTTTTGAGTTCTTTGTATATATTGGATATAAGCCCTCTATTGGATATAGGGTTGGTAAAGATGTTTTATCAATCTGTAGGTTGCTGTTTTGTCCTATTGACAGTGTCCTTTGACTTACAGAAGCTTTTCAGTTTCATGAGATCCTATTTGTCCATTGTTGATCTTAGAGCCTGAGCCATTGGTGTTCTATTCAGGAATCGTTCCCCTGTGCTGATGTGTTCAAGGCTCTTCCCCACTTTCTCTTCTATTAGATTCAGTGTATCCGGTTTTATGTTGAGGTCCTTGATCCACTTGGACTTGAGCTTTGTGCAAGGTGACAAATATGCATCTATTTTCATTTTTCTACATACAGACAGTCAGTTAGACCAGCACCATTTATTGAAGATGCTTTCTTTTTCCATTGTATGTTTTTTTACTTCTTTGCCAAAGATCAGGTGTCCATAAGTGTGTGGTTTTATTTCTGTGTCTTCAATTCTATTCCATTGATCACTGTGTTTGTCTCTGTACCAATATCATACAGTTTTTTTTTTAAATCACTATTGCTCTGTAGTACAATTTGAGGTCAGGGATGGTGATTCCCTCAGAAGTTCTTTATTGTTGAGAATAGTTTTCAATATCCTGGGTTTTTTGTTACTCCAGACTAAGTTGAGAATTGCTCTTTCTATTTCTGTGAAGAATTGAGTTGGGATTTTGATGGGGATTGAGTTAAATCTGTAGACTGCTTTTGGTAAAATGAACATTTTTACTATGTTAGTCCTACCAATCCATGAACATGGGAGATCTTTCTATCTTCTGAAATCATCTTTGATTTCTTTCTTCAGAGATTTAAAGTTCTTGTCATACAGATCTTTCACTTGTTTGGTTAGAGTTACACCAAGATATTTTATATTATTTGTGACTATTGTGAAGGACGTTGTTTCCCTAATTATTTTCTCAGTCCATTTATCCTTTGTGTAGAGGAAGGCTACTGATTTGTTTGAGTTAATTTTATATCCAGCCACTTGGCTGAAGTTGTTTATCATGAGTAGGAGTTCTCTGGTAAAAATTTTAGGGGTGCTTATGTGTACTATCATCCACAGATAGTGATGCTTTGATGTCTTAGTCAGGGTTTGTGTTCCTGCACAAAACATCAGGACAAAGAAGCAAGTTGGGGAGGAAAGAGTTTATTCAGCTTACACTTCCACACTGCTGTTCATCACCAATGTAAGTCGGGACAGAAACTCACACAGGGCAGGAACTCTCAGGCAGGAGCTGATGCAGAGGCCATGGAGGGATGTTACTTACTGGATTGCTTCCCCTGGCTTGATCAGCTTGCCTTCTTATAGAACCCAGGACCACCAGCCCAGGGATGGCATCACCCACAATGGACCCTTCCCCGTGGATCACTAATTGAGAAAATGCCTTACAGCTGGATCTCATGGAGGCATTTCCTCAAGGGAGGCTCCTTTGTGATAACTCCAGCTTGTGTCAAGTTGACACACAAAACCAGCCAGTACACTTGACTTTTTCCTTTCCAATTTGTATCCCTTTGACCTCATCTGGTCTAATTGGTCTAGCTAGAACTTCAAGCACAATATTGAATAAATAGGGAGAAAGTGGGTAGCCTTGTCTTATCCCTGATTTTAGTGGGATTGCTTCAAGTTTCTCTCCATTTAATTTAATGTTGGCTGTTGGTTTGCTGTATATTGCTTTTATTATGTTTAGGTATTTGCCTTGAATTCCTGATCTTTCCAAGACTTTTAATGCAAAGGGGTTTTCATTCACTGAGTTGAAGACTAACCATAGGACATCATGAAGTGAGAATTCTTGCATTACTCACCTTGGACACCAGAGGGCAGACAAAGATAAAGTTCCACAAGGGCTTAGGCGCTAGCCAGCCTTTGAGCACAGGGAGATGATCACCTGATGAGCCTACAGGAGCCTGAACACGTTGCTGGTTGCGAGCACATTTCAGCAGACAGGACACTTCATCAAGAGTTTCAGCAGGCACGCTTTAGTTTTCAGTAGTCTTATTTTTGTAGATCTTTACTGTCAAATGATAAGTATGCACTCAAATTCACCCACTTACCTTCATAGCTTAGTAAATTTGGAATAAAAATGATGCATGTAACCACACCCACTTCGAATATAGAGAACATTTGTTATTTTCTGCCTAAAAAATTGTTTTTCTGTGCTCTTTTTCATTAAGCATTGATCTGAACCCTGTTCCCAGGCAACCAACTAACTACTTTCTGGAGCTAAAGTTTAGAAATGGAAACACCAGAGCTTTGACCCCTCTATCACAGAAAGGAATCACATGTGGAAGGTTCTGTTCCTGAGCCTTTGAGATTCAAATGTCATTGTCCTTCCATTTCAAGAGAACACGCTGCCCTGTTACCCACCCACCTGTTGGTGTACGTCTGAGCGACTTCTGGTTTGGGCTATTTCAAATAAGACATGGAGTTGGGAGAGGTGGCTCATGCCTTTAATCCCAGAATTTAGAAGGCAAAGGCAGGCAGATCTATGAGTTTGGGCTAGCCTGACCTACATAGTGAGTTCCCAGGAAGCCAGGGCTATGTTAGAGAGACCCTGCCTCAAAACAAACCAAAACAGACACAAATAAGCAGACAGGATCCCTAACTGTGTGATCAAATTCACTCATTTCTTCAGGTTAACGTCCAGAGAGTAGAACTGTTGAGCCATAGGGCACATATCTTTAACTTTCAGAGAAAATGCCAGCTTTCCCTTCACCCCAAGCACCACGTGATTGTTTTAGCTCACTTCTAGCCATTGTGTGGCTGTATTAGTTGCTCAATGTCTTTGCCAAAGCTTTTGGTTATGGGTCTTAAATCTGATTATATCGAATGGGAGTGTAGTAGGTATGCCATTTCAGATGCTTCCCTGAGCCACACACACACACACACACACACACACACACACACTCTTACACACACAACATACACATTCACACACATATACTCACACACATGTACTCACACACATATATACACACACATACAGTCTCACACACACTCATATACTTACACACACATACACTCACACATATATATGCACACACACACACAGTCTCTCACACACATACATATACTTACATATACATATACTCACACACACAACACACATATACATTCTCACACATACATACAACACACACATACACAGAATATACACATATACTCACATACACACACAAGACACACTCACACACATATACTCACACAAACACCATACACACATATACTCACACTCAAACACTCACACCACAACACACACACACACATTTTCTCCAACACACATACACACTCTCACCTACACACTCACTCACAATTTCCTCATATACAGAAAATTACCAGTGGGACTCTATTCCACATTTTCTGTGGTCTTTGCCATCATCAGTCAGAGCCACTGAATGGCAACGCAGTAAGTAGCAGAGTGCAAGGGGACCTTCCTACAGCTGGTGGAGCATCCCAGGGTTAGGAAGATTACCATGGTGTCCAATTAACTAAAGACATGGCTCTATGACTCTGAGCTTGGAGCCACTAAGTGCCTCTGTCCTGGCTGGTTTTGTGTGTTAACTTGACACAAGCTGGAGCCATCACAGAGGAAGGAGCCTCCCTTGAGGAAATGCCTCCATGAGATCCAGCTGTAAGGCATTTTCTCTATTAGTGATCAAGTGTGGGAAGGCCCCTTGTGGGTGGTGCCATCCCTGGGCTGGTAGTCCTGGGTTCTATAAGAAGGCAAGCTGAGCAAGCCAGGGGAAGCAATCCAGTAAGCAGTACCCTTCCATGGCTTCTGCATCAGCTCCTGGCTCCAACTTCCTGCTCTGTGTGAGTTCCAGTCCTGACTTCCTTTGGTGATGAACAGCAATGTGGAAGTGTAAGTTGAATAAACCCTTTCTTTCCTCCATGTGGAGGGACACATGAGTATGTGATGGCTGGCCTTACATTGTGTAGTTAAGCTCCATTTGTCAGACCTCCATAGAGAGAAATGCATGAAAAAACTGGTGGTGAGATGGTTCAGTGGGTAAGAGCACCCGACTGCTCTTCCGAAGGTCCGGAGTTCAAATCCCAGCAACCACATGGTGGCTCACAACCATCTGTAACAAGATCTGACGCCCTCTTCTGGAGTGTCTGAAGACAGCTACAGTGCACTTACGTATAATAAATAAATAAATCTTTAAAAAACAAAAAACAAAAAAAACCTGGTGGTATGCCACTTCCGAGTACTCAGGTCGATTGACAGAGCGATGTTAGCTGAGACAGACACACATGCTAAGGCAAGACATGTGATGAGGCAAGGCCTGTGGAGAACACTCCATGTTTGGAGAGAGTATAAATAGGACCCAACAGACTGGGAGAGGGGTGTGAGGCTTGGCTGGGCTTGGTTGGCTTATGGAGATAGCTGTACATTGCCTGTTGGTCTTGCATCTTGGCTGGTTTTTGCTTGTTGAGTCAGGTGCAGCTCCTAACACCTCTGCTGGTCCAAATCCCTCCTGACTGGCTGTTCCTGCTAGGTCGTGCTATGTGCTGCTATCCTGACACTACTGAGTTGGCCTGCTGATGTGTGTGTGTGTGTGAAGTGTCTGCAAGTGGATGGAGCTGCTGCTGCTGACCTGTGAACTGAACTGTTGATTTCTTGACAATGCAGATGTGATTTGCACCAAAGAGCCATTTCTGAACAGGTCCACTTCCCCTCATATCCTTTCTTTCCTACAAATTCTGGTGGATGGTGGGCTAGAAGGGAGGTCAAAGCATTTAAGAACCATCATTAAAAGGAGGCTTTAAAAAAATTAGTTTTCAAAGTTAAGCAGATAGTTAATAGCTAGAAACAAGCAACATTTGCCTATTCAGATATACTTTAGATAGAAGGTCTTCAAACACTTCAGGGATCTACGGAATATGGCATTTAATTTTTTTTTAACCGTTTCCAAACTACTTTATTAATAAGCTGATGTTTCCATTTTGAGCATACTCTTGCAAACTCCTTAGGAACCTTCTGCCCAACAGTGTGAGAAGTTAACGGACTTCAAATTGCTATTCAGTTAGGTGTAAACATTTGCAAATCAGCTGGTAGCCATAGTGATGATTTACATTATGTTTATAAAATTATATTTTTCATAAACAAAACTGAGTGTTAATAACATTACCTGTTCAGTGAGCCTAGGAATTGTGTCCCACCAAACCCCTCCACACGCCATTTTCATATTTTTCTCCTATGGAAGAGAACATGCCCCTACGAACTTTTTTTTTTTTGTTTGTTTGTTTTGTTTTGTTTTGTTTTTCGAGACAAGGTTTCTCTGTATATCCTTGGCTGTCCCGGAACTCACTTTGTAGACCAGGCTGGCCTCGAACTCAGAAATCCGCCTGCCTCTGCCTCCCGAGTGCTGGGATTAAAGGCGTGCGCCACCACGCCCGGCTCCCTACGAACTTCTAACCCTGGTGTAAGTAGCACCTACATAGCTAAGTCCACAGAAACGTGTTCATCCTCTCCTGAGACTCTAAAATTGTCAGGTGATGACGTTGAATGAATCCCTTTGTCTGACTTCTTGCTTTTCCTATCATGGAGCTATTAGGGGTTGTTATAGATAGGACACTTTCTGAGGGCTGTTCAGCAGATAACAAGTCAGAAATATACCTTTACTTTATTTTTTCATCCCAGAGTTTCCTTTATTGGTTAACAATTTAATATTTCTTTTCATTCCTTGTCAGGTTTGACTTTCTAATGTTGCATCATATTCTGTCAACCCACATTGTATGCAATTACTAAAATCGCAGGGAAAGGATGTTCTAGAAACTTGGAAATGAGGAGAAGATGAGCCATTACTCTTATTCACTTAGAGATGTTATGACATTTAATATGTTTTAATGACAAAAGGCTTCTATGTGGGAGGCGGGTGTGGCTGCATGGGCCAAGATGGCGCCCTGGCTCATTGCCAAGCCCTGTGATCCCTGCTTGTTTACCAAGAACCTGAACATGTGCACTTGAATGATCATGCACTGACTGCCTGACACATAGCTTCATACAGCATGATATTGGGTCACTGGCCTATCAACGTGCACCCTGTCTGCGTGCATGGCTCGTGTACAGAGTGTGCTGAATGGTGATTGGATGATGAAGAGTGATGAGAGACGAGGTCAGTGGATGGATGCGGATAAATTGGATGATCCCCCAGAATAGAGCGGGAAGCTGTGGAAGCTGCTTCAACCCTGCTTTGGTGTACATGTCCTCTTTTCCCCACCTCTGCTGGCCGGAGGCTGGGGCATGCGGCATCTGATGGCCCATATGGGGAACTCTGAAAAGAGCAGCTGAATCAAGAGGCGAGAGCTAAGGGTGAGTTCCATGGTAGAGAGTAATAATCTAGCGCTAGGAGGAGGTTCCCGGTATAGGGATGGAGTTAGGTTCCCCGCACAGGGATGAAGTTAAGCTCCCAGGGTTACGAGCTAAGGTCTGGCTCCCAGTAGGGATGAAAAAAAAAAACTAAAGTGAAGAGAGCAGGAGGAGATTGATACAAAGCCATGGGATCTGCCGCTTCAAACTTGCAGACAGCAGATTCAGCTGCCCCTTCGCTGCCAGGCACACTAGTAATTTGGAACTTAGTTAAATCTTGCCTGGCCGACAAAAGTGGAAAGTATACTGCTGAGTTAGAAAAGAGGGTGGCAGCTTTAGAGGAAGTAAAAGAGGTTATGTCTCAACATAGTGACCAGCAAAAAAGAAAAGAGACTAAAGAACAAGAGAGTGAAGAAGGAAGTTTGAATGAATCATCTGTTACTTCTGATTTCAAAGGACCTATCCGGAAAAATACAGTGGGTATATTATTGGGGTGTAGTTCAACTACTTTAAGAGGATTAATAGTGCACCCTGGAGTAATCGATTTTGACTATGAGGGAGAGGTGAAAATCATGGTCTCATCCCCAAGAGATGTGTCTGCCATCTCACCTGGAGATAGGATAGCACAAACTTTGTTACTTCCCAGCTGTCATGCCCATTATTCTACAAAGGGCCTTATTACAGGAAACAAATGGGAGTGAGGCTTGTACAGAGGGCAATTATAGCCCACAAAGTATAGCTATCATGAATAAAATGAATTTTAAAGCAGGGAAGGGACTGGGGAAGCGTGAGGATGGTCGAGTATCTCCCATTCCTACAAGAGGCAATGAAGGAAGACATGGGTTGGGTTTTTCCTAGGGGCCACTGATCAAATAGCCATCAAATGGAATAAAAATCTGCCAGTGTGGGAATCTCAGTGGCCCCTACCTAAAGAAAAGTTATAATAATTTTTTTTTAATAACTTTGTAGAATAATGGGCATGACAGCTGGGAAGTAACAAAGTTTGTGCTATCCTATCTCTGGAGTGGAGTGGAGTGGCTAAAATGTGTTGTGTGCATATGTGGAATGATACTGTTAACAAATGACATAGTTGACTCTCAAAGAGGTTTTATTTAGTAACAGGACCAGTCACAAAGGATTCCTTTACCATGATAAGACAAGTGGGGCTCTGAGGTTTTCAATGTTTTATATGCAGTTTCCAAACTGTAGCATCTGGAAGTGGTCGCTCTGGAACAGAGACCAAGCAATGATTGACATCGAGAATAATACTGAAAGAAGTAGTTTCATACTTACGTGTAGGTGGTTGGATATTTCAGATTTTTATGCAAAGTGTACCCATTTATGCTGGGTAAATGAGAAAATTTGGATTACATAGAAATCATTAGACAACAAAGCTTTTAAAATATAATACAGATACTGAAATATAATACAGATGAGGCCATTTGGTTCAGGGTCTGTATGTCAGCAGAAATGGGGACCTCACAGATGCGCATGTGCAGCAGGAGCTCAGTACTGCATTAAGGCCCCAGAACAAGTATCAGCATCAACCCTCTTGCAATCAAAAGAAGAACTGTTCTCTGCCCAGCTGCTGAACCAACGCTAGAGGATAGTTCCATCTCTCCTTGGCATTTGGAATGTGCACTATAAGAATCATCCCATCCATAAGGTGTGCTATAAATTTAGTGTCTTCTCTCATACTCTCTGAGCTTCCAGGCCCTGTCTAGGCAGATGTTTTGTCTCTTCTTAGCTCCCTCTCTGAGGAATAGCTGGCTATGGAACTGAAAACTTCCCTCCCCCAGCTCTTCCAAGATCAATGACATAGAAGTAGCTTTTTTATATGATCTGCACAGCCTGGTGTGTCCTCTTAATCCTAGGCTGCTGTGTAACAGGATTTGAAGGAAGGTCCCAAGTGCTCTGCCACCCACTACGCCATCATTCAAAGATCCTTCCCTGAGGATAGTGGAGACCTTAGTAAACATATAGAATGGAAAAGACTCTCAAATTCTTTGTGTATCATGGAGGGGATAAATCTAGAATCTTTCATTTTTAAGCAAGAAGGGAGAGGGTGACTCAAGACTATAGAATCATCTTCAAGGGAATACCACTAATATAGGAGCACAAAAGAGATGGAGCCACTGGGTGTGCTCACACACGATGGCTGGAGGAGATGGCAAGTGGTGTAGTCACTTTGAAAGACAGGTTGACATTTTCTTCAAAAGTTAAGCACGTATTTGTCCTGGGACTCAACATATCTGGTACTGTTGATATATCTTACTTGAACTATCAAGTGTCCGTTCATACCTTTTCCTGTCTGCACCTGAGCTTGCCTTTTGCCTCTGTGGCATCTACTGTCAGATCAACTCAAGCCTACATTCTACTATGAGGATATTCAAGAGTTTCCTGCTTCAAGTGAAGGTGTGTGGGGGCCCCAAGAACAACCAGCTTTACGCCTCCCCCACCAATTCCTTGCTAGTTGGCCTACTTGAAGCACCATCTGCAGAGTTGGGCCCCTTGACTTCCATTGCCTGGGTTATTCCACCCCATCCCCATATACACGTACTCATTAATTAAGGGTCAAGACAGAATTGAGAAAGAAACTACAGACTTTTGGTATAATTGAATGAAAATGAATATACAATATACCCAAACTTAAGGGATATATTGAAGGCAAAATCAAACTCCTAAGGGCCTACAATTTTTTTTTTTTATTTTGGAGAGATCTCACACTAGTAACTTAGTAGCACACCTGAAAATCTCTAGAACAAAATGAAGAAATTACATAACATATGAGTAGATGGCAGAAGCACTCAAACCCAGGGATAACATCAATAATACAGAAACAAACAAAATATACAAAAAAAAAATCAATAAAACAAAGAGATAGTTATTTAAAAAAATCAGGAAGTTCAACAAAACCTTATCCGTACATTAAAAGCCGAAGAGAGAAGATTCAAGTTAACACAGTAGAAATGAAAATAGGGACATAAAAGCAGACACGGAGGAAATCCAGAGAATCATAAGAACGAACATATTTTAAAAACCTGTACTCCACCAAATCGGGAAAGCTAAAAGAAAAAGATAATTTTCCCAGTACCACTTACCAAAGTTAAATAAAAAAAGATAAGCAATTTAAATAGAGCTACAGTGAAATAGAAGCAGTCATGAAAACCCTCCCAACCAAATGAAGGTCAAGGTAAGATGGTATTAGTGGAGAATTCTACAAGAATTTCAAATATGAGTTAGTGCCAATTTTCTTCAAAGTATTCCACACAATAGAAACAGAAGGCACCTTTTCCAATTCACTTTACGAAACCATAGTTACTCTGCTACCCATGCCACAGTTTTCCTCATAAACACAAGTACAAAAATGATCAAATACTTGCAATCTGAATCGAAGAACATATCAAAACATCATCCTTCATGATCAAGTAGACTCTATCTCCAAGATGCAGGGATGGCTGAACACAGAATAATTGATAAGTGTAATGTACCATACAAACAAACTGAAAAAAAAAACCACATGGTCATCTCTTTAGATGCAGAAAAGGCCTTTGACATTGTCCAATACATGTTCATGATAAAATTTCTGAAGAGATTGCAGATGTACCTCAATATAATAAAGGCAGTCTAGAGCAAGCCCATAGGCAACGCCAACTTAACTGGAGAGAAACTGAAAACAAGTGTTTCAGTTTCAGAAACAAAATTTAGGAACAATACAAATTTGTCCACTCTCTCAATGCCTATTCATTACAGTACTTGAATTCTAAGCTAAAGCAGTAAGGCAACTGTACAAGATCAAGGGGACACAGATTGGAAAGGAAGAAGTCAAAGGACCTGTATTTTCAGATGATATGAGAGTATGTGTGAGTGACCTGAAAAAAATTCCACCAGAAAACTTATAGAGCTGATGAACACTTTCAGCAACATAGCTGGATACAAAATGATTTCGTAAAAATCAGTCACCCTCCTATTTATAAAGACAAGTGACTGATAAAGAAATCAGAGTTTTGCTGTCACAGAGAAATGTGCCCAGCAGCGGTGGCCAAATGCCATTGCAGCCTTTGGGTCAGGGGCACACTCATGGCCTACTTAAACCAGATTTATCTCCCAGAGCCAGCACTGAAGGGGGGGTGTGAGGGCACTGGTTCTCTGCAGGGCTTAGCCAGTGACCTTTGCAGAAAGCAGCCTTTATGTCCTAGATTATTAGGAAAGATGCCAGGGAAGCTGAACAGAGCATCCGACAAGGTCCTATGCTCTCCAGCCCTACACAGTGGAAGGGATGGACTCTAGACCAACTGCAGCCAAGCTCAGGCTGGGACCAGGTAAGGCCCCTCCAGTGCTTTGTTGGGAAATGAGAGCAACACATGGAAATATAATCAAGAGATTTCCAATAAAATTTTTCTGTTTAAAAAAAAGAAATCAGAGAAGTATCTTTCACAACAGCTGAAAATAATGTAAAATATCCTAAGCTAACTCAGGATAAAAACTTCAACTCATCAAAAAAGAAATCAAAGAATATATCAGAAGATGCAAAAGATCTCCCATGCTCATGAAATTGCTAAGACTAACATAGCAAAAATTCCTATGAAAATAAATCTATAGATTCAATGCAACCCCCACAAAAATTCCAGTATAATTCTTCTCAGAACTAGAAAGGATAATTTATACCTTCATATGTAAACACACACACACACACACACACACACACACACACACACACACACACACATGACCCAAATTAGATAAAACAATCTGGAATAATAAAAGAACTCCTGGAAGTATCAGCAGTCCAGATTTCAAGTTGTACTACAAAACTACAAATAGTAATAATAATAATAAAATAATAATAATAGCTTGCCATTGACACCAAAAACAGATATGTTGATCAATGGAACTGAATTTACCCAGACATAACTTCACATATCTATGGATACATGATTTTGATGAAAATGCCAAAAGTATACACTGGGGAAAAAAAAGACATCTTCAACAAATGGAGCTGTTCATGTGGATAGTTGTATGTAGACAAATCCAATTTGACCCATATTTATCACCCTGCACAAAAATCAACTCCAAGTGGATCAAAGCCACCACCACCACCACCACCACCACCATCATCATCATCATCATCATCATCATCATCAACAACAACAAGAACAACAACAAGAACAACAACAAAAACAGATACACTTAATCTGATAGAAAAGAAAGTGGGGGAGTAGCCTTGAACTAACTGGCAAAGGAAAGGAGATTTTAAACAGAACACTCTCAGCCCAGGCACTAAGGGCATGAAGATGAACAATTGATAACTGGGAGCTAATGGAACTGAGAAGCTTCATACAGCAGAAGACACTGTTGTTCAGACGGAGAGACAGCCAACAGAGTGGGGTGAAATGTTTACCAATGACACATCGGGCAGAGGGTTAACATTCAAAATATATAAAGAACTCAAGAAATTAAGTATCAAAGAAGCAAATAGCCCAATTAAAAACGGGATACAGATCTAAACAGAGACTTCACAATAGAGGAAATTCAAATGGCTGAGAAACACATAAGCAACCTTCAACATCCTTAGCTATCAGGGAAATGCAAATCAGAAGTACTTTACTTTGAGATATCATCTTAGACCTGTGGCAATGGCTAAGATTAACAAAACAAGTGACAGCTCATACTGGTGAGGATGTGGGGTAAGAGGCACACTCCTCCATTGCTGGTAAGGGTGAACCCTGTACCAGCCTTATTAAATCAGTATGGCAGTTCCTAAGGGAGATGGAAATTAATCTACATCAAGATCCAGCTGTACTACTCTAGGGCATATATCCAAAGGTGATTCATTCTGCCACAGAGAACTTACTGGCTCAACCATGCTCGCTGCTACTCTATTCATAATAGCATGAAATTGGAACCAACCCAGATGAACCCTCAACAGATGAATGGATAAAGAAAAGTGGTACATTTGCACAATGGTGTATTACTCAGCTGTAAAAAAGTATGGCATCCTGACATTTTCAGGCAACTAGATGGAACAGGAATAAATCATCCAGGGTGAAATATCCAACCCAGATCCAGAAATCATGTATTATATGTATTTACTTATATGTAGAAATTAGCTGTGTGGTCAATGATGAGCAAACTACTATCCATAGATCCACAGAGGTAGGAATAGAGGAAGAGACTAGAGGGGATGGAGTGATGTTATTAGGAAAGGGCAATGTAATAGATAAATATGGATGGAAGCAGAGAAGGAATTGGAGGTTAAAGTAATGAGGGTAAGCAGGGGTGTTGAAGGAGGGAATACGGGGAGAGAGAGAGAGAGAGAGATAAATCTAAAGTGTATTTTAAGGGTAATATGGAAACTTAAAACAGTAAATACATTCTAAATATGTACACATATGATGGTGAGCTAAATGAAACTGTCAAATAATGGGGGAGACAGAGTATCAACTGGCCATCTTTTGTCACCACATGAAGCCTCAGGTGTCAAGGTGTTAAGTTACATCTAATTCAGTTTTAATTGGGTTGTTAGCCAAAACAGTTCCATGGGAATCGCTCCCAAAAGCTGGGCTAATCCTAACACCATAGGTTGCTGTCCACAAACTGGCAGCAAGGTCTCACTGCTGGAGACAACACCTAAGCTAGTCATTGAACACAGCGAGGTCTAGCTGGCACCTGCATTGCACCCTCACTCCAACATTCTATTGTCTTTGGTACAGAAAGGTATTCTTGGGTGGTACCAAAAGAGCTGCAAACATCAAAACAGCCATTAATTCCTGTGATCTACAATGGTTTCCTTTTTGCAAGTTCTGGTAGGCCAATGGTGGCACTTAGCTGTAGAAGTGATGAAACCATATCTGGTTTGATTTAAGGTTCATTCCATGAGAAGGAACCCATACTCAACACTGGTTGGTGTCCAAGAACCAGAGAATAGATATCCCAAGGACTTAAGGTAAAATAAAAATATTCCTGGTCTAAAGAGAAAAATGAGTGGTTGAAGGACTTCTAATGATATTCTGTTATACTCATAGGCCCAGCCCTAGCTCAACCATCATCAGAGAATCATCCTTCCGTTGCAGAAGAGAACAAATAGACACACAACCAGACATTACTCAGAGCCTCAGCCCTAAAAGGGATATGGTCTTTGTGTCCCTTTCCTTAGTGACCAGGGAACCTTGCAGAAGAGGAGGCAGAAAGTCTGTGAGACTCGAGGGGACAGAGGACACCAAGAAAACAATGCTCTCTAAATCAACACAAGCAAAGCACACAGAACTCCAGAGATTGGGGCAGCCTGCACAGCTCTGCGCCAGGTTTTCCAGTCTGTATTGTGGCTTTAGTGCTTTTACTCGATTCCCGAGTGTGTCGATGAGTGTGTCTTTAATTCTAGTACCTTCTCTGTTTTTTTTTTTTCTTTGTTGGTGTGTTCTGTCCAAATTCACTGTGATTGTTTTTGATTCGTCTTGTTGTATTTTTGTTATATTTCAATATTATCTCTTAGAAGTCTGTTCTCTTCTAATGACAGATAGAAAGGGCGTGAATCTGGATAGAGATGAGGTGAGGAGGAACTGGGAGGAGTTGAAATGGAAATGGTGATCAGGGTATTTTATGTGAGAAAAACATATTTTTGATAACAAGACATAAAATTTATTCAAAGAAGAAGGAATAAATTTAAAGTAGAAGAAAAGAAGAGGGGCTGGTGAGATGGTACAGTGGGTAAGAGCACCCGACTGCTCTTCCGAAGGTCTGGAGTTCAAATCCCAGCAACCACATGGTGGCTCACAACCATCCGTAACAAGATCTGACGCCCTCTTCTGGAGTGTCTGAGGACAGCTACAGTGTATTTTACATATAATAAATAAACAAATAAATAAATCTTAAGAAGAGTATGAAGGTTGAAAATTGTTCCTCAAAAAAAAAAAAAACTTTCTATATGGGAGGAGGAGAAACAACATCCACAGATCAGTTGCAAATGGACACCATTACTTCATCCTCAGATAATCAGCGTTGGCAAAGACATGGAGTCAGTGGCGTGCTCACACATGGCTGGAACAAAGGCTAAGTGTGCAGTCAATTAGAAAGACAGATTGGCATTTTCTTCAAAATTAGACACACTACGCTTTGACTCAGCAAATCTACTTTCATGTTCTAGCCCTAGCATGTGAAAGTATGTCACAGCAACTCATGCTTGAAATGTTTATAACAACTCAATTAAAAGACTAAAATAAAATAAAATAAAATAAAACTCAGGCCAGCCGGTGGGTTGGCCCTGACAAAGTCTCTCAAGAGCCCGAGGTACCCTAGTGTCTGGAAGACAGACTCCCAAGCCTCCACCTCAGCCACGTCTGCCAGGGTGGACCCATAGAAGGACACTCAAGTGCCTGACCAGGTCTGGCAGGCCGTGGGCAGCTGGAAGAAAGTGTTCCTCCTCGTCCTTCTTATCCTTGTCCTCTTCTTCCTTGTTCTCCTCCTTCTCCTTCCCCTCCTCCTGTTCCTAAATCCCAACATCCACCCTCTCCTCCCAGTCCCCTCCACACACAGCTCCTCCCCCACCCCTTCCCCTTCTCCTCCTAGCAGGGGGAAGCCTTCCCTGGGTACCACCTCTCTCTGGCAGGTCAAGTCACTGTAGGACTAGGTGCATCCTCTCCCACTGAGGCCAGACAAGGTTAGGCAGGTAACAGGTTCATGGAGAGCTTCCACTCTAGTTGTTGGGGGGACCCACATGAAGACCAAACTACACACCCGGTACATACATGTGGGAATCCGAGGCCTATTCCACATATGTTCATTGGTTGGTAGTATAGACAGAGCTGATGAGCAGAGGCATGCTGGTAGGGGGAACTTTAATCAATGCTGTGCATATAGAATGGAAACATCCTAACTGGTCAGTCTCACTGACAGGGAGGTCTTCCCTACCCCTAGTTCAAGTCAGCAGGCACTTAACATTATCCTTGTAAGGACCTTGTTTACACATCCTACCAGGAGAGGGCACAAACAGTAATCCTTGAGACTGGTTTCCCTGAGAACTGTTTCTCACCACCCAGCAAATCTGTGGGCATCTTGACCCTGGATTTCTCAATCTATAAGACTGTACATTTGTTACTATTGTAAGTTACTGAGGTTATGATTTTTGCTTTGCTTCTGAGATACGGTTCTTGTTATCTTGCCTTGGATTTATGTAATCCTCCTATCTCAGCCCCCACACATCTGAGGCCACAGATACTAAGTCCTATTTGTAGTCAATGTTATTTTAGGAACAGAATTCTGAAGGAAAATAGACTTGGGGAAAGCAGACTTTCTAATGGAAATTATAAATACGCTAAGAGAGGATACAAGATTTGATGTAGTCAGTCACTTTAGTCAACAGTCCTTGAAGCATACACTTCATTAGAAGAGGGACTGGGACTTGGAGAAGAGGAGAATGAGGCTGGGGAGAAAGGAAGGAAGGAAGGGATGGAGGGAGGGAGGGAGGAAAGAGGAGCCTAGTCTTAGAGAAGGGTTAAAGAAGATCCGGCTACGTTGGGGCTCACACATCCACATTGTTGTCGATTGCTGTCTATACGCAGATGAAGGCAGGCACAAGATAAGGTGAGAGCCTGTGATTGGGCAGTGGAGAAGGAAGGTGGGCTCATAATTTTATAGACGAGTACAAAGAGTACAGAGGGACAGAGAAGAAGGGAAGGAGAGGAAGAGACAAGATGGAACCTGTAGAAGAGGGAGAGGAGCCAGAAGCACACAGTCCTGGGAGCCATAAGTAGTGGGGATTTCTTAGATAGATGACGAAATAATAAGTAGGGTGTGTCTGCTCCATCTAGGTGTGTAGCTTTTGTTTATTTCAATTGAGTTTTGAGTTCATTGTTCAGATGTTTTGTGGGTTGAGAATTTACTAATATAAGTATGACTGATAAATTACAAGTCTCTAGATTTTGATCTTACCAGATTACGGGGAGATGTCTGGGAATGTGAACAGAATCCAAAGGAAGAAAACCACGAGATGGACAGTCGCTAAATTGAGCTAGCCATGGAGGTGATGAGACTACTGGGGCCAGAGAGTAGCCGGTGTTGGCATGGGGTGGTGCCTTCTTTTATATTTCATGAAACACATTGTTATGAGAGCTTTTATTGCCTCTAATGAATGCCCAGAATGATAAGGAATAACACGCAGAGTGGTTTTTATACGTGTCTGAGAGGGGAAATGCTGAGGTTAGAAATGCTTATATATTTGTTGGAACAAGGAAATATAGATAGATGGACATTGTAACCTCAGAATTACCCCATCTGCTTTCAACCTCACACACCATTCCTGACACAGGACTCTACAGCTCTGCATGCTTGTCCTGAGAACCCTTTAGCTCCTGGATCTTCTGGGGCAGAGTCTTGGTCCAGAACTGCAGCCTTCTGGCCTTCAGGGCTCGGCCCACAGCAGGCTGGGTGTTCAGCTGCAGATACTGCTCATCTTGGTCCATCACAGGCCAGGAGGGTAGATCCTCACTGTTGGGGTTCCTGTGGATATGCCAGCCAGCAGGGAAGAGTGAAGGTCTCTCTGACCCAAAGCCTGATCCCCATATTTGGTCAGGGCAGTGGATGAGCTAACCAAGGTTCTCAGGGGACAGATGGACTAGTTTACCGATATAAATACAAATGTCACCAGCAGTGTCTACTTCATGTGAAGCTAGGGGAGCTTGCTAGTTTTGTGTCTCCTCAGAGGCAAAATCTAGAGAATGCTACCCAAAAAAGTGTGACTCACCCACCTGGTCTCTGTAGTGTAAACAGTAACTGAAAGCCATAAGGTATCTGCCTGAGTGTGCCCTGGGTTGAAGACTATCATGTAATTAAGGACACACGCCTACAAATGGAACACACCCACATCGATGCCCTAGATGGAGACTTGACCATAAGGGGATTGAGGATGGGGTGCATTCTCACCCATTTCTTGCAAAGTTGGCCCAGTACTTCATCACCCTCCTCTTCAGCAGCTCCTCCTCCTCGGTGAGGTCAACTGCAGACAGAAGGAGATCAAGAGTCCAAGTCATAACCCCCCCCACCCCCGTTCGGGTGACACCTCATGCTCTCCTACAGAAACCACAGCCTGATGGCGAACCCTAGGCCTGGTTTATGCCCTCTCCCTTCCCCACTCAGAACCCAGGATCCATCCAAAGCACTACTTGAAGTCTCTCAGGTTCTACACCAGTGAGCTCTCATTCCTTCTAGCACAAGCTAGACTAGGAAAGGTTCAGATTCTATCCCTCGTGTATTTTAGGGGGAGCTTGGGGTTTTTTGAAGCTCAGATATGACGAACACTTTATCCAGTTCCCTCCCAGTCTCTCAGTTTCCCCCAACTGGCCAGAGAGCTCACTAACCCTCAGGAACTCATCTGATGCTCCATTCAGCTCTAGGAAAACATGGAAGACTCACATTTCATGCCCCAGAAATAGGAGCCAAAGATAAAGACAGCGTCATCACCGTGGTCTGCCTTCGGATAGAAGGGCCTGACATGTTTGATGAAGCTGAGCAGATGCTGGAACTCATAGAAGTAGACAGGAGCCTGGGAACCTGGGGGTGAGGACATAGGTTGACATCATGATTTCTCATATGGAGCGCCTCTGCCTAACCTTTGGTGACAAGAAACCTTGCCCTACAGTTATCTAGAATTAGAGTTGAGTGGTGAGCTCCAGACTGGAGCACTGGATCTGGTAAACCTTGGTTAAACACTGACCCAGCTGAAAACATTCCCAGCTGAGGAGCTGACAAGACCCTGAGTGTAACTCACATGTTTCCTCCTCTAGACCTGGATAGGATGCCAGCCTTTACACTAGACATAAAGATTTAGTGAGGGAAAGCTGCCTTCTATCAGAGACCTGACCAAGACATGGGTCTGGCCTGGACACTCCAGAGCTCACCTGGGTCCCACAGCTCTGAGCACCCCCTGTCCTTGCTTTTGTGCCAGATGTACTCACGCTGGAAATGTGCCACTTGGAGAGCAGGGATCACAAACATGAAGTCTGCCAGCATCTCCCTGAACTGAGTTTGCAGGGTCTCTGGGTCCTCAGTGTCCCCCATGTACTCCTCCATTAGCAGGTGACTACATTCTGAAGGCAACATCTACACCAATAGGAATCAGGAAAAATGATGACAGGCAGGAAGAAGCCTCTGAGTAAGGAATGTGGCCAGGGATGAAAGAGGGTCTAGGGGGAAAGGTAGAAGCTTTGCGGTGATCCCATCGTATAGGAGCACGTGCACATGTGCTCGTGCATACACACACACACACACACACACACACACACACACACACACAGAGAGAGAGAGAGAGAGAGAGAGAGAGAGAGAGAGAGAGGTCTAGGAAAGTATATGGGATCATCTCTATCAATACAGAAGCCAAGGTCTCTCTCACCATTTGTGGTGCTGTGTTCTTCAGAACAGCTGGCAGGGTCTCTCTGGTTATGCTCTCTATGATATGATAAAGGCCCATGATCTGGGAGGCAGAAGATAGTCTGAAGTATTGGATGGTTTGGAACTACATCAAAGTATCTCTGAGTTCCCACCACCCACCATTTGAGTTTACTTCCTCAGGGGCTTAGAACTAGGTCTCACCGTGGGAACTCCCCAGCCACATTCATCCCTGTTGATACCAATGATGCTGGGGACAGGGTGAAAATCCTTAGAGGCCAGCAGCTCCTGAGGATTCTTGGGTAGGAATTCCCCATCCNCCACAGCAGGGATCATCTTGAAGACCTATACAGCATTGACAGTCAGTGCTGAAGACCAATCCTATAAATATTCTAATGCCCATAAATATTCAAAGCAATTCCCTATATCCTATCTCATCCCAGGGGTCTATGCATACTCTAGAAGAAACTTGATAATAGTTNGTCTTCTTTTTGCACACTGTACTGAAAGGCCACCAAACCATGGAGATGAGTTAGCACATTTGAGTAGTGCGTGANTGATGGTAATCCCACACCCTGTTCATCAGGTCTTCCAAGACACACGATTCTCCCAACCTGGTTAATAGCCAGGATCTCTTGTTTACTCTTTGCTCGAAGGCAGTGGATCAGGGCTTCTGAGTCTGTGGCTTCACAACCAGATAGGTTGGCTACTGTCTGTAAATGGAACAGACGATGGTTAGCTCATCCCTCCAGGCAGGGAGCAGAGTTTCTTTGATTCTAGTAGATGCCATTACCCCTAAATACCACACCGTAGTGTTTGTTGTGTATGAAAGGAGTGAGTGGAATTGTTCACATTTTCTATCACTCAGAGGTGACAGGTTGGAAACACCATGCTACCTGCATATTGTTTTGTTATTGCTTTGGGGTGTGTGTGTGTTTGTTGTGTGTGTGTGTGTGTGTGTGTGTGTGTGTGCTCGTGAGCTACTCTCGGGTGACAATAGGTATGAAGGCACATTTTGTGTGTAATGGTCAGAAAAACATTCTCAGCTGTTACGTGTCACCATATTCCTTATTGAAATTTGTCTACACCAGTGTAGCTGGCCTCCCAGGGAGTGCTTTCTCTTTGATTCCTGTATCTCCATAGGAATAGTATGTTTTCTGAAAGATATGAAAATGACCAGCTTTGTATGGGTTCAGGGAATATGAAGCTGGGACCTCACCTTTGCACAGCAAATAAGTTTACCCAGTGACCCTTTCCCTCAATTCATGTGTTCTTCTTAGATTTCCTTTTTATCAACTCAACACATGCCAGGATCATCTGGGAAGAGGAACTTCAGCTGAGACTATTTCCTCTATCAGGTTGGTCCATCAGCAGATCTGGGCATTTTCCTGATAAATGACCAGTGCAGAAGAGCCCACCTCACGGTGGGCAGTGCATCACAGGGCAGGTGTTCTGGGTTGTTTAATAAATCTAACTGACGAAGCCATGGGTGACAGACCAGGAAGCACATTGCTCTTTGGTCTCTGATTCAGTTTTGGCTCCAGGTACATGTCTGATTGTGTACTTCCCTTCAAGATAGATTATAAACTGTGAGATGAAATAAACCTGTTCCTCCTCATGTTTTTTTTTTTTTTTAAACAATGGTTATTATCACAACGGTAAGTAACAAACTGGGAAACCATGCATAAGGGTTTTTGCTAAAGACAGAAGCCACTGGAGAGAGGTTTGCTGTCATATAACATGCTCAGCATACATAAAATTCACTTAACTGAATACCAGAGCATCAGAGGCATAGATTGAGGTAGCAAAGTGGGGGCTGGTGTTCTTGAGGGCACTTACCTTGTAGACCACCTCTGAAGTGTCAGAGATGAGGCCAGGCAGCAGGGCCACTCCACTCTGCATAATGGCTCCATGAAAGAGTCCTTTGGACATGGGGGACAGAATATGGGAAGACACACTTGTGCCTCCTGCCGAGACTCCAAATATAGTGACCCTGTCACGGTTGCCTCCAAAGTAAGCGATATTCTTCTGCACCCAGCGTAGGGCAGCCACTTGGTCCAGGTATCCCCAGTTGCCTCTGGCGTGTTGGTCTCCAGTGCTATGAAGCAGCAGGAAGAAGAATGCATGGCTGCCCATGTTCTACTAAGTCCCCATTACCCAGCCCAGTCCCAGGCTCACCTGAAGAAGCCAAGGATCCCCAAGCGATACTGAATGGCAACAATTACTACTTCCTCAGTGGCTGCCAGTTCAGATACATCATTCATGGAAGCAGATCCTACAACCAGCGCACCACCATGGATCCATACCATCACCTGGAGACAGCAACTCAGATGCCAGGAGGCCCACACACAGCCCAAGCTCATCTAGACTGCTCACTCAGTTATCAACTGCCTTGCTCTGTGCAGGTTGACCTACAAACAGATCTCCTCAGGATCTCAGGAAGTGAGCTGCAGATGGGGTGCTTTAGGCCTGGGAGCATATTTGCATCCCCACTTCTCCAAAAGGAAATCTCAGCATAGATTAATGAGTCTATGTCTAAATTAAGGTCATCCTTACCCTCAGACCCATCTAAGTAGAATAAGAAAGGAGTGTCTTCCTGAGGGGCTTTCCTGATTGCTAATCAGAATGGCCATCAGATCCCATTGGCAGACCAGACAACTTGTAGCTAGAGATTTGGGTGATGTCAATATTCAGCTCTTGTGCACCATCCTGAGAGGGTCTGCCAAGTTGATAGAGGAATTCCTGGTTTAATCAAATACCTACACGCTCTTACCTTTCAGAGTGCCAGAACTCTTGAGTCACACACAAACAGGTTTAGGCATCTCACCATGGGTTGACATGACTTTCTTGAACCCCCCAAAATAAGACTACTCATTTTGGTTTAAACTACAGTGGAGCTCAGAGTTATTTTGTACCTTCCCATCTTCCAGGGAAAGAAATGAAGACTTCCCCAGATGCCCATAGCCTGACACTCACAGGCAGGTTAGAGCCCTCCTGGGCATGGGCTGGTGTATAGATGTTGAGATACAGGCAGTCCTCAGACATAGGAACCATGTTCAACTTCATCTCCTCCATACCTTCTAAATTCATCATAGCTGTCTGTAGACACCTAGTGAAAATGGAAGAAAGGAAGAACTGCCCATGGTAGGAGGCACCATTCCCTAGGAAGAGGCCTTTTGGATTGTATAAGAATAGAGACAGTTAGTAAAGATTAGTAGGCATGCATGTGTCCTTTAAACATTGTTCCTGATTATTCATGTGATGTGATCAGTTCTCTGAAACTTATACCTCTGTGGTTTCCCACCTATGGTTGATTATAAGCTGGAATTATAATCCATAGTAAAATCTGTCTTCACTAATTTGTGCATGTAAGGATACTTCATCACAGAAATGCAGAGGGAACTAAGATACTTGGGTATTGGGGTACTGTGCCCACATAGCAACTAAAGGAATGAGTGTGCAATACCATTCCATAGTGTAGTGAGACATTCTTCTGTTCACTTTCAAGTACCAACAAGGTACCTCCTTGTTCCACATAGTCTCCAGTTGGAGGCATGTGCACTTGTCCCTTAGTCAATGGCACAGGGACAGTGGGTGGTCACAGGGACTGTGAAGAATGGCCTCGGTCTCTGCTCCTTACTGCAGTTCCCACAACTAAGTCCCTGCAGGTGCCGAGCTCTGACCCAGCAGCCTGGCACAGCTGTTCCACTCTATAATCCTTAGCACATTCATCAGGAACACACATGGGAGAGACCCCTCAGCACATGCAGAAAACTGCTACAGAGCTGAGGTGGAGGAAGCACTGCAGTGTGGTCCAGAGCGCAGGCCTGAAGTCCCCTGGGTCCAGAACTTTCATGGCCGGCTGTGAGGTCCCATCTCTCACACCACTCCATGGCTCAGGGGCCTCAGGAGGTGCAAAGCGCAGGGGTCCTACAGGAGGCTTGGCAAAGGGGATTCCCAGGAAGGCGTGGACAGCGATGTCAGTGTCCTTCACGTGGACAAGGCTGCCTCTCACCTGGCCCGTGTGCGTGTTCCTGATGAGGCTGGCTGAGTCCTGGCCTGTAAATGGAGAGATGCCATCAGCTGTCACCACACTTGGGTCCTTCTACCTCATCATCACCATGGTACATGGGGAAGGCAACCTGGTCCAGCTCAGCTCAGCAGGAGGATAAGGAGATGAGGGCTTCTGGATTCCCTAGGGCCAGACACCTTGTCCACTGACCCTCTTGCAAACTGATGGAGCACCTCCCTAGTCAGCAAAGTGACAGGCTCGGAGCCACTTGGCATTAGGAAGGAATTATTGTCATTATCCATGTTCAGTAGGATTTCTAGCCACAACCACACACAGAGGAGGGACATGTCCTGCTTGTTGTTCTGTCCCTGTTGCCTCCTCAGTATGTGCTAACCTCAGACACCTCTGACCCCTGTGTGCCCTGGTGGGACATTAGAAATTATGCAATCTGCATGCTGTCACCTGTCATTCTCAGCCAGCTCTTTTCCCTTCCTGGTGTCTTCCATCCCACAAGCTCAGCCTCTGACTTTGCAGAACTGGGACAGCTCTGACCCAAGTCCCCTGTGCTCATTTAGATAGTCTCACCATTCACATGCTGGAGGAGAAGCAGGAGCCCACTGGCTACAACACACAGCCAACCACGAAGTCTAGCCAACAGCATGGTTGAATCTCTGGCCTAAACCTGTGCTGCTGCACATGAGAGTCTCACAGCAGGAAACAAAAACAGACTGGCCTGGCCCAAGCAAGGATTTGTACCTTTAGGGGTGTAGGTGTGGACATTTGATTGGATCAGGCAAAGTTCTTATTGCAGAAAAACTGATAAGGCAGAAGCCACAGAGAGCCAAGAGCCAGCAGGCAGGCCAAGCCACCTCTGCAGTTTCTCTTCCTTCCCTGGCCTCTTGGACAGACCCAGCATGGCATCTGAAGTCCTCCTGCAATGCCAGGATCCCTGACCTCCAATATGGAATCATTATGAGCCCTGACTCTCTTCCTCACCATCCCAATGTAGGTGTTGGTGTGGAGATCAGGGAGCAGAAAGCTGTAACAGGAGAAGCCATGGGGCTCCTATCAATAGGTACACAGTCAGGATTCCACGCTGAAGAGAAGAATAAGGGCAGGGGCTCTGAGTGTACCTTTCACCCTCAAGAGTCCTCTGTGCTGAGAGCACATCGGACTCACTCAGACTCACTCTGAGACTCACTCAGAGCAGTGAGTCCACCCTGGAGGCTTTTGTCTGTTATGGTGACCTTAGAATCGCAGGTCCCCCCCCCCACTTAGGTCATGAAAGACACTGAAATTGTGACACTTCTGCTTCCCCTCCAATGTGGCCTCTCACATTGCCAGCTCATGTTTAGATCAACTTCACTGTCCACTGGCAAACATTTTACCCTTTCCTACCATTTAGTTATGTATAATGTACCTGTATGTATGTGTATGGGCACTTAGCTTCCATTCCATACATGCAGAGGTCAGAAATCAATTTGTAGCAGTCAGTTCTATCTGTCCACCATATGGGTTCAGGGACCAAGATTAGGTTGTTATGCTTGGTAGCAAACTCCCTAACCAGCTAAGCCCCTTGTCAGCGCCATCCCACCCCACTTCCACCACAATCTGTCTTTGATGGGTTCTGGTATACATGTTCAGAATAGTAGTTTCAGATCAAAAGTCCTAGTAAGCTATATCAAAGAATATACAACCAGGAGTTCACAACTAGCCACACCCCCATAGTCTGGCACTGCTGGTTTCCTTTACAGCCCTGGTTTCTCCTGCCTCCCTGATCCAGTATTATGCCTTTAATATATGTTTGTCCAATCTGTGATCCTAGGCCTTCCTGGAGGATGTTCTACTTTGGGCATTGAAAGGTCTCCAACTCCTCCGATCTCTGGGCCAAGCAATTTCTTTTTGTTTCCTGAACCTTCTTGTGCTTTCTTTCTTTCTTTCTTTCTTTCTTTCTTTCTTTCTTTCTTTCTTTCTTTCTTTCTTTCTTTCTTTCTTTCTTTTTTTCTTTCTTTCTTTCTTTTAAAGATTTATTTATTTATTGTATATGAGTACTCTCTAGCTCTCTTTAGACATACCAGAAGAGGGTATCGGATCACAGATGCTTGTGAGCCACCATGTGGTTGCTGGGAATTGAACTCAGGACCTTCGGAAGAACAGTTGGTGCTCTTAACCACTGAGCCATCTCTCCAGCCCCTTGTGCTTTTTTTTCTTAACTCCAAACTGCTTTGTAGCTCAGCTGGAGGAAAGTCCCATATCCTCTACAAAGGACATTTAATAGCATTCAGAGGGCAGAGACAAGGTAAAAATGTTGACTGGTTTTCTTCTGTTGATGGAGTTAGGGACACAGTTTAATCAACAGACAGACAGACAGACAGACAGACATTGAAACAGAGGTCTAAAAGCAGAGGCTTAAAGTTCATGGAAATATCTGCATTGAGACACCACTCCACACCCATTTAGTATATTCAGTGTTGGCAGAGATATGGAACACCTGGCACCCCCATACATGACTGGGGGAGATTTAAAATGGTGTAGTCATTTTGAAAGTCAGGGTGATATTTTTTCTTCAAAAATTGAATACACCCTTGTCCTATGATTGAGAAATTCTTCTTTCAAGGCGTTAGCACAAGGAAATTAAAGTATTAATCAGTAAAACAACAAATAAAGAACAGCAGCAAAAAACAATTCCAAAGTGTTAATAAGAGTTTCATTAACAACAGGAAAAAACAACGGAAACCATATTCATATATGGACTGATGTCCTTTGTCAAAGATGGCAGTTGAATGTCCAAGACAATTAATCGATTAGTAACAGAATGAGTCACCGTGATTTCTTTTCTATGATAGAGTAGCCAGGGCCCTAATGTTTCTAAATCATACACTATTCCCAATCTCCTCCATCAGAAAGTGGTTGCCAGGAACAGACATCAGAGGGTGATTGACATAAATTAACATGGCTTCTTCCTACTGAATAGGGGCAACAGGAAATTCTGTAAAGGGGTGGGGAGGGGTAGGAAAATTAGAAAAATTGGTTACACTTAAGAAAGCTTTAGCACCTGTTATCCAGTCTCTGTATGCCTAGAAGAGTCAGGGCTTGACTGAAGTTCTGGCTGAATCTGTCTGAAAGGCTAGATAAACCAACTCCACCAGGAAATCAGCAGCCGTCCCTGAAGCTGTTCTGGAAGCAAGTCTCTGGACAGCATCAGAAAGCAGGGGCCTGGAACAGCAAGTCACTCCAGCATCCCTGAGGGTGAATCTTGCCAAAGCTGTACATTCTGCAATACAAAAATTTCACAACCAAAATTTTTGTACCATTAGGATATTCGTATAGACTGTGCAAAGTGCTAAGGATGAAATTTTGCTCCTTGTCTGAGCAGGTGAACTACAACTGTCTTTTTTATGAGTTAATTTGATCAATAACCAACTGTAATAAATCTTCATTCAGTGCCATATGAAGGAGGGCACGAAGCGTCTTGAGTATTTCATAGCCAACACGATTTATTGTCTAATTTTAGCTGAAGTTTTGGCTAGAGACATTTTTATTTCTGGGCCAGTTACAGGGCTGTTCCCATGTCGAGGAACCAGCAGATCAAGTTGCCTGTCCTGTTTGATTTTCTCGAATTTTTTCTCTTCTGTAGCCAAGCGTTTCAGGGGGTCTACCCTTGTCATATCTGATCCATATCACCCTGGAAGGGGTCCAAAGACTTTTCTCCTTTCCTGTCAACACAAATACAGAGTCTCTCTCCCAAACTGGCATATCCTTGCTCCAGTAACCAGAAATCATTAAAGGTATAGCTTGACCTCTCTCCCAGAGGAATTTTAATACAACCACCAAACTCATCACCACGTGTATTTTGATAATTAAAGCAATTCAAAGCAATTCAAGCAATCTAAACAAATATTATCTGTTGAGACAGTGCTTTTTCACTGTCCCCTGCCTTGTTCTACATGAGATCAAGGCCTAAGTTATTTATACATCATGTAAACTCCCTTCTATGGAGGATATCTCTGTGCGTATATACTTCTTTTTCTCTGTATATAACTTGAATTAACATAAATTTCTATTATCTGTCTGAGGTAAGTTTTTTCTACCTACCCCCTGCTCTTTGATCTGTAATTTAAGATCAAATGCCTCAACATATTTAACCATCTATGTATTTAACTTTAATTAAATTCCATTGTACTTACTGTATAAGCCTATTTCCAGGCTCTGATTTTTGTCACACCAGGCTAGACAATCCCAGAAATGTGTAGACCACGTTCATAGATCCCGAGAGTTTGCCCTGGTGTAGAGCTTTTCAAATTTTCTTTGAAGCATTTTTTTCATTCCTTCCGTTCTCCCTCCTTGCCTTTATTTCTTACGTTTGAGATCAAAGGTCTGGATTTCTTTATCTCATGTATACTTAAAACCATTTAAACAATTACCACTATACTCCTTTCTACCCTTAAAAACAATTAAAACAAAATTTATAAATTATCCTTTATTTATCTGGTGGCTGGAGGCAGGCAACTTTTATTGTCTGCTTCTCACTGCCTTCCTCCCAGCGCCCAGTCAGGGAACCAGCCAGCCTCTTTCCACAGCAGGGGCTCCCAGCATCTCTTAGCTGAGGCTCTCTGTGGTGGCTGTGTTCCTTTGTTCTAGTTTCACAAGACTCTGCTCCCTTTGGCTCACTGAGAAACCAATTCTTCCCCCTGTCTTAAATTATATCATGGCATGTGTATATTCCATCCGAGAAATTCTAAATAGTTTTAAAAAGTGAGTTTTTTCCTACTATGTTGGAGCCATCTGTAGTGGTGAATTATTTAAACTGCCTGCTGCACCTGCCCAAGAGCTCTTTAGAATGAATGAATGAATGAAAGATACACACACTTCTTAGCTTAATTTTCATATGCCCTGACTAGCTTAATGGCTGGGCGGGTCTAACCCTCCGGCCAGCTAACATATCTTTCCTTCTGGTACATCTTCTACATCTACTTTTACTACATTTACTACTTTTCCTTTTTTATTTTTATTTTTTTTATTTTTTTTTATTTTTTATTTTTTTGGTTTTTCGAGACAGGGTTTCTCTGTGCAGCTCTGGCTGTCCTGGAACTCACTCTGTAGACCAGGCTGGCCTCGAACTCAGAAATCCGCCTGCCTCTGCCTCCCGAGTGCTGGGATTAAAGGCGTGCGCCACCACGCCCGGCTTCTACTTTTACTTTTACTTCTACATCTACATCCACTTTTAACTTTGCTGCCCTGTTTCCTGCTGGGCAGCCCGTCCCATGGGCCTACTTTTCCTTTCCACCTACACTTCTGATAATTTTTTTTTTTTTTCCCTCAGCTCTAAATCTGCTTGTTCTCCCTCTGGATCATGGCGATTTCTCTCTCTCGTCTCCCTTGGTTCCTGCCCACGCAAATCTAAAGCTCCTGTTTCAGTCTACCTGCCCAGCCATTGCCTGTACAGCAATTCTTTATTGCCAGTCAAATCCAGCTGGAGGCAGAGACCCTCAGCATCTGGGAACGTGGCCTTTGGGAGGCAAGTTGAATTGAGACAGCAACAGAATCATTTTCTAACACTCAATGAGAGGTGCTGCAACGCAGATCTCAGAGGTTCCGTCAGTTCTGTCTGGGAAAATACAAAGGAACCCTTATCTCATGATTAGCAGAGGGGCTGTCTCCCCCGGGTTGGTTGGATGATACTTCTAGTAGGACCGAGGGTAGAGGGGTGATGCGGGAGGGCTTGGCGCCCCAGTGCTTATGGGAAGAGGTAGGCCTTGTTTGTCAATGTTTTAAAATTAAGTGTCAGTGGGCTGGTGAGATGGCTCAGCGGGTAAGAGCAACGACTGCTCTTCCGAAGGTCCCGAGTTCAAATCCCAGCAACCACATGGTGTGGCTCACAACCATCAGTAACAAGATCTGATGCCCTCTTCTGGAGTGTCTGAAGACAGCTACGGTGTACTTACATATAATAAATAAATCTTCAAAAAAAAATCTTAAAAAAAAAAATTAAGTGTAAGTAAGGCATCTGTTAATTGGTCCTGAGGCTTTAGCCCTTGCACCTCCTGTATCCCTTCTTTAATTGTTTTTTGAGGGATGAATTGGCTTGTCTTGTCCTTGGGGGTTGAGAGGTATTTCCAGTGGAGTGGCCTATTCCCGATCCCTTGTGCAGGCCCGTTGTCTATTTTTATAGCAAAGGGCACACCCATCGTAACATTACCATTTTCATGGATGCAATGACCATTTTTGTATTTTCCTTGGGTTGTGCCAAGGCAAAGATGTAAGAAGAATAGGTATCAATACATGCACATATACATTTGAGGTGGCCGAATTCTGGAAGGTGGGTCATGTCCATTTGCCTGAGGGCATTGTCCTCAGGCAGTAGGAGTTCACTACGTTTGGCAGGAGGGGTCCCGAGGACAGTAATGGTCCACAAACAGTACAAATGCTTACACAAGGCTGATATCAATTCGGAAACAGCTTGGGTAGGACATGGCAGAATTATGGAATCAAGAATGTAGGTAGGGTTCAAGCCTGATCTAGTGGTGAGGCAGGAAAGGATGTCACTCGGTGATCTGTTTTCCTCATTGCCCTGTGTGAGGCAGGTTAAGCTGGGATCCAACATGTTGTATATAAAATGGCTCAGAGTGCATTTTAATCAGGGTCTGTAGTTGAGTCATGGCTAGATATAAGAGCCCCTCAGTGGGTTTGAGGGAAACTAAAGGTGAGCATTTAGTCATGGTTAGTTGCATATTGATTATAACTAAATATGTCAATGGGGTCTGGCCGGTATCTGAGCAGTGAGAGGACAACTAGCAATTCTCCTAATTGCACGGACAAATGAAAGTTTGCTTAAATATCATTGGCTTTTTGTTTCCTGGCAGGGCATGGGTGAATAATACACCCAAATGCAGGCTTAGAGGTGTCTGTAAAGCCAATGGCTGCCTTAGGGATAGGCTGTTCTGACAGCTGGCTGGTACAGACACAGCCATCGTGAGCAAAATGGGAAAGTTTATGACTTGGGAAATAGTTGTCTAATTTTCCCTGGTAATTTATTTAAAAACACATGGGCTGGTGGGTGGGAGCTTAGGCAGGAAGGTTCTGGGAAAGCTGCAATACCAGTATTTGGGGAGATCTGTTAAGGATTTAAGGGCCATTTTGAGCACTGAAGAGCTGTAAGGAAGAGTCAAAATTTAGAGCTAAGATGAAAGGATGGACTATCCAGAGACTACCCTATTTGGGTGTCCATCCCATCATCAGCCACCAAACCTAGATACTAATGTTCATGCCAGCAAGATTCTGCTGAAGGGACCCTGATATTGCGGACTCTTGTGAGGCTATGCCAGTGCCTGGCAAACACAGAAG
>NC_034609.1:28235793-28252046 GCF_900095145.1 Mus pahari
AAAAAAAAAAAAAAAGAAGAAGAGCTGTAAGGAAAATGCCATCTATAAGTGGGATTATTGTGGGTGCAGAGGAGTGAGCAAGATGACTTCAATAGAGGATCCTGTCAGGAAGCTGAAAGACAGCTTTGATAGGGAGGGTTTGCTGGGGAAACCTATCCGCAGAGCTCTAGGGCAGGCCTGTTGAAGCCCATCATTAAGTATTTTGAGGACTTCTCTAACCTCTGCAGTGACTGTGATGACATCTTCTGCCGTTTTAGGTCCCCTTAAGAACTGAAAGGTGGAGGACTCATTGCCCAGATGTGGTAGGCAAATTAGGTGGGATCCAGGCCCAATTTCCCAGAAAGGTTTGTGTGAATGCTAGAGTAGTAGGTATGGGGAAAGAGCATGGAAGCTTTGGAGGTTTAATAATATCAGCTGCGATGGTATGCCCTAGAAACAGGTAAGGTTCCCGTCTTTGTATCTTTCCTGGGCTGTGTACAACCCAGACGTCTTCAAGGCGGAGGAGGCGATTCACTGTCACTTCCGTTTTCCAATTCATCCAGGAGAAGGGGAAGAGCCTCTTGGCTGAGCTGTTCCTTTACAAGGGCAGCGGAGGTGTCATCAGTGTTGGTTCCTTTACAGACACAGCAGGAGACGCTCCTATCTTTATTTGTAGACATGGCTGGAGGTGTTCCCAAAGCCTGGCTGTTCTCTGTAGGCAAAGGGTGAGACTGTTTTGAAGCCTTGCTTTTGTTTACAGAAGGCCACCTCACCTGAGTCATTTCCTTCTCCCTCTGACAAGTGAGTTTCTGGAAGCCATTATCAGGGTGGCCAGCTGGGAGCGGTGGCAACACCTTCACAGATATCAGCCGAGGACAAAGATCCAAGACTTTGTCACAAAACTTGTTTAATTGCCTGTTAGAAAAAAAATCTAAGGCTGGCTTGTACCGGCTGGCCTTGCGCTGCGGACGCGAGGTCATGTGTCCTGTAAGCCTGAGCGAGCTTCGAGAACGTCTCCAGCCGGCAGGAGGCTCTGGCGGGAGCAAAGGCGGCCAGGATGATCCCGCGAAGGAGAAAGTCGGCCCCGGCCCCCACCCGCGTTCCGGCTCTTTCCTGGAGGTGTTCCTGGACTGCGCTGCTCTGAGTCCCGAGAGCCACGGTTGCAACCGGGATGTGGTGAGCTCCAGACTCTGCCCGGAGGTTCCTTAGACCCCGCGTGCGCTTCAGCCGCCTCCCTTTCCCAGCTCAAGAATCTGCACCGAGATGGTTCAAGAACCCCCCCCCCCAAAAAAAAAAAAGACGAACTTCAGAGTTAGGCAGCAGAGTCGCATCGTCATGTGCCTGACTGTTTGAAAACACGTTTACAGAACGCGGAAAAGATTAATGATGGTTTGCATTAGTAGTGATTTGGTTTGCAAACTAGCTAAAAATTCGAATCCCAGCGATGCGGTGACTGAGACAGGGATATCCGGAACTCAGAGTACATTGTTGTGTACATTTCGAATTCAAGGTCTGAGTTCCATGAAACCTTTGTCTCAGAAAAATGCATAAAGTAATTGTGACGAGTCTGGTATGTTGGTATAGACTTTTAATCCCGGTACTTAGGCAGAGTCAGGCTGGACCTCTTGAGTTCCAGGCCAGCTAGGGCTACACAGTGAGAGCCAATTTCATAATATGAAATATAAAGTAACAAGTAACCAGGGCTGGAGAAATGGCTCGGCGGCTAAGAACGTGTGCTGCCCTTCCAGAGAACCAGAGTGTGGTTCTCAGCACCCACTTTTGATAGCTTCACAGCCACCTTCAGAGGACCTGGCGTCCTCTTCTGACTTTTCAGGAACTCACACNNGTGTAGAGTGCTCACACATANAGACTACATATAAATCNTTCTTTTAAAGTACTTGGGACCTGGGNAGATGACTTGTCGGNCAAAGCACTCACTGGCTGCTCTTCCAGAGGATCTGAGATCAATTCCTGGCGTCTGTAACTCCTGTTCTAGAAGATCTAACATTGGCTAGGGGCTCCCAGACATGCACTAGTACACATAACATATACACTGACAAAACACTTCTGCACAGAAAAATAAAATCTACTAAAAAAAATGTTTTAAGTAATCAAACTTCCAGTCTTGTCCTATTTAAGTGCATCTGCATATTTGTGAACCAGAAAAGCTAAGTGACTAAAATCAATATTTATACTTCAAAAAAAAAAAAAAAATCTAAGTTGCCTGCTCTCCGAGATTCCTTTTAACACGTTCAGCTGAGAGCTGGAGTTGCCCATAATGCTTGGAGAGGTCCACTCACTGGCTTGCGAAATGCTGGGGGTCCCCTGTTTAGGCATCAACTGTGGAAACAGGGACCAGGAAGTGGGAGTCCACAACAATGCCCGAGATTCAGACTCCAGAGACCAGCATCAGAGTGCAGATCTAACTTTATTGTTTATTACATGAACTTATATATAGCTTTTTTAAAAAAGCTAATTAGGGTATGTTTATATATTCAAGGGCAATATCTTTTTTGAATAAAATTTATTTATTATATATGAGTACACTGTAGTGGTCTTCAGACATACCAGAAGAAGGCATCAGATCCCATTACTGATGGTCATGAGCTACCATGTAGTTGGTAGGAATTGAACTCAGGACCTCTGGAAGAGCAGTCAGTGCTCTTAACCACTGAGCCATCTCTCCAGCCCAGCCACCTGTGCTGTTAGGCAGAATTTGACTCGTCTGCTCAAAAGCCTGTCTGGGAGCCTGTAGGGGAGGGTCCAAATTCTCATAGAGATCTCTGTAAAGACAGGGGAAGCAGCCACCACTATGGCCTTGGGTCCTTTGTATTGTCTCACCAGTATGCCAGGCGCCATGTCAGATCACATACTGTGTACAGTGGATCAGGACTCATCAAGTCTCAGGAGTCTGTGGCACCTCGCTCTCCATCCCACTTCCTCCTCCACCAGGTTTATCTCCACACCGCCCTAAATCCGTTACTCCATACCGTATAGAACAGTGCTTTCCCAGACTGTGATTTGCACCAAGAGACTCTACTGTACAAGGAGCATGTGTCTGTATTTTGAGGAGGGAGGACAATCTGCACCTTGCTAACTAACACCCTCTGTCTAGAACCATCCACAAAGCACAGAGTGAAGAAGACACTTAACAGCGTGATAAAGAGGGCCTCTGCCATCTGATGTCTGATAACTCAGTATGTATGTCCGATATCAGGTGATCAAGAATTACACATGGAGTGACTCATGGCTCCAGTTGCATATGTAGCAGAGGATGGTCTTGTGGGACATCAATGAGAGGAGAGGGCCTTGGTCCTGTTAAGACCCGATGCCCCAGTATAGAGGAATGTCAGGCTGGGGAAGTGGGAGTGGGTGGGTGGGTCAGGGAATAGCCTCATAGAAGCAGAGGGAGATGGAATGGGAGAGGGAGTTTTCAAAGGGGAAACCAGGGGAGGGGATAACATTTGAAATGTAAATAAAGTATCTAAAAAAAAAAAAAAAAGAATTATCAAGGGACCGACATACAGAGAATTCAACGAAATCCTAGTAGTTTGGCTTGTTCCCAACAAATAATCTGGCTCACTTGAACCGTCCATATACTCATTGGTCTGCCTGGACCTGGTATCATCCTCTTCTCTCCTACAGCATCCACCACGGGACCAACGCAAACCTTCAGTCTACAGTCCACCGTCCTGCAGACCGCCAGCAGGTTTTCATTCCCATTCCTACATTCTGACATCCCCATCAACCTCCCGCTTCTACCTCTCAGTGAAGCCTCTTTGAAAATTCTTGATTACTCTATGGATGGCCTCATTAGTCCTTCATAGCCATTTCATTATAAATATATATATATATATATATATATAAACTGCAGTCAGAATGTAATATAGAGAGAAGAATAAGTAAAAAAAAAAAGAAAATATGTAGTGAGATATACAGACAGAATATAAAAGCATTTATTGTATAATACGATCTAAGTGGTAAATAAATAAGATTGCAATAAAAGAACCTGCGTTTGCTTCAGCTACCTAATGAGAAGAAAGTCTACTTGATAAATTGCTGCCAACAAAACCACCATATCTTATGAACTTTACTGTTATCCAGTCAATTCTGACATTGTGGAAAGGCATAGACATGCATGTTTATCTGTGTTTCTGACATGGCACTCCTGATATGCCAAATGTTGTGTGAACAAAGTGTGTTCTTGTCATCTATGCAGTGAGACCTGCAGTCAAGGGAAAGCCCCGCTTGAATCTCAAACACCCTGTCTTTGTGGCAGAGACAGGCACAAACAAATTCAGTCCTGACTAGAGAGATGGGCCATTAGTGGTTTTAAATTACATGCAGTTTCCAAACCACAGCACCATAAGGTGGTTAAGTGGATGCCAGGAAGAAGGGTTTGGCACAACGGTTCATGTCAAGGGACGTGAAGGAACTTTCTAGAGTAAAGAGAACATTCTCTACTTGAAGGAGGTGTGGTTGCATGTCTCACGCATTTTCTCAAATTTTATAAACTATACAGTTAAATGGGTGAGTTTGCTTGCATATAAATAATTATAAAACTTTATATATGTATATAATCTCTGTGTACAGCTGATATTTTATATATATATATATATATATGTATATATATATATATATATATATATATATATATATATATATATATATATATATATATATGCATATCAAGTACCAGAAGTGTAAAAGGTGCCTTGTGAACCTCTTTGGTGAAATGTCCTTGCTGCTGGAACAAATGGAAACCACACAAGCTTACACTGGCATCAGGAGCTCAAATGGGCCATGGCCACAGTGGAAGAGCCTAGGACCACCCCACCTAGAAGTAACCACCTGGTATCTAGGATGGACTTGACCCCAAAGGTCATACTTTCCTATGATAGATTTCGATGCAACGTATTAAAAAGACTCAGCAAACTCAGGAAAACTTGCACAGTTGGAGAAGATGATCAGAGGCAAGGGTGTATAGGAATCTCAGGATCCCTCAGACAAAAGAGCCAGTGTCTTAATGACTGGGAGAAAATGCTTCGGGGGAACATGGGCAGTTTGGGCATAATTTGGCTCCTTTGAAATGGGGTAGCTTATTGACATATCCAGACCTGCTTCACATAAAAGATTGCTCCACCTACCACTTTGAGATAGAAATAGGTGAATGGATTTCTTAATCATAATATATAATCTACAAATATAATGGGTAGAGACACTTTCAGTGGGTTTCAAATTTAGTGGCTGAAATGAGAACCCCTAGGTGCTATGTTTTGAAAGTATCTATGAATCATATTTCTATGCTGAAATCTCCAGTGGGATATTAAGAGTTCAGCACATGTAGGGATAATCTCTGTGTATTGTGTGGAAGCATCACCTGTCAATCAAAAGTTGATGGCCTATTAGCAAAAGGTAAGAAGTAGAAAATGGGAGTTCCGGTAAAGAGATAGGAACTCTGGGATAGAGTCAGGCTCGGGAAGAATTTCTACCAGGACTTGGAGGTAGTTGAATGTGTGAAACTGAGGAGAGGTAACCACCATGGAGGCATACAAAGAATAGTTTAAATGGGTTAAATAAGTTACAAGTTAATCGGAGAATAAATGACCTAGCAAAAAGCTGTGAGCATTGTTAATAAATGCAAAGCCCCTGAGTTGCTACTTGGGAACCTGGCTGTGGGTAGAAAAGCCAATGGGAGAGGCGTAGGTCTGCCCAGTGAATCTCTGGGTCAGAGAGCTAGCCTTCTCCACACAGGCTTGCTAGAATAACAACAACAGAAGCAGATCGAGCACAATTTGGCATCTTTGTAAAGAACACAAAATGCAAGTGACTGTGTACTAGTGGGCTTGAAAACATTAAGAGCAACAGAACAGTAAGAATGGAAACTAAGCACACGAAAGATCAAGAGTAGGGGTTTACCAAGGAGTCAGGAGTTTGCAGGAAGATATGGGAAAGGCAGAAAAGCAGCCAGTCGCAAATGATTCCTTTATATATGACACGCTAGGGCTACAGCGTTCTCAAACCACACGTGGTTCGCACACTACAGCAAAGTAAAGCTGTGTGTGAGGCATGATGGAATTTGGGGCTCAGAGATGACCTCAGGGAGCCCAGGACAGGAATCTCTTCTGGTATAGATACCCGGACCTCTTAATCTTTCTCACCTTATCCCAGGTCTCATGTCACAACCGAACATCTTCACAGATGTGTGTGACACCCCCTTCTCCCCTGGGGGGCTGTTGGCCACCAGCCCACGAAGACAAAGGGAGTGGGGATGGGGGTGGGGTGCAGGGTCTGTATGGTGTGAGTACCAACAGAAGGATTGGCTTCCGGGATCAGCTTCGGTGAGACAGCTCAACTTTATTAGGGGTGAACAAGCACTATGCAGAGCTCTGGAAGTGGGTAGGGATTTCCAGGGTGAATGTACATGATTTGTTAGGGTGGGAATGTTTCATTTACATAAAGAGGAATATGCCAAGAACCTGCTGGGCAAGTTCTTATCTGGAGAGAGGAAGTTGAACCTGTATAATCTGACCATAAGCTATGTGACCTTCCTCAGAGGATTTCTGGGGGTTACAGGTGGGAAGGGCTGATTGGTCATAACACAGTACCTACTTATCATACGGTGGGAAGGACTGAGTGGGACATATGTGCTGAACCACGCAGCCCTTGCAGACAGCTTTGTAGAGGGCCATCTTCTAGATAAGGTCGAGCACCTGTGGGTGGTAGAACACTCTCCGGAAAAGACCGGGCAGAGGAAAGGGAGCCCTGCTGAGAAAGGGAGCCTTCCACTCCGCACCAGGCTCAGATTGCTTATTTCTCCATGGTGGACTGCAACCTTAATTGCAGGGTCATCCAAAGGATATGATATATTCATGCAAGTGTGGACTTCAGAGGCTCCAGAAACCCTAGGGACGAGAACAAACTTGAGAAGGCAGACAACCGAGAAACCCACTGAGATCCGACCTCTGGGACTGCTCTAACCCTCGTCTCAGCTTGATTAGCCTAGGAACAGGCCCAGTCCTGCTTCCCAAGAAAGTGAAGAAATAGATGAGATATCATATTTAAGGACAATATATACAATATTCCTTGGGTAGTTGATATCCTCAGTTGTTGGTGCCAGAGAACTCCGATAGCTACTGTCTAAAGCTTATGCGGCTCAAATTAATTTTCTGAAACCTACTCCCTAATGTGATGGTATTTAGAGTTAAGACCCTTAAAAGATCCAGAGTGCCACTGTTGGTACATTTATCCAGAGCAATGGCTTTCAACCTGTGGGTTGTTGACCCTCTTGAGGGTGGACCCCTTTTCATGGGTGTTGCCTAAGATCATCTGCATATCAGATATTTACGTTATGATTCATAACAATAGCATAATTGAGGCTGGAGAGATGACTCAGCAGTTAAGAGCACTGACTGCTTGCTCTTTCAGAGATTCTGAGTTCAATTCCCAGCAACCACATGGTGGCTCACAACCATCTGTAATGGGATCTGATGCCTCTTCTGGTGTGTCTGAAGACAGCTACAATGTACTCATATAAATGAAATAAATAAAATCTTAAAAAAATACAATAGCAAAATTATAGTTATAAAGTAGTAACAAAAATAATTTTATGGTTGAGCATCAGTAGAATATGTGGAGTTGTGTTAAAATGTCTCAGCATTAGGAAGGTTGAGAACCACTGATTTAGAGAGTACACAGGGTGTGATCATTAGGTAAAGAACCAACTCTTGCCTCACAGCAAATCTGATGGCATTTGACTATATATGTATGTGTATATATGTGTATATATGTATCATATATCATATATATGTTATATATATATGTATATATGTATCATATATATGTTCTTTATAAGTTACTCAACTTATGACTTTGAGGATCATGCTATATTGTTTACACTAGACTGGAACTCTTAGGCTAATGCAATTCTCCTCACTCCCTGGATATCTGAGGCCAAAATATCTGTCACAAAACCCAGCTTGTGGTTTATACTCTATTTGAAAGAGCAGCCTGAGTTTGGAAAGGCAATGGGACTCTAGATAATTAACGTTACTGTTGGCCACTTTTAAGCATGAGAAAATATGAACTTGCTAAGAGAGAGTGCATGGCCCACTTCACGGAGTCAGTAGTCCCTAAAGCTTCTGATTCATTTGCAGAGAGTCTCAGCTTTGAGTAGAGGAAAAGAGAAAAGAAGCCCTGGCCCAGTGGACTGTAAAACGAGATGGGGAATTTGGGGGCTCACACCTCTGCAATGTTATCAAAGCGCTTATCAAGTGGGTCTAGTAAAGGTGGCCTAGCAGCTTGAGTAAAAGTAACAAGTAGAGGGTCTGTCATGCATGTTAGTTTATGGAGAAACATAGAAGTTTGGAACTCAGGCTCCTCAATGGTATTTAGGAATCTTAAACTTACTTTACCTGTACTCAAGTCTACACACCTTTCCTGACATAGGATGCTACAGCTCTGCATGCTTGTCCTGAGAAGCCTTTAGCTCCTGGATCTTCTGGGGCAGAGTCTTGGTCCAGAACTGCAGCCTTCTGGCCTTCAGGGCTCGACCCACAGCAGGCTGGGTGTCCAGCTGCAGGTACTGCTCATCTTGGTCCATCACAGGCCAGGAGGGTAGACCCTCGCTGTTGGGGTTCCTGTGGATATGCCACCCAGTAAAGAAGAGTGAAGGTCTCTCTGATCCAAAGTCTGATCCCCTTATTTCATCAGGGCAGTGGTCCAAGCAGACTAGTTGGTTAAGAGAACTGATTTGGGTCAGAGCAGATGTCCTTATATAAAGATGTAGGTGTCACCCAGTAGTGCTTGTTCCATGTTTGGTAAGATTACAAGACTTGTTTTGTGTTTCCTTGTGTGATGGTTTGTATATTCTTGGCCCAGGGAGTAGCACTGTTAGGAGGTGTGGCCTTGTTGGAGTAGGCAAGGCCTTGTTGGAATAGGTGTGTCACTGTGGGTGTGGGCTTTAAGACCCTCATCCTAGCTGCCTAGAAGTCAGTCTTCCATTAGCAGCCTTCAGATGAAGATGTAGAACCCTCCACTATACCTACACTATGCCTGCCTAGATGTTGCCATACTGCCACCTTGATAATAATGGACTAAACCTCTGAGCCTATAAGCCAGCCCCAATTAAACGTCGTCCTTTATAAGACTTGCTTTGGTCATGGTGTCTGTTCACATCAGGAAAACCCTAACTAAGACATCTTGTAAGAGGCAAAACCTAAAGATCTATAAACGGTGGCCTACCTACCAGATCACTGTGAGATGAACAGTAACCAGCATATATAAAGTGTCTATCTAAATGTATCTTATATAGGAGAGATTCTATCAGGTAATGAAGGGTATGCGCATGGTAATGAGGCCATCACAAAAGGAGACCTGGACGGGGACTCATTTTTGAGGAGGTTGAGGGAGGGACATCCTCTCACCCTTGCCGTGCAAAATTTGCCCAGTACTTCATTATCTTCCTGCTTAGCAGCTTTTCCTCCTCAGTGAGTTCAACTGCAGACAGAGAGAAAACAAGGTCTTAGCAACTCGAGGCAGCTGTCCACCCAAGCTTACAATCACCATCCCAACTGTAACCTGTCCCTGAACTCAAAGCCTGGTTCCTCCTTCCAATACCATCCAGGATCCAAGATCCATCCAAGCCTCTAATTGATTCTTCCAAGGTTCATTTCCGCTCCAGTGTGTCTTTGTTCTTTCTAGAACAGGCTAGACTGGGAAGGATCCAGGCTCTAACTCTAGTATAGCACTGTGAACGGTGTATGGATGCACTTGATCCTGTCCTCTCCGAGCCTTGATTTCCTCAGCCAGACTGAGAAACTTATTCTTTCCGGGACCCCTCTAGGGCTGTCTGAAGTTCATGAAAAGTAAAGACGATTTACATTCCATGTCCCAGAAGAAGGATCCAATCACATAAGGAAGTTCATCACCGTGGTCAGCCTTCACATGAGGTGGCCTCAGATCCCTGAGAAAGCTGGACTGATGCTGGAACTCATAAAAATAGACGGGAGCACGGGAACCTGGGAGTGAAGACACATTGTGACACAGTGGCTTCTTACCTGGGGACGTTCTGCTTCGTCTTTTATGCAAAGATGACTTGGTATAAAATTATCTGGAATTACATCAGTTGAGTTGGGAGCTCCAGGCTAGGTTACTGCCAATGGGAAAAACCTGCTAACTGTTAACTCAGCCTTCCCACGTTGTTTAGGCAAAGTTGGTGCATAGCACTAACATGTTTCCTCACATGTACATAGATAAAACCCTACTGTCTTACACTAGACATACGGATTTACTTTGGTAAGGGTTCTCCTCAGGTGCCTGGTATAAAGCCCTGATCAAGACATGAGTCAGGCCTGGACACTACAGAGCTCACCTAGAACCCACAATTCAGACCCTCCCCCCGCCCCCGGCCTTGTTAATAGATGTACTCACGCTGAAAGTGTGCTACTTGGAGAGCAGGGATCACAAACGTGAAGTCCCCCATCATCTCATTGAACTGTATTTGGAGAGTCTTGGAGTCCTCAATGTCCCCCATGTACTCCTCCAACAACAGATCACTACACTCAGGAGGCAGCATCTATACCAGAGACATCAGAAAGATTGAAGTTAGGCAGACCACTGGGCAGGGGAATACCAGTCTTGAGATGGAGAGATGGAGCCCTGAACGAGATAGGATACAGAAGCAGAGCTGCAAGCTCTGGAATGAGCCTACCCAGAAACACACACATACAACAATCTTTATTTCGGGGGGTTGTTGTCTGGGTGGAGCAAATGGAAGGCCCTCTTTATTGGGGGAGAACCTATACAATCTCACCATCTGTACTGCTGTGTTCTTCAGAACAGCCCGCATGTTCTCTCTGGTTATTTCCTTCATGGTGCTCTCAAGGTTGAACTGGGATATGAGGGTAGTCATGAATGTAAAATAGGATAGAACTGATTCTACAAATCTCTGAGTTTCTGCCAACCACACTATGAGCCCCAGTCTTCCCAGAGATTGGAACTGTGCCTCACCATGGGAATCATCCAACCATACTCATCACTGTTGATACCAATGATGCTGGGGACAGGGTGAAAATCCACAGAGGTCAACAACTCCAAGGGGTGCCTGGGTAAGAACTCCCCGTCAACCACACCAGGGATGCTCCTGAACACCTACGAGGTATTAAAGGTCAATGCTCAAAGTCAGACCCATAGGTATCCAGTGTCTACTGAGCTACCCAAACCATTTTTTTCCAGTTTCCTAAATTTATCTCAGGATGCATATCCACCTCCCACTCCCACCCTAGAAGAGATCTTACACCTAGATTAGCCTATTGTGCTGTTCATTTTGCACCCAGAACTAAAAAGACACAAAGGTGTAAAGGTGAATTTGTTTAGAATGGTGTGAACTGGCTGGCCCACACTGTCCTCTCTCCCATCCTCTAAGGACATAATTCTTCCCACATTGTTAATAGCCAGCATCTGCTCTTCACTCTTGTCTCGTAGGCAGCGCACCAAGGCTTCCGACTCCACAGGCTCACATCCAGAAAGGTTGGCTACCATCTGTAAAGGGACCAGGCAGGAGTTATCTCATCCTTTAAGGCATATAGAAGAGTCTTCCCATCTAGATGCCATTGAGGAAGTGGGAACTGGAACAAGTATGAAATAGTTGCTACATTGTTGTTGCTTAGAGGTGATAGTCAGAAAAACTGTTCTACCCACATGGTATTTGTTTTCCTTCCCTTTCTCATCTATATGGATGTATGTGTTCCTTGTGCATGGATGTGTGTGGCTACCATGACATGTGTGTGTGAATCCTCTCCTTCCACCTAGCTTGAGACAATGTCTCTTGGTTAGAAACAGCCTACACCATGGTACTTGACCTGGGACACTCCAAGAATTCTCCTGTCTTTGCTTTCTATAAAGCCATAGGAGCACTGGGACAATAGACCCATATTACTATATCAACCCTTTTATGAGTTCTGAGTATTTAAACTCAGGTCATCATGTTTGTATAGCAAGAAGTTTTACCCATTGAGCCATCTCTCCAGCCCACGTACTTTTTTTTTTTTTTTAACTAATAATGGAAGCCACTGAGTATATTCTTGCTGGCCACATAGCACACATAGTATGAATAAAGCAGACAGGAGTGGATTCCAGCCTTTAAGCCTCTCAGAAAATAATGGGGAAAAGCTATTTCCTGCGTTTCATGCTTTTTCTAATGAAAAGAATGCTAGAGTTCTGGTGTGTGAGGGCTGTGTTGCTCAGGGCTGGGATGGTAGAGGGTACTCACAGTGTAGACCATCTCAGAGGTGTTGGAGATAAGGTTAGGCAGCAGGGCCACCCCACTCTCCATGATGGCACCATGGAAGAGCCCTTGGGACATAGGGGACACAACATGTGAAGACACACTTGTGCCACCTGCAGACTCGCCAAAAATAGTGACCCGGTCAGGGTGACCTCCAAAGTGGGCGATGTTCTGCTGGACCCAGCGTAGGGCGGCTACTTGGTCCAGGTATCCCCAGTTTCCCCTGGCATGCTGGTCTCCAGTACTGAGAAGTGGAAGGGACATAGATCACAGAGCTGTCCTATTTCTGTTTAATGTAAAGCCCCCATTGCCTTATCCAGCCCTAGGCTCACCTGAAGAAGCCCAGGATACCCAGACGGTACTGGATAGTGACCACCACCACATCTTCAATGGCTGCCAGCGTGGACCCATCATATGTGGAAGCCATGCCCCAACATAGCCCACCGCCATGGATCCACACCATCACCTGGAGAAATCAGGACAATGCCCAAAGACTCCTTCACATCCCAAACTTCACTGGACTACCTATTAGATAATCAAATGCTTTGTCTCTTACATACAGACAGAATTCTGGACCTGGGCCACAGATAGACTACTTTAGTCCCATCAGAATTTTTCCAGTCCTTCTCTCCTCACTGGGAAATCTTAATAGGGATTTGTAGCTCTAGATTCAAACTAGTGTCACCATCTCAGAACCTTCAAAAGTGGAATAAAAAGAGGTGTCTTCATGGATGTCACTTCCTGGATCTTATCCAAAAAGATCATCAAATCTCATTGGTGCAGCAGATATTCCAAAGCTAGAAATTGGAGTGCCCTTGGTGCTCTGCCCTTGAGTACTTGAATGGGACTGTGGGCTCACGTTGGTAGAATGAGTCCCTAGTAGATCAAAGATCCAAGCCTCCGACATCTCAGAACTCAGATTCTCTGTGCCCTATATCCAGGGTACGGCTGCCCACGATGTCTGAAAAGCCCTTCTTGGGCCTATAGGGAAATACTCTAATCTGAGCCCACACCACCTCATTTTATTGTTTCCTTTCCAATCTGCCTGAGAAAGAAGTCCTCTTCCCTCTACCCAGGTTGACCATGGCTTGAACTCACAGGCAGGTTAGAGCCCTCATGGGCGTGGGCTGGTGTGTAGATGCTGAGGTATAGGCAATCTTCAGACATAGAGACAGGAGACCTGTTCATCTTAATTTTCAGATTTTCTGAATTCAGTCCATCAATATCCTGTAGACACCTGGTGGCAGTGACAGATCCTTATTCTAAGAGATATGCACTGGGTGAAAAAAACCACACTCTTAATCTGGATTTGTTTGCAGTCCCTTCTGTTGTTGCTCCTCACGAGGCTAAGACTTACATGGCAGGGTGGGATGTCCCATCTCTCACACCACTCCATGGCTCAGGGGCCTCAGGAGGTGCAAAGCGCAGGGCTCCTACAGGAGGCTTGGCAAAGGGGATTCCCAGGAAGGCATGGACACCAACTTCCGTATCTTTCCCATGGACAAGGCTGCCTCTCACCTGGCCTGTGTGTGTGTTTCTGATGGGGCTGGCTGCATCCTGGCCTGTGGGTGGAATGATGCCATCAGGATTGGTTCTTCCCAGGTAGCTGCTACTACACTGTTACCAGAGTAGATGGGGAAGAGCTCTTAAGGTCTCTCAGTTCCAATGTGGAATGTAGGGATGGGGTTTTCCCTAACTTCTACAGCAGGGGACCTCTCCCAGAGTCCTTTTGAAGAGTACTAGGACACTTTTCAGAGTGTTCACCAAAGAGGTAACACACCGAGAACATAGCAGCACAAATGTATCACCATTGATTGTCATAGTCATCCAAGGTCAGTGATAAAGCTAGCCACAGCTGTGGGAGCACATAGGAGGGAAAAGGAGGAAACCATCCCCCCATTCTCTTCCTCCTGACCTGCATCCCAAGCAGGACTCTTTAGAGCATCTTTTGTGGGGCATTGAGAGGCATGTGTTATATACACTTTCCTATTTCATCTCTATCCTGTCATCTCCTCCCTACCTCGTATCTTCCTTCTCGCAAGCTCAGCCTCCAACTCAGCAGAACTGGGTAACTCTGATCCTGGTCCCCATTTCCCACTTAGGGAGTCTTACCCTGCACATGGCAGAAGAGAAGCAGGAGTCCACAGACCACAGCATTCAACTGGTGGTGAAATCTATCTGGTAGCATGATGGACTTCTAGACCTGAGTCTGTGCTGTTACAAGTGACAGGGTTTCAACAACAGGAAACAGATTATAAATGCCTTACCCAGACAGGAAATTAAACTAGTGGGACACAGGTAGAAGTTTTATTGGGTGGAACAAATTTCTTATTGCAAGGGAGCTTCACTGACTAGTCCTAAATGACAGAAGCAAATGGCCAGAAGGCAGAGCAAAGCCACCTCTGAAGTTTCTGTCCTTTCTTTGCCCTCCTAGAAAAGGTATAGTGGTAGACAAGCTAGAGTCATCAGAGAGGAGGGAGCCTCAATTGAGAAAATGTCTCAGAGAATAGCCAAGATTTGGCTATAGGCAAGCTTACAAAGCATTTTCTTACTTAGTGACTGATGGAGGAGGACCCAGCCCATTGTGGATAATATCACTCCAGGCTGCTGGTCCTACCTTCTGTAAGAAAACAGGCTGAGCAAGCCATGAGGAAGAAGCCAGTGAACAACATTCTTCCCTGGCCTCTGCATCAGCTCCTGCTTCTGGGTTCCTGCCCTACTTAAGTTCCTGCCTGCTCTAACTGCTTTTCATGATGAAATGTCATATGGAATTGTGAGCAAAGTAAACCCTTTCCTCCTCAAGTTGCTTTTCATTGGTCATGGTGTCTCATCATGGCAATGGTGATTCCCAACAAAGACTCAAGAGAGTGGTTTCTGAAGCCCCTTGGGGATACCAAGAGCCCTGTCCTCAAACCTGGAGTCGCCATGATCCCTGTCATATCCATCAACCCAATGTAGATACTGGAATGAAGATCAGGGAGCAGAAAGCTGCTGTAACAGGAGAAGCCATGGGGCTCCTGTGAGTAGGTACACAGTCAAGATACCACAGACAGAGAGGTGTAAAAAGCCAGAAGCTCTGAGTTTGACCTCCACCCTCAAGCTCCTGTGTACTGTCAAGACTCAGAGGCCCTTGCCCCTTATAGTGATTTTAGGATCTATACATACCCTCCCTGTTAAGTCATGGTAGCCTTCATTGAAACACAGTAATTCTGCATGAAAGTCCTCATTTCCTATTCTATTCACTTTTTTAAAAAAATTATTTATTTATTTATTATATGTAAGTAAACTGTAGCTGTCTTCAGACACTCCAGAAGAGGGCATCGGATCTTGTTGCGGATGGTTATGAGCCACCATGTGGTTGCTGGGATTTGAACTCCAGACCTTCGGAAGAGCAGTCGGGTGGTCTTACCCACTGAGCCATCTCACCAGCCCCTATTTTATTCACTTCTATACCGTGGCTACTCTTATGGCTAAATCCTTATAAGAAAACTTCAGTCATCTATCTACTTTGCAAATATTGTTTAATTTTTCATATTTACTTATCATTATGTGTATGTGTGTGCATGTATGTGCACATTCACATCCATGAATGGGCATTCATGTGCCATGGCACATATATAGAAGTAAAGGGACACTTGTAGTCAGTTGTCTCCTTTTACCATGTGGGTCTGGAGATTAAATTCAGGTTGTGAGTCAGAGTTGGCAGTCCTTACCACTGAGCAATCTTCCCAGGCCACACTTGATGAACATTTCATGGGCATTGCTGGGGGCAAGTAAGGGATGGGTGGAGAAAAGAAGATGGTAGATCTTAACATGTGGGGAACCTGTATGCTGGAGTTAGGTTATAGCTGGGACTGTTGTGTTCACTGCTTTTGCTATTGCTGGGTTGTTGTTTGCTGGACTGCTGGATTGCTGGATTGCTGGATTGCTGGATTGCTGGATTGCTGGATTGCTGGTTGCTGGACTGCTGGACTGCTGGACTGCTGGA
>NC_034609.1:28252777-28277656 GCF_900095145.1 Mus pahari
TGCTGGATTGCTGGATTGCTGGACTGCTGGATTGCTGGATTGCTGGACTGCTGGACTGCTGGACTGCTGGACTGCTGGACTGCTGGATTGCTGGATTGCTGGTTGCAGATATCCTGATGATGAAGACTGGACTTGCCCCTAGGCACTCTATAATCCTAATCAGGAGGAAGTAGTCTAAAGAGATCTATGCCCTCATTCCCTTCTAACCTTCTTTCTCTCTGACTTAGTGTTGGAGGGGGATTGGAAGGGATTAGGGTGGAATAAAGGTGGAGAAGGATGTCAAATAATAGAATGCAATTACGTCCCCCCCAAAATATGCCTACAGGTTGGCTCATTGTGCAGGATACAGTCCTTTGTAGACTACCTTAGTATTTACAAGTCTTCACTCTTTGCCATTAAACTCAGGGGCTCTTTGGTTGAGTGATGGAGTTTAATCCCCTCCCACAGACACTTTTTCCTAGTGTGAGAGACACATGACATAGCCTGGATCTCCTGACAAGTGTACTTCTGCTCCTGTCTCAGTACACAAGGCTAGTTCCCCTTGGGTGCCAAGCACTGAACCCAGAGACTGGCATTGGTGTTTCCATTCTGAATCTCAGCAAGACCTTTGGAAAATATATGTGGAAATCCCCCTACTTCATAAGGAAGGGAAGCTGGATGTAGGATTGGAAAGTAGGAGCCACTGCAGACTGGGCCAGAGCTCAGGATACTAGCCCGCCCCAGGGCCTAAAGTCCTCTGGGCCTAGAGCTTACATGGCCAGAGGAGAAGTCCCATCCCTCACACTATTTCACCATGGTTCAGGGGCCTCAGGGGGTGCAAACTGAATAGGTCTTGCAGTGGCTTGGCAAAGGGAATTCCCAGGAAGGTGTGGACTCCCCGTGTTGATGCCCTCCAAGTAGACAAAGCTACCCTGTACCTGTCCAGTGTGGGTGGTCCTGATGGGTCTGGATGAGTTCCAGCCTGTGAATAAAGAGGTGATAGGTTAGTCAGCTCGGTTAGCCATTTTTGCTGCCCCATCCTTTCTACCCTCTTCTCAGCGCTTTACTTTATAAATCACGTATAAGACAGTATTGATAAATAAAAACTTTCCCAACAATAAAATTTTATATGGCTGCACGTGTGTCATTGGAAGTAGGTTTTGATATATTGCTTAAGAAAGCCTTAAATAAAAAGAATTAAAACAGTTCAAATTTATGCTGTGAAGATTTACAGAAAAACAGGAACTAGATGTTAAACAGTAACTGATCATAAAAATTCATTAACTTGTTCTTGGAAGTTTGCCACTAGCCATAGATGATTTTGTATCTTGCTGTATCCGATGATTATAATAATATCCGTTCTACCTGCCCGCTTCATTGGTTACACCTGTTTTGAAGTTGTAATATTTGGATGATTCTGTATTTTACTGTGCCAAATGATTATTACAATATCTGTTCTATTTCACTGCTTCACTGAACACAGCTTTTCAGAGTTGTAATATCTGTTTCTTTATGCATAAAAACCCTTGTTTGGGATCTGCAAAATACACTCAGATTCAAACTGCCTCTGTGTTTGTTTCTGTTTGTCACCACTGAATCCTTACCCACCTAGCCTTGAGAACCCACATCCCAGGGACTCCCATACCTGACTGAGGTGGACCATGGCAGATGGAGTTCCAGTGTGGAGCTTGAAGCAGGTAAGCTTTTTCTCTCCTTTTTCTAATAAAATACTTTTTCAGGTAAGGATAGGCCCTCATCAGAGTGTTGTAGATTCCTCCATAGAGAGAAGAGACATTGCATTAAGACAGCAAGAAGGTAAGAATCATGAGGCATTCATAGCTTGTCCCTGGCAGTATTGAGTCATATGTTAGAAAGTAGAGGTGTTAAAACCTCCAAGAAGAGTTTGGCAGCATTTTATGACTTTGTACTGAGTGTCAGTCCATGGTTCCCAGAGGAAGGAAGGAAGCCTGTCTTTAGAAAACTTTATTGCTAGATTGGAAGAAGCACTAGGCAGGATGCTTCCTCCCTCTGAGGGCTCAGACATATTACTTAAACAACTTGCATGGGAAAAATGCCAATACTCTCTGCCAGGAACTAATTAGACCAATCAGAAAAACAGAGACTGTGCAAGATTCCGTCAAAGCATGTATAGATGCCTCACCAGCAGTGGTCCAGGGCATGGCCTGTGCTGTAGCAATGCAAGAGCAACATTTTCACACCTATGTTCAGAACCTAAAAGGAGGAAGAAACCAAAAGGTTTCATGCTTTTCTTGTGGCCAACAACATACAAGCTGCGACTGTAAAAAAGAAGAGCAGACTTCAAAGAATAAAAATAAGAAAAACCAACCTCTGTGTCCTCGGAGTAAGAAGGGAAATCATTGGGGAATGGATGTAAATCGAAATTTCATGAGGATGGAAACCCTGTGAAAGATGAGGAGACAAAAAACAGGGTAAGGGGCATGCCTTCCACCCTGAAATAAAACATGGGCAAGAAAGGGGAACAGAGGAAGGTACAAATAAACTGAATCTTCTGGCCCCCGAGTTTAACATTTTAAGCTTACCCAGAGCAACACCAGGAAGTGCAGGGTTAGATCTTGCAGTAGAAGAAGATTGTATGCTCTTTCTTTATGAGGGAGTACAATTAGAAGATACAGGATTTAAAGGACCACTCTCATCTGGCACCTTTGGTCTTATAATAGGGAGAAGTTCAAATTATAAGAAAAATTTTGGAGTACCTCTTGGAGCAATTGATTCAGATTTCCAAGGAGAGGAAAAAATCATGATTGGGCCATTAAAAGAAACAACACAATTACATAAGAACTAACAGGTAGCTCAGATAATACTACTCCCTTCAGTACACCTCCCAAATCCAATATTAAAACAAACTGGAGGGGATGAAGGGTTTGGCTGCACAGAAGTGGTAGCTTGGGCCCAGGAAATTACTGGACAAAGACCCTTAAAAACTATAAAAGTAGAAAGAAAAGATATCTAAGGATTATTGAACACAGGAGCAGATAGGTTTTGTATTGCAGAAAGGACTGGCCTGGGACATGGCCTATAGTTCACATCACTTCTACTCTGGTGGGATTGGGACTAGCTCCCAATGTAGCTCAAAGTTCAAAAATCCTGACATGGGAATGTGAAGATAAAGTGGGTACTTTTCAACCTTACATTATTTCCTCTCTGCCATTCTCCTTATGGGGAAGAGATATCTTGGGGAAGATGAAAGCAAAATTAATCATGGATGGAAAAATGGAATGACAAGCATTTTTTATAGGGGCCACTGATGAGTTATATGCAGATGAAATTTCATGGATCAGTGATGAGCCCATATGTGTGAATCAGTGGCCCCTAACTCAGGAAAAGATACAGGCTTTATAACAACTAGTAGAAGGACAACTGCAATTAGGACATATTGAAGAATCTAACAGTCTGTGGAATACTCCTGTGTTTGTCATTAAGAAAAAAAATCAGGCAAATGGAGACTCTTACAAGATCTTAGGGCTGTTAATAAGACAATACATGATATGGGAGCTTTATAGCCAGGATTTCCATCCCCAGTAGCTATTCCAGACAATTATTATGTTACAGTTATAGATTTAAAGGATTTTTTTTTACTATAAAATTACAACCAGAAGATACACAAAGATTTGCTTTCAGCATTCCCTCTGTTAATTTTCAAAGGCCATTTCAAAGGTATCAATGGAAGGTTCTCCCCAAGGTATGAAAAATAGCCTCACTCTTTGTCAGAAATTTGTAGATCAAGCCTTAAGATCCATTAGGGTTAAGCATAAAAAGTCTTTTATTTTACATTATATGAATGATATTCTTATAGCAGGAAAAAAAACCCAAAAGATTTAACTGAATTAATTTTGAAAAATATGATTGAGGATCCAGCATGGACTAGTTATCACCCCTCATAAACTTCAACATAACAAGCCAATAAATTATTTGGGGAAAACAATTCATAGTGAATATATCATATCTTAAAAATTGCAACTTAGGATTGATAAATTAAAGACAATAATTTTCAAAAACTTGAGAAATATTAATTGGATTAGGCCCTTTTTAAAAGACAAAACAAATGTATTTAATAATAATAAAGAATACATTCTGTGCATCAAATAACACACCACCTGGTCAAATGTAGCCCATAAATCTTGCTTTAGTGACCCATAGACTGGCCAACATACAAGTTCCCTTCCTGCTGTGAGACAGGTTGTCTCTACCAGTATCCTGTGCACTGTTTGTTTGCAAGGGACACATGGCAGCTTCATAAGTATTCCAAAGTGGTTTTCACACACAGATGGGAGCTGTGTCCTCAAGCAAAATCCAAACTTGGCTGAGGGCAGGGACCAGGTCCCTGGTTCTCACTGGGACTCTCTTTCTGATCACCCAGCATAAGATGCAGCCCCTCTGAGTGAAGGTTCCTTGTAGCAGGGGCAGAAAGGCAGGCAGAATGACTGTCCCCAGATGGTGTCTTGGGAGAACTGTGAACATTTTGTCCCTTGGAGTTCTGAGCTCTGCATCTTGGGAGAGTAGCTTCCATCACTCCTGGTGTTCCAGGGATCTGAGGGGAGAGAATGAAGGTTAACGACTTTCACTTACAGATGGTGTGCCAGGCTTATAAATGAGGCCTCCATTTCACCTTGGGAACTTGCCTGCTGCAGGGCAGATGTGGATGCTTATGCAAGAAGCTACATGCTTCCTTCTCCATTGAACAGGAAGGTCTCTAGGTGTCCTCCCTGTGGAGACTCCATCCTGCCATAACTGTGTTCTGGAGCTGATGACCTTCTGGGGCTCAAATTCCACTTACAAATTGGCAAAACTGAGACAGGGATATTTGGACTAGACCTTATTTAAAAATTGCCACAGGACAGTTACATCATTTATTTGAAATTCTTAAATGAGATCCTGATCCCAAATCTAAGAGATGGCTTACACAAGAAGCCTTAGAACAATTAGAATTGATAGAATAAAAGATGCAAGATGCAAAAGTAAAACAAATAAACCATCTAAAAATATGGTCTTTTATTATACTTAAAACATCTTACGCCCTTACCACATGTTTATGGCAAGAAGGTGTATTAGAATGAATGTATCGGGCTGGAGAGATGGCTCAGCGGGTAAGAGCACTGACTGTTCTTCCAAAGGTCCTGAGTTCAAATCCCAGCAACCACATGGTGGCTCACAACCACCCATAATGAGATCTGACACCCTCTTCTGGTGCTTCTGAAGACAGCTACAGTGTACTTATGTACAATAATAAATAAATCTAAAAAAAAAAAAAAAAGAATGAATGTATCTCCCTCATACTCAAGTAAAAATGATATTTTCTTATCCTTTGATGTGTAGTTAATTAATTGTTAAAGGGAAGTTAAGATCCATGGAATTATGTGGCAAAGAAATGCAAGAAATTATCATTCCCTATAGTAAGGAACAAGTGGAGTATTTACTTCAAACTGAGGGTGATTGGGAAATAGCATTAGCTCATTACATGGGATAAATTAAATACCATATACCTCAACACCCTATAGTAAAGTTTGTAGAAGAAACAGAGATAACCTTTCCTTCTAAAATAGCATTGGAACCTACTTCCAATGCCGTCTTGGTATTTACAGATGGGTTATCCAATGGAACTTCAGCTGTCTGTATAAAAGATAGACCTGTAATTATTGAAAGGTCAAAAAATTTCTGTGCAACCGGCAGAAATTATTGCAGTTATTACTGCCCTTGAACAGATACCTGAACAGTTTAATCTTTCTACAGATTCAAAATATGTAGTTTGTTTATTTCCTGATATAGAGGCAGCGTTTATATATGGGAGTTCCAAAATTATATCACTCTTGCTTCAGTTGCAAAATATAATTCAATCAAGAAAAAGAAAAAAATTAATAGGACATATCAGAGGACATACTGGCCTTCCAGGTCCATTGGCTTCAGGAAATGCTATGGCAGATTTATTAATTAATGAATGAACCCGTGATTGCTAGTATGGTTGAACAAGCATTGGAAAGTCATGCTTTACATCATCAGAATGCATTGGCCTTGAGAAGGATGTTCAATTTGACAGAAGAACAGGCTAGACAAATTATGAAGGACTATAAACATTGTCCTGATGTATATCATTCATTGAAAATGGGAGTTAACTCAAGGGGCCTTAAGGCTCAAGTTTTGTGGCAAATGGATGTAACTCATATCCCAGAATTTGGAAAGTTGGCTTCTGTACATGTTACTGTAGACACCTACTCTCATGTGGTTACGGCTACACTCATGAGGCTGTGAAAGATGTTATACAACATCTTATTATATGTTTCTCCTCCTTAGGTGTGCCAAAAAGAATTAAATTGATAATGCTCCAGCTTATACTTCTCAAGCTTTCTGCAAAGATTTGCATTCAATGGGGTATAGAACATATAGTGGGATTCCATATAACCCCCAAGGTCAGGCTATTATAGAAAGGACTCATCAAAAATCTCCACAGATTAAAATCTAGTGGTCATTATTATTCACCTCATCGATTATTAAGCCATGCTTTATTTACCATGATAAAGGTTTTACTCCTATGCAAAAACATTGGGCCCCCCCACAGCAGACTGTTACTCTTTTAATAATGTGGAAGGATCTTTTAACAGGTACGTGGAAAAGGCCATGTGTGTTAATCACCTCAGGAAGAGGATCTAGGATATGAGTGTCTTTTTCACAGAATGCAGAAACCCCAATCTGAATCCCAGACAGACTTATTTCACCAAAAAAACCTCTATTGAGAAATCAGAAAAGAAAGAAGCAAAAGAAGGCGAAAGAAGTCATATGGAAAATGAAGACGCTTGCTCTCGCTCCTTCACATATTTCTAATGTTTTTCCAGGGTTATTTGGACTTTTTGCTGCATCTAATATGGTTTTTGTTTGTTTGTTTGTTTGTTTTTGGTTTTGTTTTTTAAAGCCTGAGGAACCTAAGAGCACTCCTTTGGCAATTACATCTTGCCTAGGCTACTCGCTGGACAGCCTTCAGATTTAAAAATTATTAAAGTAAAACAATCTTATCAGGTCAGCTGTTCTAAATGTATGGGAGCTAATTGTGTTTATCCTAACTTAATTAAAAGATATTCGGTTATTTTGCTGCTACAAAGATCTTCTTGTGTTCTGCTTCCTGTAGATTTAAAAGATGATGTTTGGTTTGAATGTAGCCTTACTTAAAGAGTTAAGGAGCTTGTTAGACCAAAGCATTCTGTTACAGCTTTAACTTTGGCATTAGTGCTTTAATAGCCATCCTTACTTCACTTACAGTCTCAACAGTTGCTCTAGTTTCAGAAATGAAGGCTGCATATTTTGTTAATGACTTAAATAAAAATGTCTCATTAACACTTACAAGGCAACAAATTATAGAAAAAAATTAGAAGTTAAACTTGATGCTTTAGATGATGTAGTTTTAGCATTAGGACAGGAGATAGAAAACATTTAAGTTCAGCTTTCTACCAAGTGCCATGCCAGCTTTTGGTACACACGTGTAATGCCATTGCCTTATAATGAAAGTCATAATTGGAATTTTACCAAAAATCATTTGTTGAGAATTTGGAAAGACAATGATATTGCTCATGATATGGCTCAATTACAGGCCCAAATCTCTACTATGAGTAAAGCACATGTTGAATCTACTGGTATAGAGGATTTGGTTCAGTCTATTAGCTCTGGTTTATGGTCATTAAACCCTGTTAGTTGGCTACATTGGATCATTGTTATCGCTGTGGCTACAGGAATAATTTTTCTTCTTCTTCTTATGTTTCCAGTCATCCTCCAAGTAGTCTTTTCCTTCGATTCTATAGCCAAAAGAGATGCTTATGAGCGTCAATTAAAAAATAATAAAGGGAGAGATGCCACACCAACCCCAGTAGGATCTGTGTGACAAGCTCCACAGACTGAGGCAGTAGACTTCAAAAGAAGGAGGCCTCCTGAAACTGGTTGTGGAACTCTTGGCCGAAGATAAGTTTTTGAGCCATAGTTCTCTTGACAACTTACCTGCTTTATCTTTTCTATTCCTTTTCCTATTTAAAAGATGTTCCGGATAGCCTAGGCTAAGATCTTAACTGGGAATAACGGGTATGAAACCATCCCTTGAGATGGAGTCACTAACCATGACCTAGTCTCCGTGAAAACAGTGTTTCGCTTTATAAATCATCTATAAGATAGTACTGATAAATGAAACTTTCTCTACTATAAAATTTTATATGGCTGCACGTGTGTCATCAGAAGTAGGTTTAAGAAAGCCGTAAATAAAAAGAATCAAAACAGTTCAAATTTACGCTGTGAAGACTTACAGAAAAACAGGAACTAGATGTTAAACAGTAACTGATCATAAAAATTCATTAACTTGTTCTTGGAAGTTTGCCACTAGCCACAGATGATTTTTGTATCTTGCTGTATCAGATGATTATAATAATATCCGTTCTACCTGCCTGCTTCATTGAATACACCTGTTTTGAAGTTGTAATATTTGGATGATTCTGTATTTTACTGTGCCAAATGATTATTACAATATCCATTCTATTTCACTGCTTCATGGAACACAGCTTTTCAGAGTTCTAATTCCTCTTCCTTTATGCATAAAACCCATCAGATTCAAACTGCCTGCGTTTTTTTCTGTTTGTCAGTGCTGAAGCCTTACCCACCTAGCCTTGAGAACCCACATCCCAGAGACCCGCATACCCGACTGGGGTGGTCTGTGGCAGTGAAGCCCTCTCTTTCCTGCTGTGCTGTCATCTCCACCAGCTCCCACCTCTCCTAAATCCCCCCAGCACACTCATCTGTCACCATGTTCTGACACTGCAGAATTTGGTAGATGCGACCTGTTTTCCATAAGAGAAAAACCCACATCTAGCCGATGCTTCTGTCGTCTCTGATGGATGCTGGTCCTCTCCCCACACCATCTGATCCATATGAGTCAGCATCTTTGGTCCGGCTTGACATAGATGGGGCTAGGGAAGCAGCCGCACACAGAGACTCAAGCAAACTGGCCAACATCTTGCCAGATCCAAAGACATACGTCTGCCTTCCATGACTTGTTCTGTACATACAAGAAACTGCCACATGCTATTTCTGCTACATGCTATCTCTATTCACTGAGCCCACTAGCCACTGATATCTGACACTGTTACAGCAACAGACAAAAGCCACTGAAATGGTCCTGCTTAAAGCCTGGCACGATGTCTCATCTTCACAGAAAAGCTCTCTATAAACTTCATATGCAGCCAGGCGGTGGTGGCTCACGCCTTTAATCCCAGCACTTGGGAGGCAGAGGCAGGTGGATTTCTGAGTTTGAGGCCAGCCTGGTCTACAAAGTGGGTTCCAGGACAGCCAGGGATATACAGAGAAACCCTGTCTCGAAAAAACCAAAAAACCAAAAAACCAAACAAACAAACAAAGAAAAAAACCAAAAAACCAAAAAACTTCATATGCAATCTGGTAAACTGTCCTCCCCACCAGAAGCTGTAAGCTATAACCCAGAACCGAACAGTAAGATCAAAAATTCCTGAAGAAATCTCATTTTCTGCTTTCCTTTGTTAGCTTGTTTTATTTTTCTTGACATAGGGTCTTGGTAGGTGGCCCAGACTGGTTTGCAGTTGGAGATCCTCCTGTCTCAGGCTCCTGCTAGATTTAGTGGTGCTGAGCACCACTAAAGCCAGATCATGCATCTCTTCTTGAGGAATCCTGGGCAGTAACATCAATCCTGAGCACTCTGCCAGTTTCTGTGCCTGTAGATAAGCCGAGCCTGGGAGGGATAGAAGGGAATGGACCACAAATCTTTGACCTCCTTACCAGTGGTTCTGAACCCAGTCGTTCAAACAAACAACATTTAGAACAGGCCATGAGTGAATCTTGCAGATATCCCTGCCTAGAAGGTACTGATGACCTCCCAGCTCCTTGGCAACAGTGGGCAAGAGACCAAGGGTGAGGCAAGTTCAGCCTGCTTTGTGGGGAGGCTGCTTTTGTGGGTCTAGAGTTCACCAGTGATCTTGGAGTAAGATGCTGCACACATACACCCTGATCACACTGCCTTGCTATCTCAGCTCTAATAAGGACATGAAATTGTTGACACACCTAAAGCACGCGCTGTTTACCCTGGAAACTAAGTCTTAAGTGAGGTTCATGGGGAAGGGAATGCAGAGTTCCTTGGTTCAGCTGTAGATTGTAGGCCTGGGAGCTTTTGCACTCCTTAGTGGCAGCCAGTACCTCATGCAGAGTCCTTTTGAAGAGTACCATTGCACTTCCCTATTCTGAGAGCAACACATCAGTATTCTTCAGCTGTGTGAAGTTGCACTGTTATGATCCAAGTCAGTAGCATCTGCAATTTCAGCCAGAGAGTAAATGTCCCCTTTGTTCCCCTGACCTTTAGATCCAACACTACTAAGAGCCCTTCATACCAGGATGGTTCCTTAGCATTGGTGTTGTGGGGAGGGGCTCTGGAATCACAGTTCTTTTGCTTGGTAGAGGGGCTAGCCCTTTGGCTTTAGTAGGGCATTAGGAGATGCACATTTCCTATACTGCCATCTCTACCAGTTCCTTCCTCACTGGTACTTTCACTCCTATAGTCTTGGCCAACAAATCTTCATCAAGTAAGTGTTGGCATCTTGGACATGGGTCCTCCATTCCTCCGTTAGGAGTCTCACCATGCACATAAAAGAGAGGAGAAGCAGGAGCTCACAGGTCGTAGTATTCAGCCTTACAGGAAGTCTGTCTGATAGCATAATTACCTTCCAGCCCCGAGTTTGCCCTGTTGTGGGATTGACCACAGAGTGTATGAAACTTACCCCATCATGAGCTTGGAACTGAAGGAGAGTAGGCACAGTGGGGGCAGATGCCAAGACAGGACAAGGTCTATTGACAGGGCTGAGTGGTGGGAACCAGTGACCAGCAAGTGAGGCAAAGCTCCCTCCACTTCCTGCTCTTCCTGTAGTCAGTCCCCTTGGAAGGCACAGCAGAGGTTCTGGAGCCCTCTCTCCAAACCTGGAGTCACCATTTTCAGAGCTATTGCAGTGATGGGTCAATGAAAGTATTGGGGTGAAGAGGAGGGGGCAGGAAATTACAACGTGAGAAGCGGGAGGGCTTTTCTGAATAGATGCATATTCAGGATGTCACAGATGCAGAGGAAGTGGAACCTGAGGAACTGTGGTGTGGGGGAAGGGGAACTACCATGCATGCCCACCACACTGCAAACGCTTCCCTGCTTTCAGTACTTACAGTTTTCTGACTGGTTTTGTGTGTCAACTTGACACAAGCTGGAGTTATCACAGAGAAAGGAGCTTCCTTTGAGGAAATGCCTCCATGAGATCCAGCTGTAAGGCATTTTCTTAATTAGTGATCAAGGAGCTCTGGGGGGTGGGGTAGGGCGGGGTGGGGAGGCATTGTGGGTGGTTCCATCCCTAGGCTGGCTGTCCTGGGTTCTATAAGAAAGCAAGCTGAGCAAGCCAGGGGAAGCAAGCCAGTAAACAGCATCCCTCCATGGCCTCTGTATCAGCTCCTGCCTGCAGGTTCTTGCTCTGTGTGAGTTCCAGTCCTGACTTCCTTTGGTGATGAACAGCAATGTGTAAGTGTAAGCTGAATAAACTCTTTCCTCCCCAACTTGCTTCTTGGTCATGATGTTTTGTGCAGTAATACAAACCCTGACTAAGACAGTGTGTTTCCTTACGAAGGTGGAAATTTTCCTTTCCAGTTCTGAGAAGAATTGCACTGTGAATTTTGTGGGGAGTTGCATTGAATCTATAGAATCCTTTTAATAGGACTTTTTTTTTTTTTTTTTTTTTTTTTTTGCTATGCTGATCTTAGCAATTCATGAGCATGGGAGATTCTCGCATCTTTTCATATGTTCTTCAATTTCTTTCTTCAATGACTTGAAAGTTTTTAGCTTGAGTTACCTCAGATATTGTATATTATTTTCAGCTATTGTGAAAGGCATTTTCCTGATTTCTTTATCAGTCGCGCTTGTCTTTATAGGTAGGCGGGTGTTTGATTTTTGTGAGCTAATTTTGTATCCAGCTACTTTGATGTAAGGGTTTATCAGCTGTAGAAATTTACTGGTGGAATGTTTCAGGTTGCTTACACATACTTTCCTCATATCATCTGAAAATACAGATGCTTTGATTTCTTCTCTTCCAGGCTGTAACCCCTGGATCTCCCTCAGTTATCTTGTTGCTTTAGCTTAAAATTCAAGTACTATAATGAACAGGCATGGAGAGAGTGGACAAATTTGTCTTGTTCCTAGTTTTGGTGGAAATTTTTTTTTCAATTTCTCTCCATTTAAGTAGCTGTTACTTATAGCCTCACAGTGACTAAACCACCTTTATTATATGGAGATGCATCTGTAATCTCTTCAGAAATTTTATCATGAACATGCATTGAATGATGTCAAAGGCCTTTTCTGCATCTAAGGAGATGACCATGTGTTTTGTTTTTTTTTTCAGTTTGTTTGTATAGTATATTACAGTTACCAATTTATCTACGTTGAGCCATCCCTGCGTCTCTGGGATAGAGTCTACTTGATCATGGAGGATGATCTTTTGATGTGTTCTTGAATTCAGATTGCAAGTATTTGATTATTTTTGTACCTATGCTTATGAGGAAAATTACGGATTTGGTGCCGGAGTAACTGTGGTTTCATAAAACAAACTGTCCAAGGTTCCTTCTGCTTCTACTGTGTGGAATACTTTGAGGAGCAATGGCACTAACTTATTTGAAATTGTTGTAGAATTCTCCACTAAAATCATCTGGCCTTGGGCTTCACTTGGTTGGGAGGGTTTTAAGGACTGCTTCTATTTAACTAGCGGTTATAAATATTTTTAAATTGCTTATCTTATTTAATTTAACTTTGGTACATGGTATGTACTGGGAAAGTTATCTCTTTCTTTTAGCTTTTCCAAGTTGGTGGAGTGCAGGTTTTTAAAGTATGTTCTTATGATTCTCTGGATTTCCTCAGTGTCTGTTTTTAAGTCCCTTTTTTCATTTCTAGTTGTGTTAATTTCAATCTTCTCTCCCCACCTTTTAATTTTTAGGATAAGGGTTTGTTGAATTTCCTGATTTTTTAAAAAAAATAACCCTCTCTTTGTTTTATTGATTTTGGGGGGGGGGGGATTTTTTTTGTTTGTTTCTGTATTATTGATGTTATCCCTGGGTTTGATTCTGCCATCCCAAGGAACCCAAGGAAAATACAAAAATGTCATTGCATCCATGAAAATGGCAGTTGCGATGGGTGTGCTTTAAAAACAGACAATCAGCCTGCACAAAGAATGGGGAGTAGGCCACTCCTCTGGAAATACCTCACAACCCCCAAGGACAAGGCATCATAGAACAAGCCCACCCATCCCTCAAATGACAATTAAAGAAGGGGATACAGGGAAACCAAGTGCTAAAGCCTCAGGACAAATTAACAGATGCCTTACTTACACTTAATTTTTAAAACTTTGGTAAATAAAGCATATAAGCATTGGGGCACCATGCTCCCCCACATCACCCCTCTACCCTTGGTTAACTGAAAGGATTCCCTAATCAACATCTGGAAGAGAGGGCCTCACAGATAATCATGGGATGAGGGTTTGCTTGGTTTTTTTTTTGTTTGTTTGTTTGTTTTTTGTTTTTTGGTTTTTTTTTTCCCCCTGAAGGAGCTAAAAAACCCATCTGGGTTCCTGGCTGGTCCATCAAGCCCTGTACCACTTAAGACCTAGAAGGAACAGATGGAACCCCTGAGGGCTGCATTACAGATCCTCTCACAAAGGGAGTCTGGTGGGGAAGAGAGACTACTGGCAGCTATGCAGCAGCACTCTCCTGACCACTGACCAACAGGGGGCAGGCCCACAGAGAACAAGGTGGAGGAGAGGATGCTCTCAAGGAGCCCTTGTCCAGGTGACTTGGGGGAGCCTCAAAGTCCTCATAAACCAACCTCAAAGAATTTTCCCTGAAGGGAAAGAGACAGGACCCTATACCCTATTCTTGCTCATGTGTGCAATTATAGCACCCAATTTGCAGACACATGCTGCTCCCCTTTTATGGGCAGTCATGAGAAAGCCTCCAATTCTACTCCCTGTGAGTTGGGATTCCAGACTCCCTATAATGTATAGCAATAACATATGGGTGGGAGAAACCCCTTTTCCAGTTAATTCTACCCTAAAAGTAGCCTTTAATGGCTACTCTCTTATGGAGGGCCTGGTGGGATTCTGCCCTCCTATGAAACTATGCCTCACATTATTTCTTCTGGATGGGCTAGGTGGGAGCTCCCAATCCTGTACATCTTGATGTATCCTTGCAGAGTTTTCTGTGGTTCCTAAACTCCTCCTTATTTATACACCTCTATCTTCACCTTTATCATAGGCTTGAGAGCCTAGATTGCCTTCAGTGTTCAAACTAGCAAGGGCCCCTACTGTTTCTGAAGTGGATATTAGTGTCTATGAACTTGTTTTCAATAAGAACTTTGCCACCAACAGAGCTACAGTATAGAGGTGGGATGAGTAGGGAGTGGCTATGTAAGAAGCACCACTCAACAACAGAGAATCACTGGAATTAAATGATAACGTAGATATACTGGGTTCATCATATGCCTACAGAACATTTTGTCCACATATTTTAGAACATACATTCTTCTCAGCAGCAGCTGAGATTTTCTATAAAGAAGAGTGTATATTCGGACACAAAACAAAATTTAAGAAATGCACAATATTGAAATCATTCTGTTTATTTAATTGCAATGAAATAAAACTGCAAAAGCAAGAGAAATAATGGAACATATACAATCTCATAGGATAAAACAACATGCTGTTGAATGGAAACATCATTCAAGACATCAAGAATGAAATAAATAATGTGAAAATGACCATCTTACCAAAAACAATCTACAGATTCAATGCACAATAAAGAACTTTCAAGATCTTCCTTCACATGTAGAGAAAAAGCAATCTTAAAATTTTCATGAAACAAAGAAGACTGGATAGCCAAATAATTCTTGAATAAAAAGAACATGGTTGAAGGTATTGCCTCAGTGAGTTTTAAGTTTTACTACAGAGCAATAGTAGTATGACCAGCATACTGTGGCACAAAACAGACACTTAGGCTAATGGAATAGAATATGGGAGCTAAATATAAGTCTATAGCCATCTTATATTTTATTGAAGGAAAAAATTTTCTGATTATAACTGAAGGAAGGACAGCATCTTCTACAAGTTATATTAGGAAACTTGGTTATCAACATGCAGAATAATGAAGCTAGATTTCTGTCTCTTTGCACAAAACTCAACAGCAAAGGGATCGTAGACCTTAACATAAAACCTATACTCTAAATTGCCAGAGGAAAGGTACAGAGTATACAGGCATAGGTCATGGTTTTCTGAATAGGACTCAAAGAATAGGACCTCAAAGCCCGCCCCTCAGTGATGCATTTCCTCCAACAAGGCCACACCCACCAAAGAAGGCCATACCTCCTAATTGTAGCACCTCCCACTGGCCACATCTATTCAAACCTTCACAGGCTTTACTATATAAATGTGAGGCATAGAACCGTTTGGAACAAGCCCCTAAAGGTCCTGAATAAGCTAATAGACTTGCCAACGACTAAAAAATGTCTCCACCTACTGTATCTGTTAATTAAATGTCACTAATGATTGACATTCAAAACAATCCATCGACTTCTGTTCCATAATTGTTTCTTATTTTTAAGAAATGACAAACATTAACATTTAAGTGGTGAAGGGTGGCAGGAGTTGCAGAACTGTTTGGTTTCTTGGTGTTAACTGAGTATACATGTAAACAGAAATTTTCACAACCACCACCCCCCCACACACACACAGAAATGCACCAAGGAACTTTTTATCTTGGAAAATCATCAATGAACATTCTTTGAGCGATGTTCTATAAATGGCAGGTACATTTCCACTAGATGTGACATCAGAGTCCAGCCTTGAAAAAAAGCACCTGGATATCCAGAAAATGAAGGAGCTGGTTCCTTGGGCGAGAGATTGAAGCAATGGGGTATTTCTCAGCCCCACAGCTCATGAATTCCCTGGACAGATAATAATTTAGAGTAGAGTAAACATCTGCCATGAAGGACTGGAACCTCACATTGGATAAGCATGTTATGGTGGTTTGAATAGGAATGGCCCCAATAGACTCAAATGATTGAATGCTTGGCCCATAGACAGTGACACTATTAGGAGATGTGGCCTTGTTGGAGGAAGTGTGTCACTGTGAGGGCAGGCTTAGAGATTCCTTATGCTCAAGCTATGCCCAGTGTGGCACACAGTCTCTCCTTGCAGCCTGCGGATCAAGATGGAGAACTCTCAGCTCCTTTTCTGGCACCATGTCTGTCAGCATGCTGCCATATTTCCCACCATGACAACAATAGACTCTGAACCTGTAAGCCAGTCCCAATTAAATGTTGTGCTTTGTAAGAGTTGCCGTGGTCATGGTGTTTCTTCACAGCAGTAAAACCCCAACTAAGACAGTGGTACTGGAGGAGCCACAGTGCAAGGCATCAAACCTTGCTGTTTGGAGGAGGCAAGAGCAGCCATGGCTGTGCCTTTCTAGAAGAAATAGAAAACACCAACGAGGGACTTCTTTAGTGCCAGGGTATGGGTGCCCAAGACTTCCGGGGACTGGAACAATGGAAGCAAGACCAATCCTCAGATGGTATTACAGGCTGTCTGATGCTGGTCTCTGTGTACCCTCCAAAAACTCAGGCTGGGCTACGTCGGAGCTTCTTCTGATCCAGGTTTCTTTAATGTGTCCTGCCAGGGCTCTTTGTGATTCTGAAGCTTCTACCTACGGATCTGTATCACAGGCTCTGAGAGCCTAGCTAGTCCCAGACACTGGAACCATAAGGTCCCCCATTAAACTTGTTGAGTAGGTAAGGGAGTGTGAACTTGATCTCTGTAGGAGCTGGTCATGAGAGTAAGGCAGGCGGGAGATGGACAGGCTAGGGGGACAAGTTCTTCAGAGGAGCCATGTCCACAGTGCCTTACAATGAAACAGCTATGTTTTTACAGGGAGGTGGATGTAGACGTAAAATCATGACTGTAATGGATGGGGGACCCTGAATGTAGACTCAGGAAACTGTAAGTCCTGAAAGGCAGAGAGTTTTTTATAGGGTGCAGGGCATGCTCATTTTATCCATGTCATGTTTCTCAGAGCTGCATCCTATTCTCCTGAGAGATCCTGTGCATATATCTACTTAGAGGAGACTGCCCAATATTTCCAGTTTTGGCTTTCCGCAGCCTCCTGCCCACACTGACACTTGCCGTGGGCTAGTTACTGAAAGGACTGTGAACACAGTGACTCTGGATTTGAAGAGAGGATTGCTGGTATCCTAGAAGGACCTTAGGAGTCCTGTTGTGCCTTCTACAGGTGCTAAAGGTGCAGCATGAATGGTGGTGCCTTGGCCCTTTGTGTTCCCTTCTGGCTCTTGCAAGCTCTGCCCAGAGAGTTCAAGTTCTATGACTTTGCCCTGTCTCAGCAAACTGTCCACCTACTCCGCGTTGGATCCAAATTCCTGTCTGAGAAAGATCCCAATGTTCTGTTTCCTGTCAATAACACAGGAAACAGACTTGGGCCTACAGGTCCATGATACCACTGGACTAACTTCCCCCTAACTGGTTAAATGTTGTAGCCTATGGGCTCCTGTTTCTCCCTCTCTTCATGCATGGCAAGACTCTTAAGGGGGACATAGGGAACCTTAGTTAAAACTGGTAAGTTCTGCAGACTCGGAGGCTGAGACTACAGAGAAGGAGTAACTCGCAGGGATGTCAGGAGAGCTTGGTAGAAGTGTGTGTCTCCAAATTCCCTCACTGGGGCCTGTGAAATGACTTGACAAGTAAGGGTGCCTGCCTCCAAACTGGTGGCTAGAGTTCAACCCCAAGAACCCACACTATGGAAAAAGATAACTGACTGCAAATGCCCCAACCAAAGGACAAAAACCTAAGTACACAACCAAAGACACAGAGTAGCCATCTATCTACCAAGCAAAGCATACCAGAGGAGGCCACCCAGACTGAGCCAGCCCAGAGTGAGGGGATGTGTGTTATGCTGGACCTGCAAGTCAGAGGATGGAGGAGCAGATGGACCTTTCTCCTTAGTGCTTTTGTAGCTGTAGCTGCTACTGGAATTTTGGATAATAATAATAATAATAATAATAATATAATATATTCATGCTACCAGGTATCTCTGAGTGTGCCAAGCCCTAGGTTAGAACAGACTGGCATCCTTCAACAGGGCACTGTACAAAGTTATTAGGGTATACAGAAGTTCCTGGTGTACCCACCATGCCTCAGTTGACCTTAGCAGTCCCTGGGTTCGCTTCACTCTGTACAGAACCTGGGAAAGGGCTGGTTGGATTTCAGTGCAAATGGCATGTGTATTCTGAGTCAGAATGGTGTTCTGCCCAGAGTGTATGTGCTGTGATTGATGGTCCCCGCCCACACCTCCTCCTGAGGCCTCTCCAATCTGATAGTATAAACTTTGTTGACCTCTTCCTAGGCCTCCCCAGTCCTACCCACTGAACTCACCTCACCTGTGACCCCTGCTGTGGATCATCAGACTCTGAAAGGTCACCAGGGTTCTCCATGCTGCAAGATCTGCCTGACTCATTCGTGGCTACTGTTTGGAACATTCTTTGTTTGGATTCCTGGGCTTAGCATGAGTGTCAACTGGAAGAAGGATGGAGTTGCATCTTATCCCCTCCCCCATCTCACCCCATTCTGCAACAAACTTGGGAACATCAGCTTGTCAGATCCCTTGTGGGGGATGCCCAGGATTACCTAGAGCAGATGTGTTAGGTGAATGCTTTGTAAACCCAGAACCCGAGAAGCTGAGATAGGAGGCCAGTCTGGACTACAGACAATATTCTGTCTCCAGCACAGAAGAGCTGCAAATGAAGAACAGAAAGAGAAGGAATATGTTCACCTAATTCGAGTTCCACCAATGGCTCTTGTTCTAGCATATGGCCTTTTAGCTTACAGCCAGACGGGCGTTTTGCCTGACCACACAGAATTTCATAGGTTTTTCTTAGAAGAGAAAACTTTGTGGGCATAGCCAGACTCTAAGCAGAACCATTTCAGTATTTGTTGTCTGTTACAATAATGGGCAGGCATCAGTGATTGGTACCATGTGTATGTATTGTGTATGTGTGTCTGTGACTATGGCTGTGTGTTTGTGTCTGTGTGTGAGTCTGTGTATATGTGTGGATCTGTGTATGTTTGTATCTCTGTGTATGTGTGTGTTTGGAGTGCTTGTGTCTGTGTCTATGTGTATCTCTCTGTCTATGTGTCTGTCTGTCTGTCTGTCTGTCTGTCTGTCTCTCTCTCTCTCTCTCTCTCTGTGTGTGTGTGTGTGTGTGTGTGTGTGTGTGTGTGTGTAGTCTGCTGAAGTTTCTTCCCAGCCCCCAGAGCCTGGAGATATTGTGAGGTTCATGTTAATGTGCTCAGAGCATCAGAACATCTGTGAAGATGATTGACAGTGAGGTGTGTTTTGGCAACAAAATAGGAACATTAGAAGGTCCAGATATGTTCAGAAGAGCATCCTATCCCTGTCTCCCTGAGTACCTACCCTTGTACAGGCACTTATTTCTAACTTTTACAGGACCTCTGAGATTCTTTCATTGCTTGTGACACAATCACTCACCTTCAGCTTCCATATTATTAATTTATTGATGTCCCTAAATCTTCTCTGGGCCCTCTATTAAAAACATTATGTACTTATACCATCATACAATGGAGATGAATGTTGCTCTATCTGCCTCTGTGTCTCCTAAGCAGTTTCTCTCTGGGGTTCTATCTCTCCTCTAATTCCCATGCTGCCAGGCACCCTAAATATGACAAATCTGTGTCATCCCAGGGTGCTAGCTTTAGCAGGAGTCAGGCAGTAACTTGAAGACCAATCCTAGGACATTAGGACATCATTACAAGATGACTCTTGTAATGTCAATCTTCCACAACAGGAAGTATCCTGACTGTGTACCTATTGACAGGAGCCCCGTGGCTTCTCCTGTTACAGCTTTCTGCTCCCTGATCTTCACACCAACACCTACATTGGGATGGTGAGGAAGAGAGTCAGGGCTTATAATGATTCCATATTGGAGGTCAGGGATCCTGGCATTGCAGGAGGACTTCAGATGCCATGCTGGGTCCGTCCAAGAGGCCAGGGAAGGAAGAGAAACTGCAGAGGTGGCTTGGCCTGCCTGCTGGCTCTTGGCTCCCTGTGGCTTCTGCCTTATCAGTTTTTCTGCAATAAGAACTTTGCCCGATCCAATCAAATGTCCACACCTACACCCCTTTAAGTACAAATCCTTGCTTGGGCCAGGCCAGTCTGTTTTTGTTTCCTGCTGTGAGACTCTCATGTGCAGCAGCACAGGTTTAGGCCTGAGATTCAACCATGCTGTTGGCTGGACTTCCTGGTTGGCTGTGTGTTGTAGCCAGTGGGCTCCTGCTTCTCCTCCAGCACGTGCATGGTGAGACTATCTAAATGAGCACAGGGGACTTGGGTCAGAGTTGTCCCAGTTCTGCAAAGTCAGAGTCTGAGCTTGTGGGATGGAAGACACCAGGAAGGGAAAAGAGCTGGCTGAGAATGACAGGTGACAGCATGCAGATTGCGTGCTTTCTAATGTCCCACCAGGGCACACAGGGGTCAGAGGTGTCTGAGGTTAGCACATACTGAGGGGGCAACAGGGACAGAACAACAAGCAGGACATGTCCCTCCTCTGTGTGTGGTTGTGGCTAGAAATCCTACTGAACATGGATAATGACAATAATTCCTTCCTAATGCCAAGTGGCTCTGAGCCTGTCACTTTGCTGACTAGGGAGGCGCTCTGTCAGTTTGCAAGAGGGTCAGTGGACAAGGTGTCTGGCCCTAGAGAATCCAGAAGCCCTCATCTCCTCATCCTCCTGCTGAGCTGAGCTGTCCCAGGTTACCTTCCCCATGTACCATGGTGATGATGAGGTAGAAGGACCCAAGTGTGGTGACAGCTGATGGCATCTCTCCATTTACAGGCCAGGACTCAGCCAGTCCCATCAGGATCACGCACACGGGCCAGGTGAGAGGCAGCCTTGTCCACGTGAAGGACACTGACATCGCTGTCCACGCCTTCCTGGGAATCCCCTTTGCCAAGCCTCCTGTAGGACCCCTGCGCTTTGCACCTCCTGAGGCCCCTGAGTCATGGAGTGGTGTGAGAGATGGGACCTCACAGCCGGCCATGTAAGTTCTGGACCCAGGGGACTTCAGGCCTGCGCTCTGGGCCACACTGCAGTGCTTCTTCCATCTCAGCTCTGTAGCAGTTTTCTGCCTGTGCTGAGGGGCCTCTCCCATGTGTGTTCCTGATGAATGTGCTAAAGATTAGAGTGGAACAACTGGGCCAGGCTGCTGGGTCAGAGCTCGGCACCTGCAGGGACTTAGTTGTGGGAACTGCATTAAGGAGCAGAGACCGAGGCCATTCTTCACAGTCCCTGTGACCACCCACTGTCCCTGTGCCATTGACTAAGGGACAAGTGCACATGCCTCCAACTGGAGACTATGTGGAACAAGGAGGTACATTATTGGTACTTGGAAATGAATTGAAGAATGTCTCACTACCCTATGGAGTGGTATTGTCCATTCATTCCTATAGTTGCTATGTGGGCACAGTACCCCACATAGTATCTTTGTTCTCTTTCTATTGCTGTGATAAAGTATCCTTATATAAGCAACTTAGTGAAGAAAGATTTTATTATGGGTCACAATCCCAGCTTATAATTAATCATAGGTGGGAAACTACAGAGGCAGATGTTTGAGAGCAGATTGCATCACATCCATAATCAGGACCAGAGTTCAAAGGACACATGCATGCTTATTAACCTTCACTTACTTTCTCCATTCTTATACAATGCAGAAGCCCCCTTCCTAGGGAATGGTGCCTCCTACCATGGGCAAGTATTCATATTGCAAAGAACATGATTGAGATAACTTGTTACTGGCATGCCCACCAGCCAATAGGATCTATACAATCCCTCAATAAGATTCTTTTTCCAGGTGATTATACAGTGTGCCAAGTCAACAATCAAAACTAACCACCATATCAGGATTTAAATTTTACAAACCGGATTGAATGTGGGAACAGAAAGCCAATTATTTTCAATGAAGCTGTTGGAAGTCTCCATATACTAACCCCCAGAATATTAATACATATGGACAGTCTTCCCTGAAAAATCTGACTCCATTTCCATTTCCACATGACTGGTGGCCTTTGTTGTGGTAGGGACTTTAGAGAAGAATCATGATGTTAGCAGGCCACCATGGAAAGCAGTAGCTGTAGGTGACTGAAAGTTCAGACTAAGAGATTTGGTTACCTTGGATTTCCTACCTTCTGTTTTCACTAGGTGTCTGCAGACTGATATAATGAATTTAGAGGGTGTGAAGGGGATGAATCTGACCCTGCCTCCCATCCCTATGTCTGAGGACTGCCTGTATCTCAACATCTACACACCAGTCCATGCCCAGGAGGGCTCAAACCTGCCTGTGAGTGTCAGGCTAGGTGCGCGCGCATGTGTGTGTGTGTGTGTGTGTGTGTGTGTGTGTGTGTGTGTGTGTGATTAAGCCCAGAATTCTTTTATCAACTTGGAAGACTCACTAAGCATGGTGCACAAGGGTTGAGTATTGACATCACCCAAATTTCTAGCTGCAAGTTATGTGTTTTGCCAATGGGAACTGATGGCCATTCTGATTAGCAATCAGGAAAGCCCCTCAGGAAGACATTTTTCTTTTCTTTTCTTTTCTTTTCTTTTCTTTTCTTTTCTTTTCTTTTCTTTTCTTTTCTTTCCTTTCCTTTCCTTTCCTTTCCTTTCCTTTTCTTTTTCTTTTCTTTTCTTTTCTTTTCTTTTCTTTTCTTTCTTTCTTTCTTTCTTTCTTTCTTTCTTTCTTTCTTTCTTTGGTTTGTTTTACTTATATGGGTCTGAGAGTAACAATGACTTAAATTTAGATCTAGACTCATTAATCAGTGTTGAGATTTTCTTTGGGGGAAGCAGGAATGGAAATAAGCTCACAGGCCTAAAGACCCCATCTGCGGCTCACTTCCTGAGATCCTGAGGAGATCTGTTTGTAGGTCAACCTGCACAGAGCAAGGCAGTTGATAACCGAGTGGGCAATCTAGATGAGTTTGGGCTGTGTGTGGGCCTCCTGGCATCTGAGTTGCTGTCTCCAGGTGATGGTATGGATCCATGGTGGTGGACTGGTTCTAGGATCGGCTTCCATGAATGATGTATCTGCACTGGTAGCCACTGAGGAAGTAGTAATTGTCGCCATCCAGTATCGCTTGGGGATCCTTGGCTTCTTCAGGTGAGCCTGGGACTGGGCTGGGTAATGGGGACTTAGTAGAACACGGGCAGCCATGCATTCTTCTTTCTGCTGCTTCACAGCACTGGAGACCAACACGCCAGAGGCAACTGGGGATACCTGGACCAAGTGGCTGCCCTACGCTGGGTGCAGAAGAATATTGCTTACTTTGGAGGCAACCGTGACAGGGTCACTATATTTGGAGTCTCGGCAGGAGGCACAAGTGTGTCTTCCCATATTCTGTCCCCCATGTCCAAAGGACTCTTTCATGGAGCCATTATGCAGAGTGGAGTGGCCCTGCTGCCTAACCTCATCTCTGACACTTCAGAGGTGGTCTACAAGGTAAGTGCCCTCAAGAACACCAGCCCCCACTCTGCTACCTCAGTCTTTGCCTCTGGGGCTCTGGTATTCAGTTAAGTGAATTTTATGTATGCTGAGCATGTTATATGACAGCAAACCTCTCTCCAGTGGCTTCTGTCTTTAGCAAAACCCTTATGCATGGTTTCCCAGTTGGTTTATTATTGTCGTGATAAAGACTATTGCCACAAACTCCTTGGGAAGGAACAGGTTTATTTCAGCTCACAGTTTATAATCTGTCTTGTTGAGAAGTATGCAGTCAGGCATGTACCTGGAGAACAGAACAGAATCAGAAGCCAAGGAGCAACATGCTTACTGGCCTGTCACCCATGGCTTCCTCAGTTTGATTTCTCATACAACCCAGAACACCTGCCCATGAGTGAAACTGCCCACCATGAGGTGGGCTCTTCTCCATCAGTCGTATCTCAGGAAAATGTCCAGACTTGCCTATGTACCAATCTGAAAAAGTCAATATTCTCAGCTGAAGTTCCTCTTTCCAGATGATCCTGGCATGTGTTGAGTTGATGAAAAGGAAATCTAACAAGAACACATGATTGAGGAAAAAGGTCAGCTAGTAAAAATATTTGCTGTGCAAGCATGAGGTCCCAAGTTCAAATCCTCTGAAGCCATACAAAGTTGGTGTGGCAATATGTATCAGAAAACGCAGTGTTCCTTTGGAAGTAAAGAAAACAAAGAGAAGACTCCCTGGAAGGCCATAGGCCAGCTAAGCTGGTGTAGACAAATGTGAACAAGGGATATCGTGATGAATAACACCTGGGATTGTTCTCCGATATTTATAGACAAAATGTGCTTTCATACCTATTGTCCCCTGTGAGTAGCACACACACACACACACACACACACACAAATAAACAAACACACACCCCAAAGCAAGAACAAAACAATATGCAGGTAGCATGGCGTTTCCTACCTGTCACCTCTGAGTGACAGAAAATGTGAACAATTCCACTCACTCCTTTCATACACAACAAACACTAGGGTGTGGTATTTAGGGGTAATGACATCTACTAGAGTCAAAGAAACTCTGCTCCCTGCCTGGAGGGATGAGCTAACCATCGTCTGTTCCATTTACAGACAGTAGCCAACCTATCTGGTTGTGAAGCCACAGACTCAGAAGCCCTGATCCACTGCCTTCGAGCAAAGAGTAAACAAGAGATCCTGGCTATTAACCAGGTTGGGAGAATCGTGTGTCTTGGA
>NC_034609.1:28278021-28284040 GCF_900095145.1 Mus pahari
GGTGAGACCTAGTTCTAAGCCCCTGAGGAAGTAAACTCAAATGGTGGGTGGTGGGAACTCAGAGATACTTTGATGTAGTTCCAAACCATCCAAAACTTAAGACTATCTTCTGCCTCCCAGGCCATGGGCCTTTATCATAGCATAGAGAGCATAACCAGAGAGACCCTGCCAGCTGTTCTGAAGAACACAGCATCACAGACGGTGAGAGAGACCTTGGCTCCTGTCCAGATAGAGAGGGTCCCCATATATTTTTCCCAGATAACATGCCCAGAAATAAAGTGTGTGTGTGTGTGTGTGTGTGTGTGTGTGTGTGTGTGTGTGTTCCTGTATGGGATCACCGCAAAGCTTCTACCTTTCCCCCTAGACCCTCTTTCATCCCTGGCCACATTCCTTACTTAGAGGCTTCTTCCTGCCTGTCACCATTCTTCTGATTCCTATTGGTGTAGATGTTGCCTCCAGAATGTAGTCACCTACTAATGGAGGAGTACATGGGGGACACTGAGGACCCAGAGACCCTGCAAGCTCAGTTCAGGGAGATGCTGGCAGACTTCATGTTTGTGATCCCTGCTCTCCAAGTGGCACATTTCCAGCGTGAGTACATATGGCACAAAAGCAAGGACAGGGGGTGCTCAGAGCTGTGGGACCCAGGTGAGCTCTGGAGTGTCCAGGCCAGACCCATGTCTTGGTCAGGTCTCTGATAGCAGGCAGCTTTCCCTCACTAAATCTTTATGTCTAGTGTAAAGGCTGGCATCCTATCCAGGTCTAGAGTAAGAAACATGTGAGTTACCTACAGGGTCTTCTCAGCTCCTCAGCTGGGAATGTTTTCAGCTGGGTCAGTGTTTAACCAAGGTTTACCAGATCCAGTGCTCCAGTCTGGAGCTCACCACTCAACTCTGATTCTAGATAACTGTAGGGCAAGGTTTCTTGTCACCAAAGGTTAGGCAGAGGCGCTCCATATGAGAAATCATGATGTCAACCTATGACCTCACCCCCAGGTTCCCAGGCTCCTGTCTACTTCTATGAGTTCCAGCATCTATCCAGCTTCTTCAAGCATGTCAGGCCCTCACATGTGAAGGCAGACCATGGTGATGACATCATCTTTGTCTTTGGCTCCCACTTTTGGGACATGAATTGTAAGTCTTCCTTGTTTCCTTGAGCCGAATGGAGCATCAGATGAGTTCCTGAGGGGTTAGTGAGCTCTCTGGCCAGTTGGGGAAACTGAGAGTCTGGGAGAGGCCTGGATAAAGTGTTCACCACAGCTGAGTTTAAAACAAACAAACAAACAAAACCAAAGCTCTTCCCTCCAAATACACGAGGGATAGAATCTGAACCTTTCCTAGTCTAGCTTGTGCTAGGAGGAATGAGAGCTCACTGGTGTAGAACCTGAGAGACTTCAAGTAGTGCTTTGGATGGATCCTGGGTTCTGAGTGGGGAAGGGAGAGGGCATAAACCAGGCCTAGGGTTCACCATCAGGCTGTGGTTTCTGTAGGAGAGCATGAGGTGGCACCCGAACGAGGGGGCTATGACTTGGACTCTTGTTCTCCTTCCGTCTGCAGTTGACCTCACCGAGGAGGAGGAGCTGTTGAAGAGGAGGGTGATGAAGTACTGGGCCAACTTTGCAAGAAATGGGTGAGAATGCACCCCATCCTCAATCCCCTTATGGTCAAGTCTCCATCTAGGGCATCGATGTGGGTGTGATCCATTAGTAGGCGTGTGTCCTTAATTACATGATAGTCTTCAACCCAGGGCACACCCAGGCAGATACCTTATAGCTTTCAGTTACAGTTCATCCCACGGAAACCCGGTGGGTGAGTCACATCATTGTGGTACTGCTCTTTAGCCTGTGCTTCTGAGAGAGAGGGACAGAAAACTAGCCAGCTGCCCTTGCTTCACACGGAGTAGACACTGGTGGTGACACTTGTATTTATATTAGTACACCAGGCCATCTGTTCCCTCAGGCCCTTGGTCTGCTCATCCACTGCCCTGACCAAATAAGGGGATCAGGCTTTGGGTCAGAAAGACCTTCACTCTTCCCTGCTGGCTGGCATACCCACAGGAACCCCAACAGCGAGGGTCTACCCTCCTGGCCTGTGTTGGACCAAGATGAGCAGTATCTGCAGCTGAACACCCAGCCTGCTGTGGGCCGAGCCCTGAAGGCCAGAAGGCTGCAGTTCTGGACCAAGACTCTGCCCCAGAAGATCCAGGAGCTAAAGGGTTCTCAGGACAAGCATGCAGAGCTGTAGTGTCCTGTGTCAGGAATGGTGTGTGAGGTTGAAAGCAGATGGTGTAATTCTGTGGTTACAAAGTCCATTTATTTATTTTTATTTGTTCCAACACTTATGTAAGCATTTCTAATATCAGCATTTGCCCTTCCAGATATGTATTAAGAACAGTCAGTGTTATTTCTTATCGTTCTGGGCAAACATTCATTAGAGTCAATAAAAGCTCTCATAACAGTGTGGATGTGTGAGCCCCAAAGTACTCCTCCATCTTCCTTAACCCTTCAAGGAGACTAGGCTCCTTCCTTCCTTCCTTCCTTCCTTCCTTCCTTCCTTCCTTCCTTCCTTCCTTCCTTCCTTCTTTCCTTCCTTCCTTCCATTATCTTCTCCCCATCTTCACTCTTTTCTTAAGTTCCAGACCCTCTTCAAATGAAGTGGGTGCTTCAGCTACTGTAGACTGCGGAGGACTGACTGCATCAAATCATGTACCCTCTCTCAACAAGTTCATGTTTTCTCATATTTTTGATCACCATTAGGAAATCTGCTTTCCCTAAGTCCTTTTGCCTTCAGAATTCTGTTTCTAAAAGACCATTGACTCATAGTATCTGTGGCCTCAGATGTGTGGGGGCTGAGATAGGAGGATTACATAAATCCGAGGCAAGACAACAAGAACGATATCTCAGAAGCAAAACAAAAATCATAACCCCAGTAACTTACAACAGTAACAAATGTACAGTCTTATAGATTGAGAAATCCAGGGTCAAGGTGCCCACAGATTTGCTGGGTGGTGAGAAACCATTCACTAGGAAACCAGTCTCAAGGATTACTGCTTGTGCCCTCTCCTGGTAGAATGTGTAAACAAGGCCATTACAAGAATAATATTAATTCCCTGCTGACTTGAACTGGGGGCAAGGAAGACCTTCCTCACAGTGAGACTGACCACGTAGGAAATTTCCATTCTATATGCACAACATTGATCGAAGTCCCCACTGCCAGCATGCCTCTGCTCATCAGCTCTGGATAGACACACTAAGCTGGGTGTCAGTTAGATTTGAGACGGTTGATAATTATCTCAGTTTTGATAGCTTGATTCTGGATTGTTTTTATGGTGCTAAGGATTGATCTTAGGACTTGTGCATGTCAGACCATTGTACACCATGAACTATAGCCTCAGACTACTGTGTATCGTTTACATACAATTAAGTTAATCTATCTTAGGTGTATAGTTTAGTAAGCCGTGACTAAGTCCTATGCTTCCCTCAGGCCCTTTTCCTGCCATTCAGTATCTTTAACTCTGCTCCAGTGTACACATTAACAATACTTCATCTTACTATACTAGGACTTGTCTCGAATCCCATATAAATAGAATGTCTTGTGACTGGTTAGGTCACTTCACATAATGTTTGTGTTTCCCCTTACTGTGGAATGCCATCCAAGTGTGCACACAACACATTTTATCCACTTACCAGTCTATGAAAAACTGTTGTCCTTGTTAATTAGCACATCTTTCTGGAGACAGAATGTCTATATCGCCCAGAAGGGGCCAGAACACATAATCTCACTGTATTGCTTTTCTGAGTGGTTGGATTATAGAATTATAGTTTTAGCTATCCCAGGTTTGGGTTTTAATAATCTGTATGGATGTTTTTACACATGATGTCGTGTGATCACATGTATTAAAAATTTGAATATACAACCTGAAGCAGAATTGCTAAGTCATGAGACACAAGTTAAACATTTAAAGCAGTTGTAAGGCTAGGGATATAGCAGTGGTAGACAGCTTCCCATGTATGTACAAAGCCCTGGGTACCATAAAGATAAAATAAAGCTCGATCAGACAAAATAGGTTTCCAATCCTATCTACTCAGAGAGCTGAGATGCTAGGCATCTCAAGTGAAGACCTGCCTGAGTTATAGAGTACCTCCAGGCAGAACTGGAAATTTTAGCTGCTGTTTGTCTCTACATAAGGAGCTAGAGAAAGTACCCAAGGAGCTGAAGGGACCTGCAACCCTAAAGGAGGAACAACAATACGAACTACCCAGTACCCCCAGAGCTCATATCTCTAGCTGCATATGTAGCAGAGGATGGCCTAGTCAGCCATCAATGGGAGGAGAGGCCCTTGGTCTTGAGAAGATCATATGCCCCAGTACAGGGGTGATGAGTGCAACCGCTCACAGCTACACTCCTGGTACTCCTGAAAGGCACACTCCGGGTACTCCTGAAAGGCAGGCTGGGGCTGAAAGAGATTAGATGGGAACAAGGAAGGAAGGCTAAGACAACATAGCTGATCAAAGCCCCTAAGTTTACTAAGATTCTGAGCTTATATAGAGGGAGGAGGCCCATCCCCCACCATTGCATTCTTGATGCCCTTGGCCAGCTGAAGGTGATCTGCAGGATGCTGTCTCCGGAAGGTCTCAAGGGTCTCAGCAGGTAGCTGATAATGTTTTGGAGGAAAGCAGTGGCAGGTGTAGACAATAGAACCTGCTTTGTAAGTCGGAAAGTTCCACCCCAGGTGGTCCTGTGCTTAGCGGCAACAAGCTCTGAATCAGCCTGCTTCAAGGCTGGAGAAGGCAACACAGGGGAATGCCAGGGCCAGGAAGTGGGAGTGGGTGGGTTAGGGAGTGAAGAGGGGGGAGGGTATAGAGGACTTTTGGAGGGGATAGCATTTGAAATGTAAATGAAGAAAATATCTAATCAAAAAAAGAAAAAAGAAAAAAAAAGAAAAAAAGAAAAATGAAAAAAATTTTTTTTATAAAAGTACAAAAAATGGCCGGTAGGTGGTGCCCGAACACACCATTTTTTAAATTATTAATTATTACATTTACTTACATTGCAAATGCCCCCCTTCCCGGTTCCCCTTCCCCCCTCTCCCTCATCTCAAAGGATGCGCTCCCCCATCCACCCACCCACTCCCTCTACACCCCACTAGCGTCCCCCTTCTCTGGAGATCCAGTCTCCAGAGCACAAAGCACAAGCCCTCCCGCTGAAGCCAGACAAGTTCTCTGCTACGTATGCAGCGGGGGCCACAAACCAGCCCATGGACGCTCTTTGGTTGATGGCTTGGTCTCTGGGAGCTCTGAGGGGGTCCAGTTAGTTGATACTGTTGTTCTTCCTTTGGGTTTGCAATCCCCTTTGGTTCCTTCAGTCCTTCCTCTAACTCTTCCACAGGGGTTCCCAGACTTGGTCCCATGGTTGGCTGTAAGTATCTTCATCTGCGTCAGTCAAGTGCTGGCAGAGCCTCTCAGAGGGCAGCCGTGCAAGGTTCCCGTTTGCAAGCACATCGTGGGCATCACCCATAGTGTCAGTGTTTGGATGGATCCCAAGGTGGGGCAGTCTCTGGATGTCCTTTCCTTCAACCTCTGCTCCATTTTTTTTTTTTTTTTTGCCCTTGCATTTCTTTTAGGAACAATTCTAGGTTAAAAATTTTGAGATGGCTGGGTGGCCCCATCCCTCAACTGGGGGCCATGTCTACTGGAGGTGGTCTCCTCAGGTTTTATCTCTCTGGTGGTGGGCATTTCAGCTAATGTCATCCCCATTGGGTCCTGGGAGTGACTGAGCACACCTTTAACCCAGCATTTGGGAAGCATAGTCAGGGACATCTCTGAGTTCCAGGCCAGCCTGGTCTACAGAGGGAGTTCCTGAATGGCCAGGGCTACACAGAGAAACACTGTCTTGAAAAAGAGTACAAAAAAAAAAAAAAAAAAAAAATCTAAAAATAAAATTATACTTAGTAGGTTATAAAAGAAAGGGGGTATAGAAAAAAAAAGAGTTGAAGAAAGAAGAGGAGGAAGAAGAGGAGG
>NC_034609.1:28284126-28306934 GCF_900095145.1 Mus pahari
TCTGAGTTCCAGGCCAGCCTGGTCTACAGAGGGAGTTCCTGAAAGGTGAAGGTTACCTTTGGCTACCTAGTTATGAAAAAGAGTAAAAAAAAAAAAAAAAAAAAAAAATCTAAAAATGTAATTTTACTTAGTGGGTTATAAAAGAAAGGGGGTATAGAAAAATGAAGAGTTGAAGAAAGAAGAGGAGGAAGAAGAGGAGGAGGAGGAGGAGGAGGAGGAGAGGGAGGAAGAGGAGGAGGAGAAAACAGCAGCCTACATACAGACTGGGAAAAGATCTTCATCAACCCTACATCTGACAGAGGCTCAATATCCAAAATATATAAGGAACTCAAGAAGCTAGACACCAACAACCCGAATAACCCAATTTTAAAAAGGGGTACAGGGCTGGTGAGATGGCTCAGCAAGTAAGAACACCCGACTGCTCTTCAGAAAGTCCTGAGTTCAAATCCCAGCAACCACATGGTGGCTCACAACCACCTGTAACAAGATCTGACGCCCNCTTCTGGAGTTTCTGAAGACAGCTACAGTGTACTTACATAAATAAATAAATCTTAAAAAAAGGGGCAGGGGTACAGAGCTAAACAGAATGTTCAACATCCTTAGTCATCAGGGAAAAACCTTGATGAGGAGGAACACCTTATACCCATCAAAATCTTAAGGGACAGCAATGCTGGCTGGGATGGAGAGTAAGAGGAACACTACCCCCTCTTCTGGTGGGAGTGCAAACTTGTGCAACCACCCTGCAAATCTACTGGGCCTTTTCTCAGAAAATTGAGATAGTGCTACCTCAAGACCCAGCTATACCACTCCTGGGTATACCCAAAAGATGCTCTACCATCCCACAAGAACACTTGCTCAACTATGTTCAGTCAGCTTTATTTGTAATAGCTGGAAACTAGAAGGAACCCAGATGTCCCTCAACTGAAGAATAGGTAAAGAAAATGTGGTTCATTTACACAATGGAATTACTACTCAGCTATTAAAAACAAGGACATCATGAATTTTGTAGGCAAATGGGTGGAACTAGAAAATATCATTCTGAATGAGGTAACCCTGAACTAAAAGGACATGCACGATATGTACTCATTTATAAGTGGATATAAACCAAAATGTATAGAATAACCGTGCTACATTCCATTGAACCAAAGAAGTCAAAATAACAAGGAGGGCCCAAAGGAGGTGCTTGGATCTTTCTCAGAAGGGGAAATAAAACAGATATCAAGGTAGATGGATAGAGAGAGCTAGGTGGGAGAGAGAAGGGGGAGGGGAACCGGGCTGAGGGGTGATCAGGTGTAGGGAGAGCAGGGGAAAGAGAAGGGAATTCTGTGGTGGTGGGGCATCTCTAGGATATGCCAGGGACTTGGGAGGGGAGGAGGCCCCAGAGAGTGTATGGGGGTAACTCTAGCTGAGACTCCTAGCTGTGGGGGATGTGGCATCTGAAGTGGCCACTTCCTGTGGCCAGGCAGGACTGCCAGTGGAGGGATTAGGACAGCGACCCACCCACCCAACTTCCCAAAATGTTTCCTGCTTTCAAGATGTTCAGGGACAAAGATGGAGCAGAGACAGAGAAAATGTCCAACCAATGACTAGCCCTTACTGAGATCCAGCCTATGGCCAAGAACCAATCCCTGACCCTATTAATGATGCTGTGTTATGCTGGCAGGTTTAACTCAGGCAATGGAAACAGATACTGTGGCCCACAGCCAAACATTAGATGGAGCTTGGGGAGTCTCACAGAAGAGTTGGGGGAAGGCCTGAGGAACCTGAGGAAGACAGGGACTTTACAGGAAGACCATCAGAGTTAACCTACCTGGACCATGGGGTACTCCCAGAGAATGAACCACCAACCAAAGAGCATACATGGGCTGGACCTAGGCTCTCTGCATGTATGTACCAGAGGTGTAGTTTAGTCTTCATGTGGGTCCCCCAACAACTGGAGTGGAGGCTCTCCATGAACCTGTTACCTGCCTAACCTTGTCTGGCCTCAGTGGGAGAGGATGCACCTAGTCCTACAGTGACTTGACCTGCCAGAGAGAGGTGGTACCCAGGGAAGGCCTCCCCCTGCTAGGAGGAGAAGGGGAGGGGATGGGGGAGGAGCTGTGTGAGGAGGGGACTGGGAGGAGAGGGTGGATGTTGGGATTTAGGAACAGGAGGAGGGAGAAGGAGAAGGCATTGAAGGAAGAGGAGGAACACTTTCTTCCAGCTGCCCAGGACCTGTGAGACCTGGTCAGGCACTTGAGTGTGTCAGTCTATGGGCCCAGCCTGGAATTTGAGACTGGGGTAGAAGCTTGGAAGTCTTTCTTCCAGGCAGTGGGGCAACACCAGGACAGGCACTTGAGTATCTTTGTTAGGGCCAACCCACAGGCTAGCCTGAGTTTTCATTTTTTAGTCTTTTAATCAAGCTATTATAAAGACTTCAAGCATGAGTTTCTATAACATACTTTCACATCCTAGGGCTAAAACATGAAAGTAGATTTGCGGAGTCAAAGCGCAGTGTGTCTAATTTTGAAGAAAATGCCAATCTGTCTTTCTAATTGACTGCACACTTAGCCTTTGTTCCAGCCATGTGTGAGCATGCCACTGACTCCATGTCTTTGCCAACACTGATTATCTGAGGATGAAGTAATGGTGTCCATTTGCAACTGATCTGTGGATGTTTTTTTCTCCTCCTCCCATATAGAAAGGTGGCTTTTTTTGTTTTTGTTTTTTTTGAGGTGCTATTTTCAAATTTTAACTCTTCTTTAAATTTGTTTCTTTTTTCTTTTTTTAAAACTTATTTAAATTTGTTTCTTATTCTTTAAATAATTTTATTTCTTTTTATTGAAAATATATTCTTCTCTCACATAAAATATTTTTCTCACATACATTACCCTGATTACCATGCCCTCTCCTTCAACTCTTTCCAGTTCTTTCTTCCTCACCTCATCTCTATCCAGATTCACGCCCTTTCGATCTCTCATTAGAAGAGAACGGGCTTCTAAGAGATAATATTGAAATATAACAAAAATACAACAAGACAAATAAAAAACAACCACATTGAATCTGGACCGGACAAACCAAGAAAAGAGAAAAACACAAGAGAAGGCAGTAGAACTGGAGACACACTCATCCACACACTCGGGAATCGAGTAAAAGCACTAAGCCACAATACAGACTGGAAAATCTGGTGCAGAGCTGTGCAGGCTGCCCCAGTCTCCTCTGGAGTTCTGTGTGCTTTGTTTGTGTTGATTTAGAGGGCTTTTTTTTTTTTTTTTTTTTTTTGGTGTCCTCTGTCCCCTTGAGTCTCATAGCCTTTCTGCATCCTCTTCTGCAGGGTTCTCTGGTTGCTGAGGGGAGGGATATGAGGAACACATCAGTGTCTGTCTGTGTGTCTATTTTTTTCTCGTCTGCAACAGAAGGATGACTCTCTGATGATGGCTGAGCAAGGCATGGGTCTAGGAGTGTAATGGAATATCATCAGGAGACATTTAATCACTCCCTTTTTTCTTTAGACCAGGGATATTTTGTTTTACCTTAGGTCCTTGTGATGTCCAGTCTCTGGTTCTTGGGCATCAACTATTGTTGAGAATAGGTTCCATCTCATGGAATAAACTTTAAGTCAAACTAGTTATTGGTTGGTCACTTCTACAGCTAGGTGCCACCAATGCCCTAACATAACTTCTTGCCCTGGCAAGAAAGATACCATTGTGGATCACAGGGTTTGTGGCTGGTTTGATGTTTGTCCCTCTTTGGAACTGTGCAAGAGTACCATTTTGTACCAAAGAATTTTGGGGCGAGGGTGCTATGCAGGTACCAGCTGGACCTCTCTGTGTTCAATGACTTGTTTAGGTGTTGTCGTCAGCAGTGAGACCTTGCTGTCAGTTTGTGGAGAGCAATCTATGATATGAGGAGTAGCCCGGCTTGTTTGGGGATTCCCATGGGGCTTTTTTGGCTAACAACCCAATTACAACTGAATTAGATGTAACTTAATTTTGACACTTGAAGCTTCATTTGCTGACAAAAGATGGCCAGTTGATACTCTGTCTCCCCCCCCCCCCCCCATTATTTGGCAAGTTCATTTGGATCACCATCATATATGTACATATTTTAGAATGTATTTACTGTTTTAAGTTTCCATACTATCCTTAAAATACCCTTTAGCGCTCTCTCTCACGCGCGCGCTCTCTCTCTCTCCCCTGTATTCCCTCCTTCAACACCCCTGCTTACCCTCATTACTTTAACTTTCAATTCCTTCTCTGCTTCAGTCCATATTTATCTATTACATTGCCCTTTCCTAATAACATCACTCCATCCCCTCTAGTCTCTTGCTCTATTCCTACCTCTGTGGGTCTATGGATAGTAGTTTGCTTATCATTGACCACACAGCTAATTTCTACATATAAGCAAATAAATATAATTCCTGACTTTATGAATCCGGGTTGGATACTTCACCCTGGATAATTTATTCTTGTTCCATCTAGTTGCCTGCAAATTTCAGGATGCCATACCTTTTTTTTTTTTTTTTTTTATTGCTGGGTAATACTCTGTTGTGAAAATGAACCACTTTTCTTTATCCATTCATCTGTTGAGGGACATCTGGGTTGGTTCCAATTTCATGCTATTATAAATAGATTAGCAGTGAGCATGGTTGAGCAAGTAAGTGTCTCCGTGGCAGAATGAATCACCTTTGGGTATATGCCCTAGAGTAGTACAGCTGGATCTTGATGTAGATTAATTTCCATCTCCCCTAGGAGCTGCCACACTGATTTAATAAGGCTGGTACAGGGTTCACTCTTATCAGTAACTCTTACTCCACATCCTCACCAGCATGAGGTGTCATTTGTTTTATCTTCACCATTGCCACAGGTGTAAGATGAAATCCCAAAGTACTTCTGATTTACATTTCCCTGATAGCTAAGGATGTTGAAGATTGTCTAAGTGTTTTTCTGCCATCTGAATTTCTTCTATTGTGAATTATTGGTTTAGATCTGTATCCCACTTTTAATTGGGTTAATTGCTTCCTTGATATTTACTTTCTTGAGTTCTTTATATATTTTGGATGTTAACCCTCTGCCCGATGTGTAATTGGTAAACATTTCATCCCACTCAGTTGGCTGTCTCTCCGTCTGAACAACAGTGTCTTCTGCTATGTGAAGTTCCCAGATCCATGAGCTCCCATTTATTAATTGCTGATCTTAGTGCTAATGATGTTTTGTTCAAAAACTCCTTTCCTTTGCCAATTAGTTCAAGGCTACTCCCCACTTTCTTTTCTATCAGATTCAATGTATCTTTCTTTTTCTTGTTGTTGTTGTTGTTGATGTTGACGATGACGATGACAATGATGGCTTTGATCCACTTGGAGTTGATTTTTTGTGCATGGTGATAAATATGGATCGAATTGGATTTGTCTACATCCATCCATCCACTTGACCAGCTCCATTTGTTGAAGATGTTTTTTTACCCAGTGTGTACTTTTGACCTCTTTGTCAGAAATCATGTGTCCATAGGTATGTGAAGTTATGTTTGAGTCTTCAGTTCACTTCTATTTATTCCCTACCTGAGGATCCACCCCACATGTTGCCACCAAACCCAGACACTATTGCTGATGCCAAGTAGTGCTTGCTGACAGGAGCCTGATATAGCTCTCTCCTGAGAGGCTCTGCCAGAACCTGACCAATACAGATGCAGATGCTTGTAGTCAATCATCGGATTGAACATGGGGATCCCAATGGAGGAGTTAGGGGAAGGACTGAAGGAGCTGAAGAGGTTTGCAATCCCATAGGAAGAACAACAATATCAACCACCCAGACTGCACCCCCTCACCCCAGCTCCTAAGGACTAAACCACCAACCAAAGAGTACACATGGGGGGAATCCATGGCTCCAGCTGAATATGTAACAGAGGACGGCCTTATCTGGCACCAATTTGAGGGGAGGTCCTTGGTCCTGTGAAGACCCGATGCCCCAGTGTAGGGGAATGCTAGGAAGGTGAGGTAGGTGTGGGTGGGTGGATGGAGGAGCATCCTCATAAAAGCAGAGGGGAGGGAGGATGAGATAGGGGGTTTGTAGGGGAGAAACCAGGAAGGGGATAACATCTGAAATCTAAATAAATAAAATAACCAATAAAAACATGTCTAATTTGGTGCCAATAGCATGCTGTTGTTATTCTCCTCCTACTACTCCTGCTTCTCCTCCTCCTCCTCCTCCTCCTTGTTCTTCTTATCATTATTTGTAGTTTTATACTACAACTTGCAATCTGGAATGCTGACACTTCTAGGAGTTCTTTTATTATTCCATATTGTTTTATCTAATCTGGGTTTTGTGTGTGTGTGTGTGTGTGTGTGTGTGTGTGTGTTTGAGCATGCATATGCACATGTGTATATGAAGTGGAAATTGTCCTTTCTGGTTCTAAGAAGAATTGCACTGGAATTTTTGTGGGGGTTTCATTGAATCTATAGATTCCTTTTCATAAAACTGTTTTGTTATTTTAATCTTAGCAATTCATTAGCATGAAAGATGTTTGCATCTTCTGATATGTTCTTCAATTTCTTTCTTCAGTGACTTGAAGTTTTTATCTTGAGTTAGCTCAAGATATTTTATATTATTTTCAGCTATTGTGAAAGATATTTCCCTGATTTCTTTGTCTCTTGTCTTTTTATATAAGAGGGTGACTGATTTTTGTGAGCTAATTTTGTTTCAGCTACTTTGCTGAAAGTGTTTATCAGCTGTAGAGGTTTTCTGGTGGATTTTTTTAAATGTAACTTTGGTAATTGGTATCTGTCTAGAAAATCATCCATTTCATTTAGATTTTCTAATTTTGTGAAGTATAGACTTTTGAAGTAAGACCTAATGATTCTTTGAATGTCCTCAGTGTCTGTTGTTATGTCTCCATTTTTATTTCTGATTTTCTTAATTTGAGTACTGTCTCTCTGCCTTTTAATTAGTTTGGTTAAGAGTTGGTCTATCACGTTGATTTTTCTCAAATAAATAGCTCTTGATTTTATTGATTCTTTTTTATTGTTTCTTTATTTCAAATTGATTGATCTCAGGCTTGAATTTACATTTTTGACATATACTCCATCATAACTTTTGTTAATCTCATCATTTCTCTGTTTACTTTTTATCTCCAATGCCTGTCCATCAATGAAAGTGGGGTATTGAAGTCTACCACTATTATTAATGTGAGGGGTTCAATGTGTAATTAAAGCCTTAGTAATGTTTTTTTTTTTTTAATGAATGTGGGTGTCCTTGTATTTGTTGCATTGATGTTCAGAATTGAGTCCTCTTGTTGAAATTTTACTTTGATGAGCATAGAGTCCTTCTCCATCTCTTTTGATTAATTTTGGTTGAAAGTCTATCTTAGTAGATGTTAGAATGGCTAATCCAGCTTGTTTCTTGGGTCTGTTTGATTGGAAGACCATTTTCCAGCCCTTTTCTCTGAGATATGTCTATGTTTTTGCTGAGATGTGTTTCTTGTATACAGATGAATGGTGGACCCTGTTTACACATCTGTTCTATTAGCATGAGTCTTTTTATTGAGAATTGAGTCCATTGATGTTGAAAGGTATTCATGACCAATAGTTGTTAATTCCTGTTATTTTTTTATGTTAGTGGTAGTTGTGTATTTTTTTTGTTTCTCTTTTTTTAATTTTAATGGTGTGAAATTGTTTATTTCTTGTGTTTTCTTGAGTGTAGTTAATCTCATTGGGTTGGATTTTTCTTTCTAGTATCTTCTGTAGTGCTGGGATTGTTGAAAGATACTGTTTAAATTTGGTTTTGTCATTGAATATCTTGGTTTCTCCATTTATGGTGATTGAAAATTTTGCTGGGTATAGTACTCTAGGCTGTCATCTGTGGACTCTTAGGTCTTCAAGACATCTGTCAGACCCTTCCACCTTTTAGAACTTTTCTGTTGAGATATAAGTTGGATATAATTCTGATAAGTCTGCCTTTGTATGTTATTTGGCCTTTTCCCCTTAGAGCTATTAACATGTTTTATTTGTTCTGTACATTTAGTATTGTGGTTATTATGTGCAAGAAGGATTTTATTTTCTGCTCCAGACTGTTTGATGTTCTGTAAGTTTCTTGTGCATTTATAAGCATCTCTTGCTTTAGGTTAGGGAAAAATTCTTCTATTATTTTGTTGAAGATGTTTTCTGGGCCTTTGAGCTTGGAATCTTAGGTTTGATCTTTTCATAATGTCCCAAATTTCTGGAATGTATTGTGTCATGAATTTTTAGATTTTTTCATTCTTTTTGATTGATGTATCAATTTATTAATCATTTCTCCTATGCCAGTGATTCTCTTTTCCATCTCTTGTATTCTGATAGTGATGTTTGTGTCTGTAGTTCCTGCCCTCTTTCCTAGGTTTTCCATCTCCAGGATTGTCTCAGTTTGTGTTTTCCTTATTACTTCTATGTCCATTTTCTGTTCTTAGACAGTTTTACTCATATCTTTCACCTATTTTATTGTATTTTCCTGTATTTCTTTATATTTATTTGTTTCCTCTTTAAAGGCCTCTTCCTTATTTGAGTGTATTTTCCTGTATTTCTTTAAGAGATTTATTCATCTCCTCTTTAAAGGACTGTATCATCTTTATAAGATTGAATTGAAGATTACCTTCTTGTGCTTCAGTTTTGTTAGGATATTCAGGGCATGTTGTAGCAGAATTGATGGGCTCTGCTGGTCCCGACTCTTGTTGATTGTGTTCTTGTGCTGTCCTTTGGCTGTCTGGTTTTCCCTGGTGTTGGCTAAATGATCCTGATGCCAGCAGGACTCCTTGAGAAGGCAGGGGGAAGCCATGGGCCAGGCAATGGAGGTCAGGGGGCCCAACTCTGCAGAGTGTGCCTCAAGTGTACCAACTGGTAAGGAATTGGTGTGGCAGTATCAAGTTGGTTGTTCTTGGGGCTATCACACACTTTCATGGGGAAGCAGGAAACTCTTGGAGTCCCCCAATTCTCCTCAGGATAGAAGGTCAAACCCAGTCCCAGGCAATAGAAGTCAGATGACCACCTGTGAACAAATTCATCTCTGCTGGCTGTGCCCTAGGAGGACCAGATTGGGAAAAATTGGTGGGGCAGGGTCCTAAGCTGGTTGTTCTTGGGTTCCCACAGTCCCCCACAAGGAACATGACACTCTTGGGTTCCCTCAAGGCTCCTACAAATGGCAGGGCAAGCCCAGAGGCAGACAATGGAAATCTGAGGACCATGTGTGAGCAGCTCACTTCTGCTGGCTGTGCCCCTAGTTGCACCAGACTCTGGGCTCTACTCTTAATATCCTCATGGTAGAGGGTAAGCTTGGGTTGACCTGACAGTAGATGCCATAGAGGCAAAGGGCAAACTCAGGTGCAGACAGGAAAAGGTATGAACAGACACTTGATAATTCAAGTAGGCTATATCAACAATAATAGATTTGTTGAATACCAGAACAAGTATGTGCTAAACTTTTGAAAAAAAGTCAACCTGTCTTTCAAAGTGACAACACCATTTGCCATCTCCTCCAGCCATCATGTGTGAGCACACCAGTGGCTCCATCTCTTTTCCAACACTGATTATGTTCTTCTGTTTTAGTGGCATTCCCTTGAAGATGATTCTATACTCTTTAGTCCCTATCTCCCTTCTTGCTTAAAAAATGAAAGATTCCAGATTCACCCTCTCTGTAGTACACACAGAATTTGAAAGACTTTTCCATTCTACATGTTTACTAAGGTCTTCACCATCCTCAACGAAGGGCCTTTGAATGACGGTGCAGTGGGTGACAGAGAACTTGGGACTTTCCCTCAAGTCATGCTACACAGCTGCCTAGGAGTACAAGGACACACCAGGCTGTGCAGATCATATAAAGAAGCTACTTCTATGTCACTGATCTTGGAAGAGCTGGGGGAGGGAAGTTTTCAGTTCCATAGCCAGCTATTCCTCAGAGAGGGAGCTAAGAAGAGACAAATCATCTGCCTAGACAGGGCCTGGAAGCCCAGAGAGTGTGAGGGAAGACACTAAATTTATAACTCATATTATGGATGGGATAATTCTTTTTTTAAAACTTTTTTTTAATTAGATATTTTCTTCATTTACATATCAAATGCTGTCCCCAAAGTCCCCTATACCCTCCCCCTACCCTGTTCCCCTACCCACTCACTCCCACTTTTGTCCCTGGCGTTCCCCTGTACTGGGGCATATAGAGTTTGCTAGACCAAGGGGCCTCTCTTCCCAATGATGGCCAACTAAGCCATCTTCTACTACATATGCAGCTAGAGACAGGAGCTCTGGGGGTACTGATTGGTTCATATTGTTGTTCCACCTATAGGGCTGCAGACCCCTTCAGCTCCTTGGGTACTTTCTCTAACTCCTCCATTGGGGGCCCTGTGTTGGATGGGATAATTCTTATAGTACACATCCCAAATACCAGGGAGAGATGGAAGTATCCTTAGCCTTGGTTCAGCAGCTGGGCTGAGAAGCTCTTCCTTTAAGCTTTGTCATGTAATGATTCCTATGCTTCCAAATTTGCTCATTTACCAGTGTAGATGAGTACATTTTGCATAAATATATGAAATATCCAACCACCTACACTTAAGTATGAGACTATTTCTTTCACTATTATTCTCTATGTCAATCACTGCTTGGTCCCTGTTCCAGAACAACCACTTTCAGATGTTATAGTTTGGAAGCTGCATATAATTTGAAAACATCAGAGCCCCATCTGTCTTATCATGGTAAAAGAATTCTTTGTGACTGGTCCTGTTACTAAATAAAACCTCTTTGAGAGTCAACTATGTCATTTGGTTAACAGTATAATTCCACATATTCATACAACACATTTTAGCCACCACCCCAGGTGATGTATATCTAGCTGACCTGATTGTGACTGCTTTTAATTGAGCTCTTATGAACTTTTTAAAGAGTGAGTCTTTCTGATTGGTGTCTTCAATTCCTTGAACTGAGGATCTGAAGTCAAATTACTCAGTCACAGGATAGACATGTTTAACTTTTAAAGAAACTGTCAAATTGACATCTATAACGACTCTATCATTTTGTAATTCCTCTAGCCATGTATGAGAGTGCTAGTGTTTCCATATGTCTTTGCCAACACGTGGATCTATGGATCTTAAATTTGGTTATAGTGAATGGGCATATAGAAGTATGTCATTCAATGCATTTTCATGGAGCTAAACATCTACATTCTCTCTCTCTCTCTCTCTCTCTCTCTCTCTCTCTCTCTCTCTCTCTCTCTCTCTGTGTGTGTGTATGTGTGTGTATATGTGTGTGTGTATGTGTGTACCTGCGTCCATTTCTCTTGCTGTTCTTATATCTCTGTTTATCTCTCAGGCTCTCCAAGCTCACTCACTCCTTCCACAGAGCAGAACCTGAGTGTCTTCTTCATTTCACATTTTCAATGTGGCCATGGCCATCATCAACATGGAGCCTCTGAGTGATGGTGCAGTGAGGAGCGGAGCGCACAGGGATTTCCTGAGCTGAGCTACAGAAATGTCTGGGATTAAGAAGCACAGGGATGCCCAGCATCCATTGGGATCTGACTTCTCCATCCCGAGATTGGACGCACTGGGAACTTCTCAGCCCTCGTGGTCTAGCAATTCTTTGGTCAGGGAACTTGGTGTAGAGAGAACAGCTACCAAGAAAGGCTAGGACCACAGAGAGGACAAGAGTGTATTGGAGGGGTGACATTGAATCAAGGAATCCCCTGTTAATTAGAGAAGGAAGGAAAAACCATGCTGGGATTTGCCAGGGAAGCAGTCAGAGACACAAGGAAGAAGTTCTGTAATGCCATACTGCAGGCTCTGGATTATCATTTGGATAATTATGATGGCAACTATAATTAGGAGCCAAGGTCAACTTGCAGTGGTAGTAAAGGCTGTCTGACACTGATAGCCACAACACTTCCTCCAAGGATCAGGCTGGACTGGATATGGGCTCCTGATCCTTCATTTGATACATCCTGTCGGGGTTCTTTGTAATTCTGAAACTTCTATTTTTAGATTTTTATATCAGCTTTATCATAGATTGACCAGTGTTGGAGCTATTAAGGCTCCACTAAAGACTGGTCATATGGATAAGAATAAGATTGATCTGGGTGTGGTAAGAGAACGTTCCTCCAATTATGATGACCTCAGTTCTGCCTTGAGATTGACACGATGGAAGATGGACTTAACACAAATTCTTTAACCTCCATATATGAACCATAGACGGTTTGGGAGCATCCACACATGCACATGCCCAGGAGTACAGTAAAGGCAAACACAGTGATTTGTTAATTGGATGAGTGAGTGTGAAGTTGATCTTGGCAGGAGCTGGCCACTAGAGGAGACACATCACAACAATGGAGAGAACAGGGGCTGGGGACCCTAAAACCACCAGAATGTCAGTGTGTCTTGTTGAAAAAAGGGTGACCTAAGGGGGAGAGGGTTCATGCAGATCCTAAGATGATTGTAGGGACCAGGGACCCTGGAAGCAGGCTCAGTAAACTGAGTCTTCAAAACTCAGGTGTTTTAAGGATGTAGGTCACCCTCAAAGCTCCTGCATTTGCCCATCTCTCCTGTGACATCTTACTGTGACCTCATAGAAGCCATTTGGCTTCTCCTGTTACAGCTCTCTGCCCAGGTGAGGGGACAGGGTTTTTGGTATCCCAGATGAATTTCAGAATTCATGCTGTGCTTTTCCATAAGAACAAAGACAGAACAGAAACAGCAGAGGTGACTTTGCCCTGACCCCTGGCCGTTGGCGCCTATCACTTTTTCCCTAATCACGTCTCCTGCAAGGAGAACTTTGATCGACCACAGGTTCCCCACCTACAAATTTTGGTTTAAATACCTGCCTGAGCAAGACTTACACATTCTGTTTCCTGTTTATGAAACGTGGTCCTCCTAGCAGCACAGACTCAGAGCCTGAAAGCCGGCCATGCCTCGGAACCCACTGCACAGCTGGATGGATGCTGTGCTCTTTGGACTCCTGCTTCTCCTCGTCCCTGTGCAGGGTGAGGCTCAGTAAACTGGCAATGGGGAATGACTGGAGTCAGAGCTGCCAAGTTCTGCAGGTCGAACTGAGGTCCTCTGGGAGGGAAGGCATGGAGGGCAGGGCTGATGGAAACAAGGCATAGTGGTTCTCAACCTGTGGGTCACGGCCATTGAAACACCCCATATTTCTGATGGTAGGAGAACCACCCAGACATATGTTTATTTTCATTACAACTTCCTAACTGTAATGTTGCTTTTGAGTGGTTTCTCAATTCCTAAGAGCATCAGAAATATGTGTTTTCCAATGGTCGTGTCCCACAGGTTGAGGACTGGTGCAATAGATAAAAATATGAGAAACATGCCTACCAATTCCTCGACAAAAGCACACACATTTTGGGGACCCACTAGCATCTAGAGGGCCAGAGACATCTAAGATAGCTCTATACGGAAGAAGCAGTTTAGTATTAGGAGCTTTGGTGAGAATAACAGGCAATTCAAGGAAAAATGGGGAGGTATTTTTCCCTCCTCGGTGTCTGGCTATGACTGTAACTACTACTGAGCTTTGGATAACAGTGCTAATAATCATGAATTCATGTGGCCAAATGGCTCTGAGTTGGTGACCTCTTTAACTAGAGAAGTGCTCTGGGACCCTTCAAAGGGGTAAGAGGAAAGGTTCCTGGCCCTGAGGGATAGGCTAACCCCCACATTCATACCCCACAGGTGAATTGGGGTACCCTGGGTATCCTTCTCCTGTGCTCTGGTAACAATGAGATGGGAATCTCACAATATTCTGTCAGCTGATTATGGAAAACTAACCCAGATGGCATCTCTCCACCAGGTCACAACTCGCCAGAGGCCAGCCCCATCAGAAACACACACACTGGCCAGGTCCGAGGCAGGCTCGTCCACGTGAAGGACACTGACATCGCTGTGCACACCTTCCTGGGAATCCCCTTTGCCAAGCCTCCTGTAGGACCCCTGCGCTTTGCACCTCCTGAGGTCCCTGAGCCATGGAGTGGTGTGAGAGATGGGACCTCACAGCCGGCCATGTAAGTTATGGGACCCAGAGGGTTTCAGGCAGACTCTGCTCTGGGTTCTGGGCCATGCTGAAGTGTCTCACCCATCTCAGCTACACAGCAGTTTTCTCTTGTGGGGGGATGAGCGCCCTATGCGTTTTTCTGGTGATGTGCTAAGGCTGAGAAGAACAATTGGGCCTGGCTTCTATCTTGGCACTCATAGGGAGCTAGATGCAGGTACTATTTTTTCCATTAATTAATCTATTCACATTATATCTGATCCCAGTTCCCCCTCTCCCCCCAGCGCCTCCTTATGTAGCCCCTCTTCCATTCCCCTCCCCTTCACCTCGAAGAAGGGGAGGGGGTCCCTTACAGTGAAGTAACCCACGCTGGCACCTTGGGCCACTGCAGGACTATATGTATCCTCTCCCACTGAGGCCAGACAAGCTGGCCCAGTTAGGGGAGTAGGATCCAGATGCAGGCAATGAAGTCAGGATAAGGCCCTGCTTGCATTGTTGGGGACCTACATGAAGACCAAGCTGCACATCTGCTACAAATGTGCAGAGGACCTAGATCCAGCCTCTACATCCTCTTCGGTTGGTGGTTCAGTCTCTGAGAGTTGCCAAAACTCCAGGTTAGTTTACACTGCTGGTCTTCTTGTGGAGTCCCTATCCTCTGTGGGTTCTTCAATCCTTCCCCCAACTCTTCCACAAGACTTCCCAAGCTCCGTCTAATGTTGGCTGTGGGTCTCTGCATCTGTGTTGATCAGCTGCTGGGCGAAGCCTCTCAGAGTTACAGTTACGCTAGGCTTCTGTCTGTGAATCCAAGCTGACAGAAACAAATATAGCCTGAAGCTCCAAGGAGGAAAGCAGGCCTGCAATATGTCTGAATAGATCTTCTGAGAATAGCTCGGACCATTCCCCCCCCCCCCCTAAATTGGCAGGGGTTGCTACTAGATTCATTTATGTCTGTCTCACAAAGGACATCTGTGTACTCAGGTCAGCAGTGACAAATATAGATGTCAACAGTGTCTTCGCAGGTTGTTTCATTGTGACAAGGCTTTGGTCAACACAGAGGCATCAAGGTCTCACAGTGTGTTCCTGTGAATCCAGTACCTCGGTAGACACTGTATTGTTTCCACTATCCACACACAGACCTCCATGTAGATATGTCTGAGTGGCACATTCATCAAAGTTGAATCCACAGGGGTCTCCAAGGGATCCAGGCGCATAGTACAGAAGGGAGCCCCAAGAGCATCCTGACATGTGGCACCATATAGACATGGCTGGGATCCACAGTCATGAATTTCCAACTCAGTTTATACCAAAATACTATTGAGAACAGACACATGCATATATTCCTATACATTGAGGCACACAGCACCAGTCACACAGGGGTAAGAAACATACTTATCCATTTTCCAGTCACAATGCCTGCCTTGGTATCTAGGCACACAGAAGCAGGAGTAGCCGTTGTTCCATCCTGGCACACAGCTGCAGTGTGGCAAGGTCTGAAAGTACTCTCATTCTGAACTGTCTCACAGAACCTTCCTGCGTATGCAGCATGTTAGATACAGGCATGCTGCTCAGGGTTTAGGTGGCAGGTGCCTCCGTGTTGGTAGGCACTCCCTCCACAGGAATTAGCAGCAGTTTCCAAGGTCAGCCCACTCTACTCAGGATGATACTGAACTGCAGGCACCATTGAGAAGAACAAGGATAAAATTTCTCACAGATTCAAATTAAGCCCGATGTTCTGTGTCTCAAGGGAGGGATCTCCAGGAAGGAGTTAATGTGACCTATTAGGCATTGGTCATCCCTGAATCCAGAAGAATATACTCCTTCAGATAACTAAGAAGTGAGACAATGATCAATACTTGCTAACTCCACCCTCACGGTCACTATGACAACCTATTGGGCCAAGTGCCATTAACCAGGAAACAAGTGTATATAACCAACTCCCGCTGGAGATACTGCAGACAAGAGAAGTTCCTTGAGAGTCTGCACATGTGATGAAGGATTACTCACTACCCTTTAGGGCAGCATTGTCCACTGAATCCTCCAGTGGCTGTTTGAATCCAACACTCTAATATGGGGATTTTAGATTGTTTTCTGTTGCTGTAATAAAGTACCAACAAAAGCAACTTAGGGGAGAAAGCTACTATTAGAGGCTCCAGATTACAATCCATCCTTTGGGTAAACACAGAGAATCAAAACTACAGGAGCTGCTCACATCACATCCTCACCCAGGAACAGAGACTAGAAAATGCTTGCGTGCCTGGTAATACTTAGCTCACTTTTTTTTTTTTTTTTTTTTTTTATTCTAATACAATCCCATGAACGTCACTACAGACAGCCATTCATTTCCAAATTGACACCTAGATGTTTCTCTATCCCAGACTCAGAAAGATAAATCCCAGGCTCCACACGACTGGCAGTCTCCCTAAAAATCTGGCTCTGACACAGCTTTCACAGGCCCTGTGGCCTTTTCACTGGGTGGAAAGGCCTTAGAGAGAGAATATGAGTTCACAGGCACCACGAGGAGCAGCAGCTCCATGTGGCTTAAACAAAATCTCCAAACTCACATTGGGTTTTGATCACCATCCATGTCTTGGAATGTCCGTCTGCTCTTTTCATTAGGTGTCCACAAAACCTTGAACTACTGTATCCAGAGGGCCTGAAGGAGATGAAACTGAACCTGTTTCCCTTCCCTATGTCTGAGGACTGCCTGTATCTCAACATCCACACGCCAGCCCACACCCATGAGGGCTCTAACCTGCCTGTGAGTGTCAGGTCATGGCCAGAGTGGGGAGAGGGCATTTTTTTTTTTCAAGATTAGAAGGGACGAAAGCAACCTGAGTTCCATTGCAGGGTGGAGCCTGATGAAAGTCTTACCTTACTTGGGTCAAAGAAGGCTATGCCAGCCACACGATGCAGCTGAAACCTGGGTATGGGACAAAGCGCTAGGCCACCAAACCATCAAAGGCTCTAGCTCTTGATAAAAACCAGAACTCACTGTACAACTCGTGCTCTGCAGAACCACTTAGGGGCTCAAGGCCTCAACACTGAGGTCACTCAAACTTAATCCTTTTGGATGATCTGTTGTGACAATGAGGGCCGAGGATCCTTTCCATTTTTTAATCTGGAGAGATATCCATGGAGACACCCCTCTTCGTTCTACTGTGAAAACTCTGAGTAATGATGACATCACCCTATCCATAGAGGCATTAATTCAAAGTGCAACACATGGTGAGAATTGGGACTAGAAGCTACTAGAGGCCCCTGGCTGTGCCCAAGGGCCTGAAGTCCTGATGATTTTTATGTATTTCTGTAGCTGCCCAGAAACACAGCAGTTGATATTCTAGTAAGCAGACCAGAGAGCTTGAACAGACTAGGAGCTTCCTGGCATCTCTCTTGACTTCTCCAGGTGATGGTGTGGATCCATGGTGGTGGACTGGTTGCAGGCATGGCCTCCATGTATGATGGATCCGTGCTGGCAGCCACTGAGAATGTGGTGGTGGTCATTATCCAGTATCGTCTGGGTGTCCTGGGTTTCTTCAGGTGAGTCTAGGGCTGGGCTAGGCAATGATTGCTGATCACAACCTAGACAGACCTTTGATCCATGTCCCTTCCACTTCTCAGCACTGGAGATGAGCATGCCAGAGGCAACTGGGGATACCTGGACCAAGTGGCTGCCCTACGCTGGGTCCAGCAGAACATCGCCCACTTTGGTGGCAACCCTGACTGGGTCACTATTTTTGGCGAGTCTGCAGGTGGCACAAGTGTGTCTTCACTTGTTGTGTCCCCCATGTCCCAAGGGCTCTTCCGTGGTGCCATTATGGAGAGTGGAGTGGCCCTGCTGCCTTACCTTATCTCCAACACCTCTGCAATGGTCTCCACTGTAAGTGCTCCAACACTGCTGCTCAGTCTTTACATTCTGGTACTTTGGTGTTCTGTTCATTGGGAAAATCAAGGACCATGGAAGATAGTTTCTTGCCAATAATTTCAGAGAAACTCAGGGGTTAGCATCTACTCAACTCTACTTCATACTTAGTGACTATGTTATCTGACCAGCAAACTAGCCCTTGAAGCTTCTACCATTGACAAAATAAGTAAGCATGTGCTTGGAAGCCACTTCATTGATTTTTAAAAGTGCTTGGAGTACAAGCCTGAATACGTTAGTTCAAATACCCAGAATCCCCAAAGGCCTAGAGATAGTAACATGCAGTGGTAAACCTGATGTTCCTCTGGTCGCATGGGATCTCTGGATGGTCACAGACCAGCTTAGGTAGTCTAAGCAGAAAAAAAGAAAAGACAGCCTGTCAAATAAGGGGTATGGGAAGACTGATATTTTGTCTTCTAATATTCATGTACAATTCTTGACAGACTTAACTCTTACCCTCATATATAAAATAGAGGAAGGTCAATGGAGAAAACAAAGCTACCCTAAACAAAAAGAACAGGTGTAAAGGTAGAAAGGGTCCCGATGCCCGCTGTTACCTTTGACCAATTGCACAATGGGAACAATGTGTTTTTATTCCAATCCACACAAAACACACTATAGTGTGGGAATTAGGTACAACAGCATCGAATTGGATTGAGAACTCTTCTTCTTGCCTCATTCCCTTTGCAGACGGTGGCCAAGCGCTCTGGATGTGAGGCCACGGATTCACAGGCCCTGGTGCGCTGTCTGAGAGGCAAGAGTGAAGCAGAGATTCTGGCTGTTAACAAGGTTGGGAGAATTGTGTGTCTGGAAGAACCTGGTCTACATGATGTGGGATTCTGAACCAAATACCTCATCCTTATGCCTTTGTGTTCTTTCAGTTCTGTGTGTAAAATGAATACAAGATAGGCTAATCTAAGTATAGATTCCTGCCCCGCAGGGTGAGCAGATCACCCTGAAACTAGTGAGAAATGAGAAAAAGGTGGAGTGACTCAGTGGACATCAGGATATTTATTTCATTAACCCTCAGTATTGATCTCTAATGCCTCACAGGTCTTCATACTGATTCCTGCTGTGGCAGATGGAGAGTTCCTACCCAGACATCCCAAAGAGTTGTTGGCATCTGAGGATTTTCACCCTGTCCCCAGCATCATTGGTGTCAACAATGATGAGTATGGTTGGACAATCCCCAGGGTGAGGCACAATTCCAATCCTCTGGGAGCCTAAAGACTCATATGCTAAGCAGATGTATTGATGGAAACTCAATACATCTTCAATCCAAGTTCACCAGACCCCACACTTAATACTGTCTTCTGCCTCCCAGATCATGGGCTCTGCTCAGATGATAAAGCAAATAACCAGAGAGAATCTGCAGGCTGTTCTGAAGGATACAGCAGCAGAACTGGTGAGATGTTTCTGGTTCTGTCCAAATAGTCAGATCCTTCATACTTCCTCTGACAGTGTCCCTACTAATAAAAATCAGTATATACGTATGATTTGGTATGGGGTTAACTCAGATCATGAATCTTTTTACCCTAGGTCACCCCGGCGCCATTCTCCTAATACTGAAGGTGGTTGCCTACCCAACCCACAGTATGCCAGCTTCATTGTTCCTGATCTCGTTGGTGTAGATGCTGCCTCCTGAGTGTGGTGACCTGCTGATGGAAGAGTACATGGGGGACACCGAGGACGCCCAGACCCTCCAAGCACAGTTCAGAGAGATGATGGGAGACTTTGTGTTCGTGGTCCCTGCACTCCAAGTAGCACATTTTCAGCGTGAGTACATCTGTGTCAAGGCTTAGGGGAGGTCAGAGATGGGGGACATTGGAGAGAACTGGGGAGTATTAGTGTTCAGGTCTCCTCATGTCTAGGTTAAGAGAGTGAAATCAGGGTACAGGAAAGAAAATGGGTTGCTGATACTCTATTGACTTAACAAAGGCACTGAGCTGGGAAGACCATGGGCACTGATTAGCCAAGGGCTTTTCCATTGCCAGTGCTCCTGCTTGGGGCTCCCTCTCCCATCTAACTTTTGTGATTCCTGGTAACTTTTTTATCAAGGTATCTTGTCACCACATATGAATCAGAAAAAAATTTAAGTGAGGGGCCACTATGTCACTCTTTGTCCCTCCTCCAGGTTCCCATGCCCCTGTCTACTTCTATGAATTCCAACATCAATCCAGCTTCCTCAAGGATGTCAGGCCACCCCACGTGAAGGCTGATCATGCTGATGAGGTTCCTTTTGTCTTTGGGTCCATGCTTTTTGGGATGAAACGTGAGTCTTTATTATTATTATTATTATTATTATTATTATTATTATTATTATCATTATTATTATTATTATTATTATTGTTGTTGTTGTTGTTGTTGTTGTTGTTGTTATTTTAACTGAATGAGGTCCCAGATGACTTTCTAGGTAACTGCTGAGGTCTCAGTTCATTTGAGCAAAATCTATGTTCTGGGAGAGGACAAAATCAAATGTGTACCATATCAGGGCCCAAAAATCTATAACCAGTTTAGAATCTGTACCCTTCCCAGTCTAGCCTGTGATAGAGGATCTAACAGTGCATTGGGGCAGGAGTTCAGTTAGAGGCTCACATGGATCTTTGTTACTGGATAATGAAGAAGCGAGGCAGCAAACCAGTAATTTGGGATCCAAAAAACAGTTGGGATTGTGAGTGTTGTGTGAGGTGGCATATGCTTGGATTTTGTCTTTTTCATGGCTCCAGTTGACATCACTGAGGAGGAAAAGCTGCTGAACAAGAGGATGATGAAGTACTGGGCCAACTTTGCAAGACACGGGTGAGAACTCACCTCTTTCCCAACATGTCGATTGTGGGTCTCTAACTAGGGCTCAAGTTTAGATGGTGACTTTTTTTTTTTTTTTTCGAGACAAGGTTTCTCTATATAGCCCTGGCTGTCCTGGAACTCACTTTGTAGACCAGGCTGGCCTCGAACTCAGAAATCCGCCTGCCTCTGCCTCCTGAGTGCTGTGATTAAAGGCGTGCGTCACCATGCCCGGCAGATGGTGACTTTCTTAGCATGCATGGCTCTTTGATGACATGATGGAGTCTTCTTACACAATAACCCATTTATATGAATACTCTGTAGTTGTCAGATACTGGTCATCCCGCGATTTCCTAGCTGCTGGGGTGTGGTGCGGTGATACTGCTCTTTAGATCTTGCCTCCTAGAGGGAGACATAAAAGAGCTCGCGTAGCCTTCTCCCACATGAAACAGAAACTAGCAAGTGACACTTGTATGTGCATATCACGACACCTTTCCCACTAGTTCCCTTAACCACTGTCCTCCTTGTTCCACTGCCATGACCCAAAACATGGGATCAGGCTTTGGACCAGAGTGATCTCACCCTTCTTTTCTTGGTGGCATATCCACAGGAACCCCAACAGTGAGGATCTACCCTACTGGCCCATGCTGAACCAAGATGAGAAGTATCTACAGCTGGACATCCAGACTGCTGTGGGCCGAGCACTGAAGGCCAGAAAGCTGCAGTTCTGGACTAAGATTCTGCCCCAGAAGATTCAGGAGTTAAATAGATCTGAAAATATGCACAAAGATATATAGTAAGGAATGTTGTGTGAGGCTGACTGCTGATCAAGTCAGCTTCAGGTTCCCAACACATATTGATACCTGAGTTGATTCTAATATTCACAAAGCCTCTGTACTTGTGTTTTTCTTATTTATCACAAATTCTCTGCATGTGACTCTTTATCAAGCCGGGTCACCGTTGGTTAGACCCACTCGGTAAGTGCTTCCATAACTGTAGATTTGTGAGCCCCACAATGCCCCATCTCCTTTCAGAGTTCACTGGAACTAGGCCCCTTTATTCTTGCTTGCTTAATCTCTCATTCTCACCCTCTTCTTCTCTATGACTTCTTTAAGTGTGTGGCCAGGTATCTGTGGGACTCTGGGGGCCATCCTAAAGTAAGAGTGGGTTTGAGGTGTGTCCAAACCCCAGAGATTTTTTTTTCCCTGAGTTTAGAAGAAGTAGGACTTCTCCCTCCTACCCTGGAACCTTATGAGGTCATGTCTGCAGCACTTGGAATTCCTCCTTATGTACTCAGGTACCTGCCTTTGAGGTACTCTCACAGCAAAGACCCCTTCCATACTCTCCAATGCTTTAAATATCCTTTGTTCCCTCCATTAAATCGAGCTGTCTCATCAAAGCTGTCTTCCGAGATTCTGTTCTAGACATGGTCATGATGCCTGAGGTCGTCTCACCTGCAGCCATTCCTGCCTTGCTTCCCTTCTCAGAATTCGAAGGCTGCGATTGCAGGCAGATCAGGCAGTGAGGGCCCAGGAGTGGAGATCCCCCCCGAATGTGTTCTTATAACCTCACAGTCACCAAGTCAATGTGTGTTAACGCTCCTGCCTTTCTTTGGTGCAACAACATTACAACTTCCTGTGTTAACCCCCTTTTCAAGGTTTCTGCACTCCTGTAATGATTGTTCCCTAGGTTTATGCCTATGAGCCAGAAGAACTTGCTTTATAGCTGAGAGGGGACCAAAAGAAAAGGGAGGTTTAGATCTTCTTGGACTATGTCTCAGTCTCGCTGAGTACCATGGGAACCACTGGAATAGCATTCAAAGACACCATCTGACTGTTGACTTTCAGGACAAGCTTGACCAGACCATGGCTTCCACCTTGGACAGCTTCTAGTCCCTTTAACTGCAGGTAACCTCCCTAGTGGGGGTTGCCTTACAAAACAGGAGAGCGTCCAGCCTGCAGACAGTTGAGCAAAGAGTTGTGTTGTCCTAGGGAAGAAATGCTGTTTCTATGTTAATGAGTCTGGGCTAGTTGAACAAAACATACATGCATTTAAGGATCTCCTGCCACATCTCTGAGCTTGTTATGATGCAAGTACCTCCACACCATAGCACTCAAACCCCCCCCC
>NC_034609.1:28306999-28310226 GCF_900095145.1 Mus pahari
CCCGGTTGCTTGTCTTCCTCCCCTCCTTGGCCCTGTACTGGCCACTGGGGCCTTCCTCCTCCTTGATTCCTGTTTCATCCAGTTTCTAAAACAGCAATTCAGCAACATTGCCAAAGTCACTAACAACCAGGTTCTGGTTCATTACCAAACCATTCCCAACCCAGAGGCTAACCACTGTGATGATACGTCTCCTTCATTAAATGAAAGTGGAGAGATGTGGAGTTAGGGAGCCACGGGACCCAGGGATCTGGTCCCAAATAAGAGTGGGGGTGAGGTACTATATCCAAACCCCAGAAATTTTGTCCTAGGATCAGCTGGAGTAGTACCGATTCCCCCCTGCCCCTGGCTTGCTTGTTCTCAGGCACATCTCCCTGAAGCTCCTGGTACATTTTGTGTGCCTTTCAGCCCCTGAGAAACTGAGGCACTTCCTCAGACAATGAGGCATACAGTCACCTGCGTGTCTCTCTGGGTAGCAGAGCTTGGTAAAGCATGTAGCACTTGACTGAACATTAGTCTTGCATCCCACGTCTAGCTCGCACCTGCCATTACAACATGGAATCATATTCTGTTTTGATACATGTATAAAAAGGTGATTACTTGGAATAACATAGCAAGACTTTCTGGACTCACCAATGGTTAAATAAAGACAAAGAGACTTACTAATTTTTATTACAGCCAGGCCTTTAGCTAAAGACTCTCAGATAGCTCACTCTGAATTAACCTGACTGTTTTCTAGGAATTCCTGTGTGCCAGAGGGAAGGAAGGCATTCTGAGATGGAAATGAGCCTAGGATTAGTAAGGGAAAGATGGGCAAAGGGTAAGCTTAGAACCTGGCAGGTGTTGGAGGAAGGAAGAGACCATACCAGAGACCCCAGATCAGGTTAAGCAGGGATGATAAGCATGGAACAATTGGTGGCAGCTGCACAGTGTGGTCAGGACCAGGACCCTTGTCCTCCTCCTGTCTGAAGTTGACTTCACTGAGAAGGAGGTACTGAGCAGGAGAAGGGTGTGCTGGATCAATATTTCATAACATATGTGAGCTGATGGCCCTCTGTCACTCTAATTGGTGGTGGGAAAGAATTCAGAGCTCTGTATATCTTTGCTGGCCTTGCTACCAGGCTACAAGTGTTCTGGATCACATGGTAGCCTCCTTCCTCTTTGCCAAGATCCACTTAGACAGGGATAACTTCTAGATGCTGACTCCTGGTCGTTATCTATAGAAGCTTCCTTCCCTCTGAGGGGAAAGAGAAGCTGTCTCCACCACATGGCTCTACACGCAATGGAAGCTGATCACTCTGATTATTTAATCATCATATTCATACCCCTGGGCTCCCATTCCACCACCTCCTTCATTGCCCATACTAGCCCTAACTGGTAGATAAGGCTTAGCGTCATCAGGACTCTGAGTCACGTTTTTCTCATCCTGCTGGAAGAAGGTATTTGCAGTAACTGTATCATCAATGGTCAGCTCTAATAGCCCATGTTCCGCCAGGATACGTGATACCTGCAGATGGACATGCAGCCTACCATGGGCTGTGAACTGAAAGTTCACAGGCTGAAATGTTGTCCTCAGATGATCCAGGAGATCAAATGGTCTGAGGACAAGTGTATAGAGCTGTGGCATGTAAAGATGGCACTGTCATGAGTGCCAGTGAGGGCATCCTGAGATGCCCATCCGCACTCAGAAAGCCAAGGGTGGCTGCATTATATTTGTGTCTGTGTATCTACTCTTCAACAGCCTGCTCAGCTAACATTTATGAGGAATCCTCTCTATGGCCCTAGTTACAAAGCCTATATTGTCCCTGCCTTGCTATATCCCCTGAGTAAATGACCCAAGTGAATGAATGTGTGTGTGTGTGTGTGTGTATGTGTGTGTGCGTGTGTGTGTGTGTGTGTGTATTAAATTCCCACAAGACAATGTGTATGTACGAGTCCCAATGGATGCCACCTTTCTCCACACCCTCCCCTGAGCCTGGGTTTCTTCATCTCTCCCTTACTTCATCTTCTCCCGACTTAAACTCCAAGTCTCAAACATTAAAAGTAAGCAGCTGCTTTAAGAAGTGTTGGCCACATATTGTGTAGGTATCAGATTTTTATACTCATCTTTGACCAAGTCCTGTATTTTCACACATCTTTAAGCGGCCATTAAAACCTTGATTAGCTGAAAGTCTTGTGTCTCAATAAGTTTAAGCTACAGTGATGTTAAATTTTATTTTATTTTACTTTATTTTATTTTATTTTTGGTTTTTTTCAAGACAGGGTTTCTCTGTGTAGCCCTGGCTGTCCTGGAACTCACTCTGTAAACCAGGCTGGCCTCGAACTCAGAAATCTGCCTGCCTCTGCCTCCCAAGTGCTGGGATTAAAGGCGTGCACCACCACTGCCCGGTGTGATGTTAAATCTTGACTGCTAACTTCATATTATTGGAATCAACTAAGAGACACACCTTTGGTTGGGTCTTGAAGTAAGTTTCTGGGGAGCATTAGCTGAGGGGAGAGGAGCCTCCTTGACACTGTATCCCAGACACAGAGGTTCATGTTAACAGCAACAGTCCTTGCCTTTTTGCCTCTGCTTCTTCCTGGTGTAAGCATCTACCTAGCTCTGCTGATGGTGCTAAGCAGCTACCAGGGTTCTAAGCCTCTCTAGGGTGTAGGTGGTCACCATTGGAGAACCTAGTACTCATTATGTAAGCCAGCCACTCTAGTAAAGCCCCCTATAAAATATATGTACATTCTATCACTTCTACTTCTCTAGGGGACTCTGCATGGTACAGCTATTGTAGCAAAATCACCCTAAGCTGTTAGCTTTGTGTTGAGGCATGTGGCTTGGAAGGCAGAGACAGGAGGATTGCATGTGCTCAGGATTCTAAGAATAACACATTTGAAACATAGGAATTACATATCAATAATTATATATGAACATATTTGTATGACTATATGTAAGTTTTCAACTTATAAACAATAAAATATGTTTATTTGTCCATCGCTTTGGAGATTTACAAGTCTAGGTTCAAGACGCTGGCAGATTTGCTGTGTTGTGAGGACTGGCTTTCTAGCCCAAAGATGTAACTTGTATCCTCACAGGATGGAAAATATACACAATGTTGCCAATGACTTGAAAACCTTATTATAACAGCCCCAGATTCTTAATATCATTATGCTTAAGAATCAGCTTCAACATTGGGACTCTCTCTCTCTCTCTCTCTCTCTCTCTCTCTCTCTCTCTCTCT
>NC_034609.1:28310321-28314489 GCF_900095145.1 Mus pahari
TGTGTGTGTGTGTGTGTGTGTGTGTGTGTGTGTGTGTGTGTGTGTGTAGTCTGCTGAAGTTTCTCCTCACACCTCAGGGCCTGGGGGTTCATGTTCCCCTGCTCAGGGCATCTGACAATATGTTTGACTGTGAGGTGTGTCCTTGTAACTTTCACAGATCCTCCTGAGACTCTGGTTTCTTGTGACACAATCACTCTCCTTCAGCTTCCATCTTATTAATTTATATTCCTACTTCATTATTGTCCCTAAAGCTTTTCTGGGACCTCTATCGAAAAACTTCCTCTTACACTTTATGCCATCATATAAAGGTGACAAATTGTGCTCAACCTGTCTCTGTGTTCCCCTAAAGCATTTTCTCCTTGTCATTAAAAGTTTCTGTCCTACCTAATCTCACAGCAGGAAACCTTACCTGGTTCCAGAAAATGGCTGCTGCATCATGCTCCACATTCTCTGTTACTAGGTAGGAGTCTTCGCCAGGGTTACACAAGTAGATTCCAGTGAGTTTCTACTGCACTAGCTTTCCACATCACCCTTCCAAATGCCCCCAACTTGCAGTCATCTCTCCCAGTACTCCACCCTTCACCTGAACCTGAGTCCTTCTGTTTCCATTCCCTCACACTCCCATCAAATCTGTTTATTTATCCTTCCCTGGGAGATCCATGTGTCTTCCCTTGAGACCTCCTTGTTACTTAGTTTCTCTGAGTTTATGGACTGTAGTGTGATTATTCTTTACTTAACAGCTAATAGCCACTCATAAGGGAGTACATGTTTGTCTTTCTGGGTCTGAGTTATCTCACTCAGGACGATTTTTTTTTTCTAGTTCCATCCATTTGACTGCAAATTTCATGGTGTCATTTTTTTTCCCTAATAGCTGAGTAGTACTCCTCTGTGTAAATGTACTACATTTTCTTTATCCATTCTACAGTTGGGGGCCATCTAGGTTGTTTCCAATTTCTGGGTATTATGAATAAAGCTGCTATGAACATAGTTTAACAAGGGTCCTTATGGAACATCCTTTAGGTATATGCACAAGAGTTGTATAGCTGGGTTTTGAGGTAAATCAATTCCAAATTTTCTGAGAAACTGCCATACTGACCTACAATTTGTCCTGCCTGCAACATATTCTGGGATAATTGTGGTGCAGAACACGTGGGAATGGTCAACTAATGAGTGATCCAACTTGAGGCCCATGTCATAAGAGGGAGCCCACACTCAACATGGCCTGGACGGACAGAAACCAGAGGCTGGATAGCCTGGAGACCTAGGATAGAACCAAACACAACTTGCCAAAAAAACAAAACAAAAACAAAAACAAAAAACAAAAAACAACAACAACAAAAACAAACCAAAAAACAAAAGTTTAATGAAATGATTCCTGATGACATTCTGCTATGCTCACAGATCAATGCCTAATCCAGTTATCATCAGAGAGGCATCCGTCAGCATCTGATGGGAGCAGTTCCAGACACTCATAGCCAAATATTAGGCAGAGCTTGGGTACTCCATGAAGAGGGGGAGAGGCAGAATTGTAGGAGAGGTCAAGGACACCACAATAACACAGCCCACAGAATCATCTAAGTAGGGATCATAATGGTTCAGAGACTGAAGCAACAATCATGGAGCTTGCATAGGTCTGTGCTAGGTCCTCTGCATAATGTTATGATTGGGTAGCTTAGTGTTCTTCTGGGACTCCTAACAGTGGGAATGGGGTGTTCTGATTCCCTTGCCTACTCTTGGGACCCTTTCCATCCTACAGGGTTGCCTTGGCAATGAGCATTTGTACCTTCTTATTGTAACTTGTTAAGCCATGTTCAGAAGATATCCCTGGGAGGCTAGCTCCTTTCTGAGGGGAAAGAGAGGAAGAAGTGGATCTGGGTTGGAGGACAGCAATCCTGGCATTGCAGAAGGACTTCAGATGTGATGCTGTGTCTGTCCAAGAGGCCAGGGAAGGAGCAGAAACTTCAGAAGTGGCTTTGTCCTGCCTGCTGGTCCTTGGCTTCCTGTGGCTATTACCTTATCAGTTCTTCTGCAATAAGAACTTTGCCCCATCCAACCAAATTTCCACACTTACACCCCCCCCCCCAAGGTACAAATTCCTGCCTGGGCCAGACCCATCTGTTCTCTTTCCTGCTGTGAGACTCTCATGTGCAGTAGCACAGGTTTAGGCCTGAGATTCAACCATGCCATTGGCTAGACTTCCTGGTTGCCTGTGTGTTGTCGTCTGTGGGCTCCTGGTTCTCCTCCAGCATGTGCATGGTGAGACTATCTAAACGAGCCCAGGGTACCAGGGCCAAAGTTGTCCCAGTTCTGAAGAATCAGAGGCTGAGAGAGGGGATGAAAGGAGCCAGGGAGGGAGGAGGAGCAGGTAGAGATGACTGTCATCGGACTGCCTTGACCTCCCAGCTCCCAGTAATGACACAGAAACTATTGTTATGTATTATACCTCAGGTCTTAGCTTAGGTTATTTCCAAAGTGACTCATATTGCTTAAATTAACATGTTTATTCTATTCTACATTTGCCTGTTACCTCTAATTCAATCCCAGTGCATACAACTTCCTCTGTGTCTGGCTAGCTAGTCTTTCAACCTCTCAGTTCTTCCCACAGTTCCTATCTCTACCCAGATGTCCCTCCTGACCTCTCCTGCCTCAGCTATAGTCATCACCTCTTTATTAAACCAATCAGAGGATGATGGAGAAGATGTTTGCAAAACACTGAAACAGGTAACACTTAAAAAAAAAATAACAACATCAAAGTCTGGATAGTGCTCAGCTCTCTGCTGGCACGGAAATCAACATCTGAATAACACAAAGGCAACCTTTACACAGTGCACAAAAAGATTTCCCAACATCTCCCTCTTTTTGTCCAATAAAAGACTCTTTCTAACATAAATAAACTATATGCAATAAGGAAATTACAAGAACTATCTGGTAAGATTACATTTACAATGTCTAGTTCATTTGTATTTGACAACCTTGGAGAAAGTACTCTATCCATATCTTATCTTGGTAAGTTCAAAGTTCTGGACCTAATCACTTTCTATTATAAATTGCATTACCAATCTAAAAAAATATCTTTTTTAGACCTTAAACCATTTTCTTAAATCCTAAGAAACCTAAGCTTAATGTGATATTTTAACCATCTAGTTTTCTACCCCGTCAGAGACTTGAGAAGGATAAATATTACTTGAGTAAACAGGAAGTACAGAGCAAGCCACACCTAAAACTCCAGAAATAACTGAGACTACTGGCTGCCTGGACAGTCAGCCAAGGTTCCTCTGTAACATTGGGGCATCCATCTACCTTTGGCCTACAGGTCCCAGAGGATCGGACAGACTTATCTGTGAAGCAGGAATATTGAAGCACTCGCCTACCTTGACTATGTAAAGTTAATCAATTGACTTCCCAGTGTCCTGTTTGTCCACAGCTTGGACAGCATGATGTCAACAGTCAAGATAAGGACAGGTTTTTTTTTTGCCCAATGCCTGGTTTTGCCACATTTGAAGCAAACTCTACGTGGAGGTTCTTTGATGCCCATCATCTTCTCTGAAGTCGTATGGGGGAGCTGCCAGGAGCTGATGTGTCTCACCATCACAGAAGCCTTTTGTCATTAAAACATATTAAATGCCATAACATCTCTAAGTGAATAAGAATAATGGCTCATCTTCTCCTCATTTCCAAGTTTCTAGAACATCCTTTCCCTGCAATTTTAGTAAGTGCATACAATGTGGGTTGACAGAATATGATGCAACATTAGAAAGTCAAACCTGACAAGGAATGAAAAGAAATATTAAGTCATTAACCAATAAAGGAAACTCTGGGATGAAAAAAAGAAGTAAAGGTATATTTCTGACCTGTTATCTGCTGAACAGCCCTCGGAAAGTGTCCTGTCTATAACAACCCCTAATAGCTCCATGATAGGAAAAGCAAGAAGTCAGACAAAGGGATTCATTCAACGTCATCATCTGACAACTTTAGAGTCTCAGGAGAGGATGAACACGTTTCTGTGGACTTAGCTATGTAGGTGCTACTTACACCAGGGTTAGAAGTTTGTAGGGAGCCGGGTGTGGTAGCACACGCCTTTAATCCCAGCACTCGGGAGGCAGAGGCAGGCGGATTTCTGAGTTCGAGGCCAGCCTGGTTTACAAAGTGAGTTCCAGGACAGCCAAGG
>NC_034609.1:28314656-28329757 GCF_900095145.1 Mus pahari
GTGTTCTCTTCCGTAGGAGAAAAATATGAAAATGGCGTGTGGAGGGGTTAGGTGGGACACAATTCTTAGGCTCACTGAACAGGTAATGTTATTAACACTCTTACATGTTTTGTTTATGAGAAATATAATTTTATAAACATAATGTAGGTCATCGCTATGGCTACCAGGTGATTTGCAAATGTTTACACCTAGCTGAATAGCAATTTGAAGTCCATTAACTTCTCACATTGTCAGGCAGAAATTTCCTAAAATGTTTGCAAGAGTATGCTCAAATGGGAAACATCAGCTCATTAATAAAGTAGTCTGAAAATGGTAAAAACAAAAACAAAAACAACAAACAAACAAACAAACAAAACCCTACCAACATATTAAATGCCGTATTATGTAGATCCCCGGTGTTTGAAGACCTTCTATCCAAAGTATGTCTGAATAGGCAAATGTTGCTTGTTTCTAGCTATTTACTCTCTGCTTAGCTTTGAAAACTAACTTTAATTTTTTCAAAGCCGACTTTTAATGATAGTTCTTAAATGCTTTAACCTCCCTTCTAGCCCACCACCCACCAGAGGTAGTGGATAAAAACAGGATATGGGAGAAGTGGACCTGTTTAGAAATGGTTCTTTGGTGCAAATCACATGTGCATTGTCAGTAAATCAACAGTTCAGTTCACAGGTCAGCAGCAGCAGCTCCATCCACTTGCAGACACTTCATACACACACACACACACACACACACACACACACACACACACACACACACACAATCAGCAGGCCAACTCAGTACTGTCAGGATTGCAGCACATAGCACAACTTAGCAGGAACAGCCAGGCCGGAGAGATTTGGACCAGGAGGGGTGTCGTCACGAGCAGGTCTAGGCTGTATCTCTCTCAACAAGCAAAAATCAGCCAAGATGCAAGACCAACAGGCAATGTACAGCTAGCCCCATAAACCAACCAAGCCCAGCCAAGCCTCACACCCCTCCCAGTCTGTTGGGTTCTATTTATACTCCCTCCAAACATCGAGTGTCCTCCATAGGCCTTGCCTCATCATATGTCTTGCCTCAGCATGTGTGTCTGTCTCAGCTAACATCACTCTGCTAATCGACCCGAGTACTCGGAAGTGGCAAGAAGCTACAGCACACCACCAGTTTTTTAGTGCGTTTTCTCTCTATGGAGTTCTGACAAATGGGGCTTAACTACACAATGTAAGCTCGGTCACCACATGCTTGTGTGTCCTTTCACGTGCTTGCTTTAGCAGAGCATCCTTTCACCTGGGTCTGCTTCAGTAAAACATTCCTTCACAACTCTGCCACAGCCTTTCACACCTGTGTCCCCCTCAGCAAAATGTTCCTTCCTGTGTCAGTTCCAGCAAAACAACATCCAACACAACTGACTTTCCAAAGATCCTTTAAGTTTTCACTTCAGAAAACATCTCCCGGGAGCTAAATAAAACTTATTTCTGTAATAACTACACTAGGACCTAGAAAGACTACAAGTTTGATTGTAATAGGTGACTAACTACTAACCTGCATTTCTTTGTTATCCTACAGTTTGTAATAGTAGCTTTCAAGGACTAGAACTTCACATGGGTATAATACCTTAAAGAAGAGTTGAAACATATATACTATATATGTTGTAATAAAATAACCTTAAATTTATATCAATAAACAAATACACATACCAATATAAAATATTTGAGACTTATAGTTGTTTTTTAGTCCAAAAGTAGAATCAGCAATCTACCCTTTTATTCTGTCATTTCTATAGCTGCCCATGTATGTTCCTGATGAATGTGCTAAGAATTAGAGTAAGAACAACTGGGCCAGGCTGCTGGGTCAGAGCTCGGCACCTGCAGGGACTTAGTTGTGGGAACTGCAGTAAGGAGCAGAGACCGAGGCCATTCTTCACAGTCCCTGTGACCACCCACTGTCCCTGTGCCATTGACTAAGGGACAAGTGCACATGCCTTCAACTGGAGACTATGTGGAACAAGGAGGTACATTATTGGTACTTGGAAATGAAATGAAGAATGTCTCACTACCCTATGGAGTGGTATTGTCCATTCATTCCTATAGTTGCTATGTGGGCACAGGACCCCAATACCCAAGTATCTTTGTTCTATTTTTGTTGCTGTGATAACATATCCTTAGATAGCAAACTAGTGAAGACAGATTTTACTATTGGTCACGATTCCATCTTATAATCAACCATTGGTGGGAAACCACAGAGGCAGAAGTTAACAGAGCTGATTGCATCGCATCCATAATCAGGAAGAGAGTTCAAAGGACACATGCATGCCTATTAACCTTCACTTACTCTCTCCATTCTTACACAATTCAAAAGCCCGCTTCCTAGGGAATGATGCCTCCTACAATGAGCAGGCATTCCTATTGCAATGAACATAAATGGGATAACTTGTCACTGGCAGGTCAACTGGCCAACAGGGTTTAGGCAATCCCTCATTAAGACTCTTTTCCCTAGTGGTTTTACAGTGTGTCAAATCAACAACCCAAACAAACTGCCACACCACAATTTAAATTGCACACACAAAAGGGATGAATGTTAGATCAGGAAGCCAAACAGTTTAATAAAGGCTACCTGAAGTTTCCAGATACTAGCCCCCAGAATATTATTTTCCAACCAGAGGCCTCCCTGTAAGTCTTGATCTACTTCCATTTCCACAGATCTGGCACCCTTTTCTGTGGTAGGGACTTGAGAGAAGAATCATACGTTAGCAGGCCATCGTGGAAAGCAGTAGCTGAAGGTGGTGAGGAGAAACTCGGACTAAGATTTAGGTTTGTCACCCACATCTCTCGGACTTCTATAATGAATTTAGAGGGTGTGAAGGATGCTGTAGACGGACCTCACTTGGGTCCCCGATCTACGGGCAAAACTCGGGTTCAGATACAGGTGAGCGAGGATTCAGCAAATGTAGGGTGACAAATAAATACGGACACAAGGGAGTGTGCTTTCTCAATGTAATGTCAAATCAAGCATCAGACTATTTATACAGAAGAAATAGGGAAGTTACACCAAACAGAGGAATGCAAACACGGAAGGTCTGGCAGGAACCAACTGGGATAAAATTCAATGTTAACAGCTGGGATCAAAAACAGCTCCACCTAAAGTCAGCTTAAACTTAGAAGCCAGGGGCAAGGGCTTCATGCCCTTGCCATAGTTCCTATTGTCCACCTTCCCCCTAGGTCATTGTAAATACTTGTGTATGGGTATAACTCAGCTATCTATAGTTCTAAGTATCTACTCTGGTTCCCCTTTAGATCACAAACTTCCTTCTTCCTAGATAATGGTAAATTCCTGTGCAGGGCAGTGAGCTATCCATGCCCAGGGTCAGCTCAAGGACTGCCTGCCTAGGGCTGGTGAAGAATATAACTTACCTATATGTCAAAAAGTCAAACCTTAGGAGCACTTATAATAAAGCAATATTAAGGGAAAGCACATGGATCTGTTTTCCAACTAAAACATTGGAGCATTCATTATACAAGATGCCACGATTCCAGGAGACTAAGTTTCCGTGAACTTTTTGCCTCGGGACAGTGCCCAGGTTTTGGGGGGCCTGTCGCGCTTGTCACTACTGGCATGTAGCAGAAGGAGATGAAACAGAATACGTTTCCCATCCCTATGTCTGGGAACTGATTGTATGTCAACATCTACACACCAGATCATGCCCATGAGAAGATCCAGGAACTACAGAGTTCTCAGGACAGGACTTGTCTGAATCTTAGGCTATGGGTTTCTTTTCGGAAGAGGTTATTTCTTTCTCTAATTCTGAGCTCCACTGTAGTTTAGGCCCTGATTACCAGTCTTAACTTCTTAGGTTCAAGAAGGTTCAATGGTGAGCTGACTAAACCCATGTGCATGTGACTCAGAATCCTGGTGATCTAAGAGGTAAGAAGGTCTAGATCTTTGATTAAACCAAGAATTCTATCAACTTGGCAGACCCACTTGGGATTGTGCATGAGGGCTGAATATTGACATCGCTCACATTTCTAGCTGCAAGTTATCTGTTCTGCCAGTGAGATGGCCATTCTGATTAGCAATCAGAAGGAAGGAAGACACTCTCTTTTTTTGTCCTACTTTGAGGGGTCTGAGAGTAATGCTGACTTTAATTTAGATCTAGACTCATTAACCCATGCTGAGATTTCCTTTGGGAGAAGTGGGAATGGAATATGCTCCCATGCCTAAAGCACCCCATCTGCAGCTCACTTCCTGAGATCCTGAGGAGATCTGTTTGTAGGTCAACCTGCACAGAGCAAGGCAGTTGATAACTGAGTGAGCAGTCTAGATGAGCTTGGGCTGTGTGTGGGCCTCCTGGCATCTGAGTTGCTGTCTCCAGGTGATGGTATGGATCCACGGTGGTGGACTGGATCTAGGATCGGCTTCCATGAATGACGGATCCACACTGGCAGCCACTGAGGCAGTAGTAATTGTCGCCATCCAGTATTGCGTGGGGATCCTTGGCTTCTTCAGGTGAGCCTGGGACTGGGCTGGGTAATGGACTGAGCAGATCATGGGCAGCCCTGTAGCTCTTCTCCCTGCTACTTCCAAGCACTGGAGACCAGAATGTCAATGCAACCTGGACTACATAGATCTTTTTCTACAAGGAATGTTAGCTCCCTGGGGAAGGGGATAACCCATTAGATTGAAGCAGAGACTTGGATGTTTCCTGGATTCTGAGTGGTGAGGGAAGAGGGTATAAACTAGGTCTATGGTTTAGCATTGGACTACAGGTGCTAGAGTAGGGTCTGAGTTGGAACGTGCATGAAGTGGCTAGGTATCAGACCTTTGTCCTCCTCCTATCTGTAGTTCATCTCACTGAGAAGGAGGAGGTGCTGAATAAATGCGTGATGAAGTACTGGGCCAGCTTTGCAAGACATGGGTGAAATTACGTCCCTCCCTTAACCTCTTTATGGTCAAGTTTCCATCTAGGGCTCCAATGTTGGGGTGTTCCATTAGTATGCATGTGTCCTTAATTACATGATAGTGTTCCACCCAGGGCACACTCCGGCAGATACCGTCTAGCCTTCAGTTACAGTTCATCCCACGGAAACCGGGTGAGTGAGTCACTTTATTGTGGTACTGCTCTTTAGATTTTGTGTCTGAGAGGGAGTTACAAAACTAGTCAGCTTCCCTTGCTTCACATGGAGTAGACACTGGTGGTGACACTTGTATGTATATCAGTACACTAGGTCATCTGTTCCCTCAGGCCCTTGGTCAGCTCATCCACTGCCCTGACCAAATAAGGGGATCAGGCTTTGGGTCAGAGAGACCTTCACTCTTCCCTGTTGGCTGGAACCCCAATAGCGAGGGTCTACCCTCCTGGCCTGTGATGGACCAAGATGAGCAGTGTCTGCAGCTGAACACCCAGCCTGCTGTGGGCCAAGCCCTGAAGGCCAGAAGGCTGCAGTTCTGGACCAAGACTCTGCCCCAGAAGATCTAGGAGCTAAAGGGTTCTCAGGACAAGCATGCAGAGCTGTAGCGTCCTGTGTCAGGAATGGTGTGTGAGGTTGAAAGCAGATGGGGTAATTTTAAGGCTACAAAGTTCATTTATTTATTTTTATTTGTTCCATCATTTATGTAAGCCTTTCTAATATCAGCATTTGCCCTTTCAGACATGTATGAAGAGCAGTCAGTGTTATTCCTTATCATATTGGGCAAACATTCCTTAGAGTCAATAAAACAGTGTAGATGTGTGAGCCCCAATGTACCCTCATCTTCTTTAACCCTTCACTGAGACTAGGCTCCTTTTTTCTTCCTTCCTTTTTTCCTCTCTTCCTTCCTTCTTTCCTTTCCTGATCTTCTCCCCATCCTCACTCTCCTCTTATCCAAGTCCCAGACCTTCTTGACATGAAATGGGTGCTTCAGGGACTGTTGACTGCAGGAGATAGGTGGCATCAAATCCTCTCTCAGCCTATTTATAATTACCATTAGAAAATCTGCTTTGGGGGCTGGTGAGATGGCTCAGCGGGTAAGAGCACCCGACTGCTCTTCCAAAGGTGCAGAGTTCAAATCCCAGCAACCACATGGTGGCTCACAACCATCCTTAACGAGATCTGACTCCCTCTTCTGGAGTGTCTGAAGACAGCTACAGTGTACTCACATATAATAAATAAAAAAAGAAAAAAGAAAAAAAGAAAATCTGCTTTCTCTAAGTCCCTTTGTCTTGAGAATGCTGTTTCTAAAAGATCATAAACTTCACATTGGACTCATAGTATCTGTGGCCTCAGATGGGTGGAAGTTGAAATAGAAAGATTGCATAAGTCTCGGGCAAGATAACAAGTCCCACATCTCCTAAACACACAAACAAAAAAAAATTGCAACTTCAGTAACTTACAAATTGTAACAAATGTACAGTCTTATAGATTGAGAAATCCAGGGTCAAGATGCCCACAGATTTGCTGGGTGGTGAGAAACTAGTTCTCAGGGAAACCAGTCTCAAGGATTACTGCTTGTGCCCTCTCCTGGTAGGATGTGTAAACAAGGCCCTTACAAGGATAATGTTAAGTCCCTGCTGACTTGAACGGGGGGGGGGGGGGGGCACAGGGAAGACCTCCCTGTCAGTGAGACTGACCACTGTGCATGTTTCCATTCTACATGCACAGCATTGATCGAAGTTCCCCCTGCCAGCATGCCTCTGGATAGACACACTAAGCTGGGTGTCAGTTAGATTTGAGACGGTTGATAATTATCTCAGTTTTACTAGCTTGAGTGTGGATTGTTTCTATGGTGCTATGGATTGATCTTAGGACTTGTGCGTGTTGGGTAATGGTTCCACCCATGAGCTACACCCTCAGACTACCGTGGGTTGTTTAGATGAAATCGAGTTCATCGCTTTTAGGTGTCTGTTTTAGTAAGTCTGGGAAAATTCTCAAGGCATGCAACTGTCACCCGATCAGATTCACAACATCCCCCCCTTGCTCCCCATCGGCCTTCCCTCGGGTCCTTTTCTGCCATCCACTGCCTTTAATCCTGTTTCAAAGTAAACATGATATTGCTTTATCGTACTATACTGGGACTTGTCTCTAATCCAAAATAAATAAAATGTTTTGTGACTAGGTAGGTCACTTCACATAATGTGTTTGTTTCCTTTTGTTGTGGAATGACATCCACGTGTGCATACAACACATTCTATCCACTTGCCAGACTATACACAACTGTTGCCCTTGTTTATAACCTGTTTTTGGAGACACAGTTTCTCTGTAGCCCAGGAGTGCCCTGAACACATGATCTCGCTGCCTTGGCATCCTTAGTGGGTGGATTACAGGGTTACAGGGACACCCATCCTATGTTTGAGTTTTAATCAGTTCTATGGATATCCTCACACATTATTTTCTGTGATCTCATGTATTCTATTTTTGAATTTCCAATCTAGAGCAGAGTTGCTATGTCATGAGACACCTGTTAAACATTTAAAAAAGTTGTTAGGTTAGGGACATAGCAGTGGTCGACAGCTTGCCCTACATGTACAAAGCCCTGGGCACCATAAAAAGTAAAAGAAAACCAGCTCAGATGATGTGGGCTTTGTAATCCCAGCTACTCAGGGAGCTACTGGGGCCAGGGATCACAAGTTAAGGTCAACCTGAGCTATAGAGCAAAACTCCAGGCAAAACTGGAAAAAATTAGTTGTTGGTCTATCTCCACATAAAAAAAAGTTCCAAAAATGGCCTGTAGGTGGCAGTGGTTATGCCTTTAATCCAGCGCCCTGGGGACAGAAGCAGGTGGATCTTATAACCAAACTAGCTCAAGTCAGTCAACAGGGTCTCAAGCAAGGGAGTGAGGATTGAAAAAGGGAAAGCTAGACAAAATAATAACATGGCTCCAGCCCATACTGAGGCTGAAACAGCTTTATTTCTCTCCTGCCTGCTTTTATATCATTCTAGGTAGACCCAAAAGCCATGGTCAGTTCTTAGATCAAAGACAAAGTAATCAAGCAAAGTGGTAAACAAGGAGATTATACAAGAAGGCAATCAAACAGAGGAGTAAGCAAAAGATCACACAAGGCAATGATTAAGGAAAGTCGTAAGGGAGGAGATCACAGGAGGAAGCAATTTAGCAAAGCAGTAAACAGAGCCCCTTGGTCACTGTTTCTGACATTCTTATCTGAGCCCACTTCCTTGTCCAAGCCCAGTGACAAACGCCAAATTCCTAGAAGCAGCACTAAAAGCTCTCAACAGACCTCTGAGTTCGAGGCCAGCCTGGTCCACAGAGGGAGTTCCAAGACAGCCAGGGTCACACAGAGAAACTCTGTCTCGGAAAAAAAAACCAAAACAGTACAAAAAAAAATCATAAAAATCTAACTTAGAGTGTTATTAAAGATGGGGGAAGAGGAGGAAAAGGAGGAGGAGGAAGAGGGAAGAAGAAAAAGAAGAGGAAGGGAGAGGAGGATGGGGAAGAAGCAGGGAGTAGGAGCGGAGGAGGAGGAGGAGGAGGAGGAGGGAGAAGAAAGTGGAGGAGGGGGAGGAAAGGGGGAAGAGACAAAGAGGAAGAGGAAGAGGAGGAGGAGGAGGAGGAGGACAGAAGGAGAAATGGAGTTGGTAGGAAAATGTGATGGTGTGGTTGAGGGGGGGGTGTCTTGCGAGTGAGGGGAGTAGGGTGTATTGTGTTAGCTTATGAAATTACCCAAAGGAAAAAACGCCAAGGATCTGGTAATAAAGCTCAGGGTTAGAGGACTTACCTGGCCTATGTGAGACCCTAGGTCCAATTCTCTGTATCTTCTTTAGAAGCTCTGGGGTAACTGCCTACATTGGAGCTCATTGAGTGTCCAATTTCCACATCCATTTCTTACCAACAACCAAGCTTTTCATGTCTACTGATGATTTATAACACACCTGATAAGCTGCGGGCCTGTTGCCTCCATCAGCTCAAGCTGCCGTAAGAAAACAAGCATAAGCTGCTGTTCAGCCATGAGATGGATACCCATGGTTCAGCGCCTTGGAAGGCGGACGCAGGAGGGTTTTGTGAGCTCAAGAGCTAGCGGACGGGCTGGTGAGATGGCTCAGTGGGTAAGAGCACCCGACTGCTCTTCCAAAGGTCTGGAGTTCAAATCCCAGCAACCACATGGTGACTCATAACCATCCGTAAAAAGATCTGACATGCTCTTCTGGAGTGTCTAAAGACAGCTATAGTGTACTTACATATAATAAATAAATAAATCTTAAAAAAAAAAGAGCTAGCGGACTTTTATATATATGCATGTACATGTATATGACTATGTATATGTATATAATCTCAATCATAAATATGCTATCTATGTGCAGATGTATGAATCATTACATGTGTGGCTTACAAACAATACAAATGTGTTTACAGTTGTGGAGACCACGAAGCTCAAGGTTGAGATACCAGTATATGTGATATGTGATGAGAGCTAGCTCTCTTTGCTAGAGACACAAAGTTGAACCTTGTGTCTTCAACTGGGCAGACGGGATAAATAATGGTGTCCAAGATCAGGACCCATTGTGTTCATGTATGAAACTACCTAGGGATAAATAAAATCCCAAGGTTCTGGGAATAGAGCTCATTGGAAGAGCACTTATCTAGAGCGTGCAGACCCTAGATACAGTTCTCTGTAGTGATTTTTTCAGATCTCCTGAAACAACTCCTAAAGACCAAATTCATACTAACATCCCATTGGAGACGAGGTTTCACCATAGGCATGTGATACATCAACTTTCAGAACATAGAACTTAGAGGTCCCCATATCAGCCACCAAGGTGGTGAACAATGGAAAACAACTCTATTGTGTTTGGAAATCAAATGTCACCTATGATTGATATTTAAAATAATCTATTGTCAATCCCAAGATGGAAAGTAGTATAAGTTTTATTAGAAATATGTCTGGGTATCTATTAGCCTTTTGAGCCTGAGGCAGTGTGTGTGTGTGTGTGTGCGTATCTGAGTGTATATATCTATGCATATGTGTGACTATGTATGTGTGCCGATGTATGTGTGTATGTGTATGCTTACTATGTGTGCATATGTTTGTATGTGACTATATTTGTGTGTGTACATCTGTGCATGTGTGTGTCTATGAGTGTATGTCTATGTATATGTGTATGTTTATGTATGTGTACACATGTGTATATATGCCTATTTTTGTGTGTGCCTGTATGTGTGTGTTGGGGACACCAACCCACCCAGAAAACATTCCACCCAAAATTTGTCCTGCCTACAAGTTGTGCAGGGAGAAAGATGGAGCCGTGATTGAGGGAATGGCCAACCAATGTCTGGCCCAATTTGCGACCCATCCCATGAGACAGAGCCAACTCTCACACTATTAATGATACCTAGCTAGATGCTGGCAAGGATTTGGAGAATTCCCTCCATTGCTGGTGGGATTGCAAGCTGGTAAAACCACTCTGCAAATCAGATTGATAGTTCCTCAGAAAATTGGACATAGTACTACCTGAGGACCCAGTTATACCACTCCTGGCTATAGACCCAGAAGATGCTCTAACTTGTAATAAGGACACATGCTCCACTATGTTCATAGCATATTTATAATAGCCAGAAGCTGGAAAGAACCCAGATGTCCCTCAACAGAGGAATGGATACAGGAAATGTGGTTCATTTACAAAGTGGAGTACTACTCAGCTATTAAAAAAATGAATTTATGAAATTCTTAGGCAAATGGATGTATCTGGAGGATATCATCCTGAGTGAGGTAATCCAATCACAAAAGAACACACGATATTCACTCACTGATAAGTGGATATTAGCCCAGAAACTCAGAATACCCAAGATACAATTTGCAAAACACATGAAACTCAAGAGGGAAGACCAAAATGTGAATTCTTTGACCCTTCTTAGAAGAGGGAACAAAATTTCCATGGAACAAGTTACAGAGACAAAGTTCAGAGCTGAGATGGAAGGAAGGACCATTCAGAGATTGCCCCACCTGGGAATCCATCCCATAAACAACCATCAAACCCAGACACTATTGCAGATGCCAGAAAGATTTTGCTGACAGGACCCTGACATAGCTCTCTCCTGTGAGGCTCTGCCAGTTCCTGGCAAATACAGAAGTGGAAGCTCACAAAGCTCTCAGTCATCTATTGGATGGAACACAGAACCCCCAATGAAGGAGCTAGAGAAAGTACTCAAGGAGCTGAAGGGGTCTGCAGCCCTATAGGAGGAACAACAATATGAACTAATCAGTACCCCCCAGAGCTCCCTGGGACTAAACCACCAATCAAAGAAAACACATGGTGGAACTCATGGCTCTAGCTGCAGAGGATGGCCTAGTTGGCCATCATTGGGAGGAGAGGCTCTTGGTCTTGTGAAGATTCTATGCCCCAGTATAGGGTAATGCCTTGGCCAGGAAGCAGAAGTGGGTGTGTTGGGAAGCAGGGGGAGGGGATAGGGGATTTTTGGAGAGGAAACTAGGAAAGGGGATAGCATTTGAAATGTAAATGAAGAAAATATCTTATAAAACATATATTTTAAAAAAAAATGATACCCTGCTATGCTTGCAGATAGGAGCCTAGCATAACTGTCTTCAGAGGGGCTTCATCCAGCAGCTGATGGAAACAGATGCAGAGACTCACACCCAGATATTAGGCAGATCTCAGGGAGCTTGTGGGAGAGCTTGATGATTGAGCAGGGCAAGGACAGCACCAGAAGACCAACAGAGTCAACTAATCTGGGTCTATGGGGGCTCACAGAGACTGAACCATCAACCAAAGAGCATGCATGGACTGGACCTAGGCCCCCTATACATATTATAGCAGCTGTGCAGCTTGGTCTTCATATGGGTCCCCCAACAATGGGAGTGGGGGTTGTGTCTGAACTGGACTCTGATGTCTGCTTTTCCCTTCTCTTTCCCTTAGCTAAACTGCTTTGTCTGGCCTCAGTGGGAGAGGATTAGCTTAATCCTGATGAGACTTGTTGAGCCTGGGCTGGTTGGTACCTGGGGGGTGGGGTGAAGGGGAAATCAGAGAAGGGGGAGGGAGAGTGAAACTGGGAGGAGAGGAGGGAGGGGGCTGTGATCAGGATGTCAAGTGAATAAAGAAGTATATTAATGAAAAAGGGTATTTCATATTATTTGAAGCTGTTGTGAAAGATATTTCCTTCATTTCTTTCTCAGTTCACTTGCCTTTGCATATTTACAGGGATGGCAGACAGCAGTGAGGGAAAAACACCTCCACTAAAGCCCACAGGGTGGCCCCTGTAGCACGCATGGGGTCAGTGATGCCTGAGGACACTCAGCACTGAGGATCCAGCACAACGGGAGAGATTCTGATGGGTGCTGGGCCTGGAGTTCAGAAGGACCAAGCGGATGGTCAAGAACAGAGAGGCAGATGGGACATTTCCCTTTTCTGTGTGTGGCTATTGTTAGACTGTGGTTGCTGATGCTGTGGACCCTTAGATAAGGAGGAAACTGTTAACACCTCCCCAATATCCTTGTGCTCTGATTATTCAATCCCTTGGTCACCCCTTGGATGCCCCAAAAGGGACTCCAGAAAGTTTCCTGGTTCTGAATATCCAGAACTTTCCAGTCTCATACCCTACCGCTGAAGTGAGAGGCCCAGGTTCTCCTCCCATTGTATCTGACCTTGGGCAAAGGTACAGTTTGGATTCTAGGGCAAAGAGCATGTGGCCCTGCCCTGCCCACACAGTCTTCAGCCCCTTATCAGAAGCTAAAGCCAACAGAGTATGGGGCCAGCATGTGTGTGCATACCTTGATGCCTCTTAGACCTAGACATTCTACTGAGAACTCTGACAAATTCCTACCATGTCCTCCAGTCTGAGTCACTTTGAGGAAGCCATACTTCCCTTAGCCTGTGGTGCTTGCCTGCTGTCTCCCAGACTCTGAGGGGTCACTTGGCCTTATAGGTAAGAAAATCTGCCCAGTCATGCATGGATGCTCTTCTGAACATTCCTGGTTCAGGTACCTGGGTTCTGAACCACAGACGACTAGAATAAGGCACGGAGTTGTATCACATCCTCTTTTGTGGCACCCAGAACTGGATCATCCACAGGGTCATCAAGGCGACAGTGTCTTGCACACAGTCCCCAGGATTCCTTAAGAAAATAAGTGTGAACAAGGTCTGGCTCCACATGCCTGTCCATCCAGCACTCTTGATGGGACAAAGTAAATAAGCGATTCTCCAACTGATGTCAGGCAAGAATCCATTCACATTGCACAAACCTGAGGATGCATAGGATGTGCTAGAGCTCATAGCCTCGGGAGATCCCATCTCTTCCTCTGCATCTCTAAGTAATAAACACCAAGTAGGAAAGAGACATTTTCTTCAGTGATACATCTACCGGGAAATTGTCCATTTGCCTGTAAATAAACCCTCACCCAATTAGTTACTGTAATTGGATTTATTGGCTGATCGACAACAATTAAGATTACAATAAAGTAGAAGAAGGACTAGAGCGGAAAGGAGAGAGGGGCAAGTGAAAGTTATAGGGGAATTACTATGAAATAATACCTCATTCACATGTATGAACATGTCATAATGAAACCCACTATCATGTATCACTAGTATATACTAATGGAAAACATTAAAGGAACTCTAACACTATGACGGTTGTGAAGATTATGTACATTGAGACCACATTGCTTTTGGAGATGGGTGTTAGTGTGCTTCCTGCTGGAGGCCTAGGCGTACTCTGATTCATTCCTCTGCCAGGTGTATTACAGCAAGGTCTGGGATTCTCATAACAACGACAGTGAACCTTGTTTACAGTACCTCGTCCCTGGGAGATTTATAGCCAGTGTACACTAGCAACCACCCAGGATCCCATTCCTCAACAAAGAAGAGGTTTCTTACTAACCCTTTGAGATGTAACTTCAGAAGCCTCCAAAATCAGATGTATGGCTATGGTAACGGGGAGACTCTCTTGAGACACCAACACACATGTTATTTCATTGGTTAACTCTCTTAAACCCCTTCGCTAAAAACTTGGCAACATCTCTCTAAAATACTTCCTCTGAAAGAAGTACACTGCTAGGGAGAGGAGGCGGTTGGATCTGTTGACCTTCACGGAAACCTCACATAGGTCTCTAGGGATGCAGGTACCTTGAGCCATCACTCAGCCTGGGGTGGTCTTCCAGTTATCCTTGCTCTTGTAAGCAGTCTCGTCAAGGTCCTGCCTAGAGGTTCAGGAAGGACCAGAAACTGATGGCTCTGACAGTTGATACTCTTTTCTATTGGCGGGGGTGGGGAGGTGAGGGGGTGGAGGGGGGACAGAGCAGATGCCTTCTGGCAATTTATTCCCGTTGATAGCAGCAGGGAATTAAGAAAAGAAACTTAGTTGTTTGGACTCTATACTCTAACTCAGAAGCCACTGTTGGCCAAGCTAGAGACTTGAAGTTCGTTAACTCTTCACAAGCCAGAGAAAATGAAAAAGAGAGAAGGCCAGGCACACACACACACACACACACACACACACACACACACACACACAGGATGAAGCAGAAAAGGGATACACTACCAGTTTAGCTTTGTTTTTAGTTTTTATAGCTTCTCAGACAAAAATTACCTCATAGCAACTATCAGGTAGAACCAATTATAGTGAGATATTTAATTCCATGGTTTTCTAAACACTTAACATTTTATAAGTTCATGGTAAGTTTTAAGCAATTGTTTATGTCATCTGTTGATAATGCTTAAGGAGTAACAGCAGCATTGTTTACATGCCTTTCCATTAAGATGAGTTACCTGACTAAACATTCCTTATCTGTTTTCTAGATCCACAAGTTAATTTTAGGTTTAAAGCAATAGTTTTTATGTCACAAGTTAACAAGTTTTTGTCATGAGACAAATAATCTGCCTTGTGTCTTGTTATTTTGAAGACTCATATAGATAAATTAGTCAATTATTTATTTCCTGCCCTGGCACCTACAATAAATTGTCCATTTCCAGTTTATGACCTTTATGACAGACATTAGTGACCTCATTCCTAATCTAGAAGGAATGTTTTCCTTGATCATAAATTTGTTCCAACCCTATTTTCTTTTCCTAGTGCAATTAGCTCATGTCACAGAATTCTTTTTTTTTTTTTGCAGTAGAGAATCTTTGTTTTTATTAGATATTTTCTTCATTTACATTTCAAATGCTATCCCCAAAGCCCCCTAT
>NC_034609.1:28330086-28333600 GCF_900095145.1 Mus pahari
ACTTCTGTATTTGCCAGGAACTGGCAGAGCCTCACAGGAGAGAGCTATGTCAGGGTCCTGTCAGCAAAATCTTTCTGGCATCTGCAATAGTGTCTGGGTTTGATGGTTGTTTATGGGATGGATCCCCAGGTGGGGCAGTTTCTGGATGGTCTTTCCTTCTATCTCAGCTCCGAACTTTGTCTCTGTAACTCCTTCCATGGGTATTTTTGTTCCCCATTCTAAGAAGGAGCGAAATATCCAGATTTAGTCTTCCTTCTTCTTGAGTTTCATGTGTTTTGCAAATTGTATCTTGGATATTCTAAGTTTCTGGGCTAGTATCCACTTATCAGTGAGAGCATATCATGTGTGTTCTTTTGTGATTGGGTTACCTCACTGAGGATGATATCCTCCAGATGCATCCATTTGCCTAAAATTTTATNAATTCATTGTTTTTAATAGCTGGGTAATACTCCATTGTGTAAATGTACTACATTTTCTGTATCCATTCCTCTGTTGAAGGACATCTGGATTATTTCCAACTTCTGGCTGTTATAAATAAGGCTGCTATGAATGTACTGGAGCATGTGCCCTTATTACAAGTTGGAACATCTTCTGGGTATATGCCCAGGAGAGGAATTGCTGGATCTTCTGGTAGTATTATGTCTAATTTTCTGAGGAACTGCCAGAGGGATTTCCAGAGTGGTTGTACCAGCTTGCAATCCCACCAACAATGGAGGAGTGTCCCTCTTTCTCCACATCCCTACCAGCATCTGCTGTCACCTGAATTTTTTATCTTAGCCATTCTGACTGGTGTGAGATGAAATCTCAGGGTTGTTTTGATTTGCATTTCCATGATGATTAAGAATGTTGAACATTTTTTCAGGTGCTTCTCAGCCATTCGGTGTTCCTCAGTTGAGATTTCTTGTTTAGCTCTGTGCCCCATTTTTTTAATAGGGTTATTTGATTTTTCTGGAATCCATCTTCTTGAGATCTTTATATATATTGGATATTAGTCCTCTATCTGATTTAGGATTGGTAAAGATCCTTTCCCAATCTGTTGGTGGCCTTTTTGTCTTATTAACAGGTGTCACAGAATGCTTATTTATAGCTTATTTATAGAGGGGGCTTAAAACTACTTGTATCAATCCAGGAGTTCTATAAAATCATTGTCAGGAATTATGAAATCATCATTTCATCAAAACAGTGTTATCACAGGAAAGTTCCTCTTCATATTGATCTGTAGGAAATTTACCCAATAAGGTGCGCTGATGCCCAGGATTCATTAGGCCTTGTGTGGGTGGCAGGAAAGGCATAGCAGAAGTGAGAAGCAATCCTGAGATGAAGTCTCTGAGGTCCACGCATCTCAGACCACACCCATGTAAAACGGTGGGCTAGCTGCAGGTAACTCACTTGCTTGCCATAGCTTTCCCTGCATAGCTTTTGTCACAACCTCTTGCTCATACTCCACACCCTAATGAACTCATTCGTCACCCCACTCCACCCCCCAAAAAGAATGGCAGATGTGCTTAATGATGATAACCAAATGCAAGAAGAGGATGAGTGTGCGCGCGTAACTTTGGTCCTCACAGATGAGTCACAATCTGACAACTTTCTGGGATGGACTCAGCAACCCTCAGTCTAAAAGTACACCACTGCACCAAATGCCATTTCAGAGGATGAAGCCATCATGGCTGTGCCATGTTCTAAGCAGGACCATGCCACCAGGTTTAATCTCTTGCTGTAAGCATCAAGCATCAATGGTGGGCTCAGTGAGCTCCATGGTCAGAAAAACCATGTGGCAACATAGCCCATGTATACAGCAAGTCACTGAGGACAAGGAGCCGAGCGTCTGTTGACCTCGGAAAGATGTAGGTAAAATTCTCTGATGCTTGTATGTGCTGCTGCTCTGTCCTCCTCAGTGTCAGTTGGCAGAAAACATGCTGGTCCATGTGGATCAGGGGCCACTTCAGGAGCACCAGGCTAATCTGAAGCTTGGGTCTGCCAAATTCTATAGTGTCAAAGTGTGATGCTCTATGAGGTGAGGTGCCAGGGAGGTGGGAGCTTGTGGAAATGACAAACCCTAAGGAGAGAGAAGGAGCTCACTGGACACCTCTGTACTGGCTGGTTTTGTGTTATCAACTGGACACTCACAGAGGAAGGAGCCTCCCTTGAGGAAGTGCCTCCATGATATCCAGCTGTAAGGCATTTTCTCTATTAGTGATCAAGGGTGGGAGGTCCCATTGTGGGTGGTGCCATCCCTGGGCTGGTGGTCCTGGGTTCTATAGGAAAGCAGGCTGAGCAAGCCAGGGGAAGCAAGTCAGTAAGCAGCACTCCTCCATGATTTCTGCACCAGCTCCAGCCTCCAGGTTCCTGCCCTATGTTTGTTCCTGTTCTGACTTCCTTTGTTGATGAACAGCCATGTGGAAGTGTAAGCTGAATAAGACCTTTCCTCCCCAATTTGCTTCTTGGTTCTGATGTTTTGTGCAGGAATAGAAACCCTGACTAAGATGACCTCCCTGCACCTTTGGCCATGGAAAGAATCAGGACTGCCTAAGGAGTGCACAGTACCCAAGGCAAGGCCCAGTCTGAGACAGAGATAAGTTAGCAAACTCATGATGTACTTCATGCACCTTCACTCAGATCAGAACTTCACAGCCTAGGTTCACAGAGGTCAGTAGGTGAAAGTGGAGATACTGGCATGTCCTACCCTGGACAGCAAGGGGTAGACAAGGATAAAGTTCAGCCTGACTTAAGTGTTGTGGGGGAGGGAAGAGCAGTTTACTAAGTGCAAGTAGATTGCTCCCTGATCCTTCTGCTGGGGACTGAAGGCATTATTGAGCTCCTGCTGCAAACACCCCTCTGTGCATTTGCACACATAAATTCACAGAGCACTTTAGAATCCTAGTACCTATATTCTTTTTGAAGAGTTGAATTATTAAATGATTGGTATATAATCAAATGCACCCATTTAGCTGCAGAGTTTGGTCATTCTGAGCAAATGAATGAGACATTGCTTAACCATGCTCATTTCACAGACTGCACACTTTGTGTGATTTGCAGTGTGCACACACTCAGTTTGGAGATGGTGGAAAATTTCTTCTCCCTCCATAGAAGAATGAGCCAGCCAGTCCCTGCCTAATTCTTGTACAGTTGCTGTTCATCCTGTCTGGGAGTGAGCAGAAGGACTCAAATGCACTACTTGGCTGCCTGGGAGGCAGAGGGATAAGGGGGAGTGTCAGGCTTTTCACGAAGTTTATTGAATACTGTGTAATGAGAATTTTGTTTTATATATATATATATATATATATATATATATATATATATATATATATATATAAACTGCAGAAATAGTATGTGAATATTTTTGTTTTAATTTTGAGTGTGAGATATGGGGCTGCTCCAGATGGTCCACAGCAGCTGACTATGATTCGTTTTGTGCTCTGGCAGTGGTGTGATTTTGTGGAGTGCTTTGCTCCCAAAGGGGATTTCCTTCTCCCTCTCCCTCTCCCTCTCCCTCTCCCTCTCCCTCTCCCTC
>NC_034609.1:28333785-28354244 GCF_900095145.1 Mus pahari
GTCATGTCTCTGCCTGGTGCCATGTACCTTTGATTTCAAGTCCCCGAAGCCTCTGGACAGGGCAGGGAGCTGGGTGTGTGGCGGGGGGGGGGGGGAAGAGAAGGAGACTGTGCTGTAGGGTTAATAGAGTCCCACATCCGCTCTACCACGGGGCTAGGGAATGGAGTCCCACATCTACTCTACCACGGGGCTAGGGATGATGCTCGTGGAGGTTTGACTGTGCTTACCCCCACGCTGGGTGGGTGTCAGGCTATGGGAAGCTGTGGGACACTGTTACAGGGGCGGGGGAGCACAGTCTGAGGTCCCCGGAGACAGCTGGAGCTGGGCAGAGAGACCAGGGGCGTCTGATTCTCAGGCTCTTGAGCATCCAGGCACCACTGGAAGCTGCAGAAGAGCTGAGAATGGAGTGAGGGCCCACGGGCTGGATCTAGGCACTGGCATAGCCTCACAAGAGACAGCTGTATCAGGGTCCTGTCAGCAAAATCTTGCTGGCATATGCAATAGAGTCTGGGCTTGGGGGTTGTTTATGGGATGGATCCCCAAGTCCATCTGGATCTGGATGGTCGGTATTAAGATCAGTGAATAGACTAATTCAACCTATGGGGCCATCATAGTTGGAATTCCTTTACCTTCTTTATTACCTAAGTCATGGCCTATGATAGTAATTTCCACCTGACCTGCTGGAGGCATTTTTATCTCTGTAGAGACCCTTCCACTTATAGAAAATGCAGGATGCCTAAAGAGGAATGACAGGCATCTCGCCAATCCTGGGGCATGTTTAAAGATTTGACTTTGGAGAAGGGATTTAGTCCACGGGGCATGCATACCATCACCCTTGATTGCCTGCCTGAGCTCTTTTAAGTCTCCAGCCTGCTAAGGAGACCAATTTGGAGGCTTAGTCTGGGTGGTGTGGACATTAAGCAGGATTGCCTGAATCTCTGGACTCACAGCAAAGACCCAGAGGTGGCAGAGCTGCTTGGAAGTGGAAGGAGCTGCTGAGGGAGAAGTGCCATGCTGCTGTGCCATGTAAGGAGGCAAGGGAGGATCAGGGTGAGTTGGGTGGGACCACAATATGCTCCCATGACTGAGGAAACAATTGTTTTGCGAATCTCCTCTATGGCCTTTTCTAGCATGTCGATACCTGTGATGGGGTGGTCGTCAGGACGTTCAGCATCAGAGTCATCTTATGGGGAAGATGAAGCATCTTTGGTGGGCCCCAGCTTAGAGGGAACCACATATTGGTAGACAGCAGCTATAATGGGCAGAAAATGGAGGAGGGGGGGCTTTCCTTTCTGATTCCCTTGGCAGTGGGTGCGATAAATGACCCAAGTCCATGTATCAGAGTCATAAGGATGGATCACCTACCATCACCAAGGTAGCTGCCTCAAGGACCCCTTCCCAAAAGGAATCCAGCTTCCCTTTAGCAGGGTGCTTGACCCTCTCATTTGAGACTCCTTTTAAAGTGATGATGTATTTCCCATGATAGAAATGGTTTGGAAATGCCAGAGTCAGAGGTGAATGTTTCCAGTGGGGCGTGTGGCTCCACAGGGTGTTCCCCAAAGTCTTAGACATAAGCCTACCTGCGGATTTCAGAGAATCTGGTGACCACCCTAAGGGATTTTAACTGGTCATTGCAATCCTGGGTTTCTTTCAAGGAAAGAAAAATGTAAAGGGTTATAGTCAACACCCAAGTGGGCTGAGGGGATCTGGGAAGAGGGCTGGGGGGGGGGATTGTACCAATACCAAGGATTATCTGTGGTCAGAAGGTGTCATTTGCCCCATCATTGTACCTAGTCCCTCACTATGGTGCAAACCAAAAGTAAGAGACAGAAAGAAAAAAGACTTGTCACAGGAGGAAAGATGAGTGTGTGTGGGGGGGGGNGGGGGGGGGGGGGGGGTGTCAATGTACCCTGGCTGGGATAGTTCACCTTCCTTCTGTGCAAACTTGTGGTCTTCATGATCCACATTACATAGCCAGCTGCTATTTAGGTTCCACCTTCCTGTCGGTCTCAGTGTGCTAGCTGCCATCAACAAGTGTGGATCCTGATGGGGGAGCCAGGTGAGAACAGCCAAGAACAGAAGAGACCTCAGGCAGCTGTGAACTCAACTAGAACGTTCTCAGGAGACAGCTAGGATTTTTTTTTTAATTTTTTACTAGTTATTTTGTTTATTTACATTTCAACTGTATCTCCCTTCCTGGTTTTCTCTCTGAAAACCCCCATCCCACCCCTCCCCCTACCTCCACGAGGGTGCTCTCCCACTGACCCACCCACTCCTGCCCCACAGCCCCTATGCAGGGGCATCAAGCCTTCACAGGACCAAGGGCCTCCCGCCCCTTTGATGCCAGACAAGGCCATCCTCTGCTACATATGCAGCTGGAGCCATGAAGGAGACAGCTAGTTTAATGGTTTAACCATTGTGGGAGTAGGTAGAGAGATATTTAAAGTGAGTGTACATCATTGGCTGGGGCCAGCGCACTCCGGATGCCTCATCTGCATAAGGAGGACTTCCAGGTGCTGCCAGGCTAAGTGACCTCCTTGGGGGGGGGGGGGGGAGGCAGGGAGGCAAAAGTCCACACAGAGCTATGTATGCCTGGAAACCCAGACCACAGGCAGTGGGGAAGCGATCCTACTGCTAGTCTCAGTATTTCTGGGGTTTGGACATGCCGCGCCTCTGAGTGATGGTGCAGTGAGGAGCGGAGCGCACAGGGATTTCCCGAGCTGAGCTACAGAAATGTCTGGGATTAAGAAGCACAGGGATGCCCCCGCACCCATTAGGATCTGGCTTCTTCATCCCGAGATTGGGACGCACTGGGAACTTCTCAGCCCTCGTGGTCTAGCAATTCTTTGGTCAGGGAACTTGGTGTAGAGAGAACAGCAACCAAGAAAGGCTAGGACCACAGAGAGGACAAGAGTGCATTGGAGGGGTGACATTAGAGGAGGCAGAAAAACTGTGCTGGGTTTTGCCAGGGAAGCAGCCAGAGAGACACAAGGAAGAAGTTCTGTAGTGCCATGCTCTAAAGTTCTGCATTATTATTTGGATAATAAAGACAGTAATCATAATTTGGAGGCAAGGCAAATTCTCACATGCACTAAAGGCTATCTGACACTGATGCCCACAAAACTTCCTCCAGAGCGTCAGGATGGACTAGGTATGGGGTCCTGATCCTTCATTCTTTGATACATCCTGTCGGGGTTCTTTGTAATTTTGAAACTTCTATGGTCATAGATTGACCATAATGTTAGAGTTATTAAGGCCCCATTAAATACTGGTCATGTGATTAAGAGTGAGAGTAATCAGTGTGCTGTAAGAGAATGTTCTTTCAGTGCTGATGACCTAAGTTCCACCTTGAGATTACCAGTGGATGGAGAAGATACACTTAGCACACACTCTCCTTTCGCCTCCATATATGACCCATAGTCTGGCAGCATCCACACACACACACACACGTATATCCATGAGCACAATCAATGCAAACAATTAAAATTATTTGTTAAATGGATGAGTGACTTTGAAGTTGGTCTTGGCAGGAGCTGATCACTAGAGGAGACACATCACAACAGCGGAGAGAACAGGGACTGGGGACCCTAAAACCACCAGAATGTCAGTGTGTCTTGTTGAAACAAGGATGACTTAATGGGGAGAGGGGCCCATGCAGATCCTAAGATAATTGCAGGGACCAAGGACCCTGGAAATAGGCTCAATAAACTGAGTCTTCAAAGGCCAGGGGAGACTTGAGAATGAGGTCACACTCAGAGCTCCTGCACTTGCCTGATTCTCTTGTGACATCTTGACTGTGACCTTCTCACAGAAGCACTCTGATTTATCCTGTTACAGCTTTCTGGCCAAATACGGGGATAGAGTTCCTGGTATCCCAAACGAGCTCCAGAATTCATGCTGTGCCTTTCCAGGAGGCCACAGAGAGAATTGGAACAGCAGAGGTGACTACTCCCTGCCTCCTGGCCATTGGCTCCTGTCACTTGTTAACTAATAACTTCTCCTACAGTGAGAACTTTGACCGACCACCACAAGATCTCCACCTACATCCTTTTTGTTTAAATTCCTGCCTGGGCAGGACTCACGCAGTCTGCTTCCTGTTTATGAAACACGGTCTTCCTAGCAGCACAGACCTAGGCCTGAGAGCCGGCCATGCCACGGAACCCACTGCACAGATGGCTGCATGCTGTGCTCTTTGGACTCCTGCTTCTCCTCGTCCATGTGCAGGGTGAGGCTCACTAAACTGGCATGGGAATGACTGGAGTCAGAGCTGCCGAGTTCTGCATGTCAGAGGTTGAGCTTGTGGGAAGGAAAGCATTGGGTCAGGGAGGGAACTGATCAAAAACCATAGATCAGATATTCTCAAACTGTAGATTACGACCATAGGAAAAACCAATATATTGAATGGAATAAGAAACACCCAACCATAAAATTATTTTTACTGCTACCTCCCAACTTAATGTTGCTCTTGAGCAGTTTCTCAGTTCCTAAGGGCATCAGAAATATGTGTTTTCCAATGGTCATGTCCCACAGCTTGAGGACTGATGCAATAGATAAAAATATGAGACATGTGCCTACCAGTTCCCAGACAAAAGCGCACACATTTTGGGGACCCACTAACACTCAGAGGGTCAGAGACATCTAAAGATCACTCTATACTGAAGAGACAGTTCAGTGTAAGGAGCTTTGAGAAAGCAGTTGAGAATTCAGGGGAAGTAAGAAGGCAGCTTTCCCTCCTTAGAGTATGGCTATGACTGTAACTACTCTTGACATTTGAGTAAGAATGAGAATAATCATAAATTCATGTGGCCAAATGGCTCTGAGTGTGTGACCTCTTTAGCTAGAGAAATGGTGGGAAACCCTTCAAAAATGAACCAGGAAAGACTCCTGTCCCTGAGGGACAGGGACACTCCTACACTCCTACCCCAAAACTGAACTGGGATGGGGGGGGGCTGGGTTCCCTTCCCCTGTGCCCTTGTATCAACGAGAGGGGAATCTCACAATCTGCTGGCAGCTGGTTGCAGAGACATAACCCTGATAGAATCTCTCCACCAGGTCAGGACTCACCAGAGGCCAGCCCCATCAGAAACACACATACAGGACAGGTCCGAGGCAGCCTTATCCATGTGAAGGACAGTAAAGCCGGTGCTCACGCCTTCCTGGGAATCCCCTTTGCCAAGCCTCCTGTAGGACCCCTGCGCTTTGCACCTCCTGAGGCCCCTGAGCCATGGAGTGGTGTGAGAGATGGGACTGCACATCCAGCCATGTAAGTTCTGGACCCAGAGGGTTTCAGGCACTGGGGGAGACTGTGCTCTGAGCTCTGGGCTATGCTGAAGTGTCCCCTCCATTTCAGCTACGCAGCAGTTTTCTCTCTTTGTGGATGAGTGCCCCGTGTGTTTTTCTGGTGATGGGCTAAGGCTGAGTAGAACAACTGGGCCAGGCTCCTGGGTAAAAACTTGGCACTCCTAGGGAATTACATGTAGATATTATGGAGGGGGAACAACGATAAAGTGTTAACAGATTTAGATTAAGCTCAGTGTTCTCTGCCACAATGGGAAGTATCTCCAGGCATGAGTAAATGTCACCTATTAGGTACCAGTGCCCCTGACTCCAGGAGAATACACTTCAGGTTCCTGAGGAATGTATGAGTGATCAATACTTGCTAACCCTACTCTCACGGTCACTGTGACAACCTATAGGGCCATGTGCCGTTGTCCAAGGAACAAGTATATGTAATTAATTCGCTCTTGAGACACTGCAGACAAGAGAAGTTCCCTGAGAGTCTGCACATGTGATCAAGGACTACTCACTACCCTTTAGGGCAGCATTGTCTATTGAACCCTCTAGTAGCTGTGTGAGCCCAATACCAAATACTGGGATCTTAGTTTGTTTTCTGTTGCTGTAATAAAGTAGCCAAAGAAAGCAACTTAGGGGCAAAAGCTACTATTAGAGGCTCCAGATTACAATCCATCATTTGGTAAACACAGAGAATCAAAACTACAGGAGCTGCTCACATCATAGCCACACCCAGGAACAGAGACTAGAAAATTCTTGTGTGCCTGATAATGCATAGCTCAATTTTCTTATATAACTCCATGAATGTCACTACAGAAAGCCAAACATTTTCATGGGAACACCCACGGTCTCTCTACACAAGTCTAAAAATAAAGACATTGAGGCCCTAACCTACTGGAGGCCTCCCTAAAAATCTGGCTCCACCCAGCTCTCACAGGGAGCAGCTTAAAGTGGTTGGAAAAAAAAAATCCAGACTCACATATGGTTTTGAGCATCATATACCTACTGGAATATTTGATTGTTCTTTTCATCAGGTGTCTGCAAGATCTTGATGTAATGAAAGAGATAAAACTGAAGCTGCCGCCTGTCCCTATGTCTGAGGACTGCCTGTATCTCAACATCTACACACCAGCCCACGCCCATGAGGGCTCTAACCTGCCTGTGAGTGTCAGGTTATGATCAGCTTGGGGAGAGGGCTTTTTTTTTTTTTTTTTCAAATTGATTAGAAGGGACAAAAGCAACCTGAGTTCCATTACAGGGTGGATCCTGACTAAAGTAAGGTAATTACTTGGGTCAAAGAAGACCATCTCAGCCACATGATGCAGCTGAAACCTGGGTATGGGACACGGCACGGGAGTACCGAGCCATCAAAGGCTCCAGCTCTTTAATAAAACCAGAACTCATTCTACAACTTGTTCTCTGCAGAACACTTAGGGGATCAGGCATTGAGGTCACCCAAATTTATCCTTTTGGATGGTCCGTTGTGACAATGAGGGTTGATGATCCTTTTAACTTCTAATCTGGAGAGATATCCATGGAGACACCCCTCTGTTCCACTGTGAAGAACCTGTGTAATGATGAGATTACTCTCTATTGGGAGGCATTAATTCAAAGTACAATGCACAGTGAGGGTCAGGAATAGAAGAACACTGAGCAGCTACTAGATGTCCCTGGTAGTGGCCAAAACCCTGAAGTCCTGAGAATGTTTACTTATGTCTGTAGCTGCACAGAGTCCCAGGGGTTAATATTCTAGTAAGCAGACCAGAGAGCTTGGACAGGCTAGGAGCTTCCTGGCATCTCTCTTGACTTCTCCAGGTGATGGTGTGGATCCACGGTGGTGGACTGATTGCTGGCATGGCTTCCATGTATGATGGATCTCTATTGGCAGTCACTGAGGACTTAGTGGTCGTCACTATCCAGTATCGTCTGGGTGTCCTGGGCTTTTTTAGGTAAGGCCATGACTGGGAAATAGTAGCTGACCAGAACCTAGACAGCCCTTTGATCCATGTCCCTTCCACTTCTCAGCACTGGAGACCAGCATGCCAGAGGCAACTGGGGACTCCTGGACCAAGCGGCTGCCCTTCACTGGGTCCAGCAGAATATAGCCCACTTTGGAGGCAACCCTGACCAGGTCACCATTTTTGGCGAGTCTGCAGGTGGCTCAAGTGTGTCTTCCCATGTTGTGTCCCCCATGTCCAAAGGACTCTTCCATGGAGCCATCATGGAAAGTGGAGTGGCCCTGATTCCTTACCTTATCGCTGACACCTCTGAGATGGTCTCTACTGTAAGTGTTCTCAGTCCTGCTGCCTCAGCCTTTATAACTCTTGTACTCTGATTCTCTGTGGCAAAAGCAAGAGCCATGGGAAAAATCACTACTTTAAAATAATTTCCGAGAAACACGGGGGTGAGCATCTACTCAACTCTACTTCATACTGAATAAGTATGTTAGCAGACAAGCAAACTGCTCCTTGCAGCTGCCATCATTGGTAAAAAAAATAAGTATGGATATACTTGGGAGCTGGTTCACTGGTTTTGAAAAGTGCTTGGAGAGCAAGTCTGAGCACTTAAGTACAAATCCTGAGAACACACAGAGGGCTGGAGACAGTAGCATGCATCTATAAGTCTCATGTTACTCAGGTCAGGTCGGAGGTAGGTAGAGAATCCCTGAATGTGCACAGACCAGATGAGGTTCCAGGAAAAAAAAAAAAAAAAACACTCTGTCAAATAAAAGAAGCAATAAAGACTTATACTTTCTCCTATATCCTTAATATACAAACCTTAAACAATTATAGTTTCCCTAATCTTTTAAACACAAAAAGATAGGAGGAGAAAACAAAACTACCTTGAACAAAAAAGAACAGATATGCAGGTAGAAAGAGTCCCGCTTGATGGCTGTCACTTTTGAACAATAGGACAGTGGGAATAATATGTATTCATTCCAATCCACACAACACATGCTACAGTGTGAGAATTAGGCACACAGCATCGACTTGGAACTGAGAACTCTTCTCCCTGCTTGTTCCCTTTTGCAGACGGTGGCCAAGAGCTCTGGATGTGAGGCCACGGATTCACAGGCCCTGGTGCGCTGTCTGAGAGGCAAGAGTGAAGAGGAGATTCTGGCTGTTAACAAGGTTGGGAGAATTGTGTGTCTGGGAGAACCTGGTCTACATGATGTGGGATTCTGAACCAAATACCTTATCTTTGTGCCTCTGTGTTCTTTCAGTTCTGGGTGCAAAATGCACCCAGATAGGCTAATCTAAGTGTAGATTCTCCCCCAGGGTGAGCAGATCTCCCCGAAACTAGAGAGAAATGAGAAAGAGGCGGAAGTGACTCAGTGGACATCAGGATATTTATTTCACTAACCTCCAGCATTGACCTCTAATGCCACTCAGGTCGTCCAGATGGTCCCTGCTGTGGTGGATGGGGAGTTCTTCCCCAGGCCTCCCAAAGAGTTGTTGGCATCTGAGGATTTTCACCCTGTCCCCAGCATCATTGGGGTCAACAATGATGAGTTCGGTTGGACCATTCCTATGGTAAGGCAGAGTTCCAATCCTCTGGGAGCCTGGAGACTCATATGCCAAGCAGATATGTTCATGGAAACTCAATACATCTTCAATCCAAGTTCACCAGACCCCACACTTAATACTGTCTTCTGCCTCCCAGGTCATGGGCTTTGCTCAGACAATAAAGGAAATAACCAGAGTGAACCTGCAGGCTGTTTTGAAGAATACAACAGCACAAATGGTAAAATAGTTCTCATTCTGTCCTAATATTCAGATCCCTCATATCTCCTCTGGTAGCATCCCTATTAATAAAAATCATATACATGTATGATTTGGTATGGGGCTACCTCAGATCGTGAACCTTTTTGCATATACCCTATATCATCCCAGGCCCCATTCTCCCGACACCAAAGGTTACTGTCTACCTAACCTACAATATGCCAACTTCAATGTTCCTGTTCTCCTTGGTGTAGATGCTGCCTCCTGAGTGTGGTGACCTGCTAATGGAAGAGTACATGGGGGACACCGAGGACGCCCAGACCCTCCAAGCACAGTTCAGAGAGATGATGGAAGACTTCATGTTTGTGATCCCTGCACTCCAAGTAGCCTATTTTCAGCGTGAGTACATCTGTGTCAAGGCTTAGGGGAGATAGGTCCTGGGTGAGTGCTGTGGAGTGTGGTGGTGTCCAGGTCTCCTCATGTCTAATTTAAGAGAGTGAAATCTGGGTACAGAGAGGAAAATGGGTTGCTGATACTCTATTGACTTAACAAAACGACTCAGTTGGGAAGGCCATGGGCTTCCCAACCAAGGGCTTTTCCACTGCTAGTGCTCAGCCTGGAGGCTAACTCTCCCATTTAATTTCTATGATTCCAGGTAGTTTTTTTATTAAGGTATCTTGTCACCAAATATGTATAGGGAAAAAGGTTCAGGTGAGGGACCACTATGCCACTCTTTGTCCCTCCTCCAGGTTCCCATGCTCCTGTCTACTTTTATGAGTTCCAACATCAGACCGCCTCTCTCAAGGAGGTCAGGCCACCCCACGTGAAGGCTGACCATGCTGATGACATTCCCTTTGTCTTTGGGTACTTCTTTCGTGACATGAAACGTGAGCATTCCTTTCTTTTCTTGAAGTGAATGAGATCCCAGATGACTTCCTAGGGGACTCCTGAGCTCTTAGGTCATGGAGGAAACCTAAGTTCTGAGGGTGGAGAAAATCAAATGTGTAGCATATTATATCCCCCAAAACATGCCCAGCTTAGAATCTGCACCCTTCCAGCCTGTGATGGAGGAGCTGACAGCACATTGGGGCAGGAGTTGAATTAGACACTTGCATGGACCTTGGATTCTGAATAATGAAGAAGGGAGGCAACAAAGTCAATAGTTTGGGGACAGACAGCAGCTGGGATGGTGCATGTGAAGAATGAGTTGACAGTTACATGAGGTGGCATTGACTTTGTCTTCCTCATGACTCCAGTTGACTTCACTAAGGAGGAGGAGCTGCTGAGCCGGAGGATGATGAAGTACTGGGCCAACTTTGCAAGACATGGGTGAGAACATGCCTCTCAACCTAACATGTTTGGGTCCCTATCGAGGGCTCCCTACTGGATGGTGGCCTTGTAGCATACATGGATCTTTCATTGCATCACGGAGTCTTTCCTACACAATAGCACATTTATAAGGATACTTTGTAGGTGTCAGACACTGGTCATCTCACAGTGACAAAGCTGGTGGGGCTATAATGCTATGCTACTGTTCCTTAGATCTCACCTCTTAGAGGTAACCCAAAGCAGGTCAGGCAGTCTCCCCACATGAAGTAGAGACACACGAGTAACACTTGCATGTACATATCAGGACACAAGTCACATCAGACCCCTTAACCAATGTCCTACTTGTTGTACTGCCCTGATCCAAAACATGGGATTGGGCTTAGGATGAGCGCAACCTTACTGCTCTTTGCTGGGTGATATATCCACAGGAACCCCAACAGCGAGGGTCTACCCTACTGGCCTTTGATGGACCATGATGAGCAGTACCTGCAGCTGGACACCCAGCCTGCTGTGGGCCGAGCCCTGAAGGCCAGAAGGCTGCAGTTCTGGACCAAGACTCTGCCCCAGAAGATCCAGGAGCTAAAGGCTTCTCAGGACAAGCACACGGAGCTTTAGTACCGTGTATCAGGAAATGTGTTTGGGGTTTAAAGTCAATAGCGTTACAATGTCCATTTATTTAGTTTTATTTGTTCCAACACTTATATAAGCATTTGTCACCTCAGTCTTTGAGCTTTCATGTGTGAAAAACACTCTGTATGTATTCCTTATCATTCTGGGCAAACTTTCATCAAATTTAATCAATTCTCAAATTACACTGTGGATATGAGAACCCCAATGTGGTCCATCTTCTTTAACCCTTCACTGAGACTAGGCTCCTCATTCTTTCCTTCTCTCCTTCTTTTCTTCCTTCCTTCCATCTTCCCTTCCTTCCATCTTTCCTTTCTTCTTTCCATTATCTTCTCCCAAAGTTTCCTTTTCGCCATCTCCTGGACCTTCTTCAGATGAAATGGATGCTTCAGGAACTGTTGGCTCTAAGAGATTGACTACATCAAAATCTTAGCAAGTTGTGTTTTCTCATATTTAAAATTGACAACAGAAAATCTGCTTTCCCCAAGCTCTATTGCCTTCATCAGTTCAGAATGTTATTCCCAAAACATCATAAACTCCAAGCCTGCATGGGGGCATTCTGATTTTCAGTGGCCAAACTTCTAGCAGGCAGGGCACAGCTTGGTGGGCTGCCATGGCTTGAAGCATCATCAAGACCAATAGCTTTTGTGAACATATTTTTAAACATACTCTTTGGTGGAATTGACTTCGGCTGGTCCTGGGTGGTATGGGACATGCAAGTCCTCCATGTTCCTTCTGCAGAGATGGGGTTGGCGTCAGGGCAGCTGCTAAGGCTTGGGTTTGGAAAGTAACCTTCTACTGTAGCTAAGCCTGTCAGAAAAGTCATCCTTCTCCTCTCAAGCATTAAAGACTTTAAAAGCAATTTTCCCACCAACTCCTGTATGGAGACATTACAGAAAGTTTGTATACAGTTTATAGGAATTAGAAAATTATCTTAAAATAAATAAATAAGTAAATAGAAATTTAGAAAATTATCTTAAGTAAAATAAAGTATACTATGAATTGATATGTGTGGCCAGAAGTGAAAACAGGGAAATTACAACCTTGTGTGCCTGACATACACCTGAAGTTATGGGGAATCGATCTTTTACAATGAGAGACTCAAACTGATATTCTTGCAATCCCAGAGACAGCTCATGATGAAGTTATGGATGGAATGTTAGATGCTCCGGGGGATGGTATTGATATATGTCAGCAAAAACAATCCCAGGCTGTGTCAACTGTCTAAATACAGGATATCCTAGGAATTGAATTTCCACATTTATAGGGCCTGGGGGGGGCACTGCTGAAATATCAATGGCTCTACACCTAAAGTGGTTGTCAAGCCTGTGTGGGTAGAGCAGTAGTATTTGAGTAGCTGTAGACTCAACATATTGAAGAGTCTCCCAGTCCATGGAATTCCCCTGGTGTTCTCCATACCCCATGTTGCTGAGCCAGATGGCATTCAGGCTCTGTCTCCGTGTGGATTATGTTGTGATGGCCCTGTTCATGACATGTGTATCCTAAGAGGCAAAGCAAGGTCTCTGTCTCTGTCTCTCGGTCTCTGTCTCTGTCTCTCTCTCTCTCTGTTTTTCTGTCTTTCTGTTTCTCTCTCTGCTTCTGTCTTTCATACACACACACACACACACACACACACACACACACACACACATCTATCTCTATCTCTCATGCTCTCACTATTCACTCCCTCCTTCCACAGAGCAGAACCTGAGTATCTTCTTCATTTCACATTTTCACTGTGGCCATGGCCATCATCCACATGGGGCCTTTGAGTGATAGTACACTGAGGAGCAGAGCATGCAGGGATGTCCTGAGAAGGAAGGAAAAACTGTGCTGTGCTGTGCCAGGGAAGCAGCCAGAGAGACACAAGGAAGAAGTTCTGTAGTGCCGTGCTGTACAGTTCTGGATTATTACCTGGATAATAAAGATTGTAACCATAATTTGGAGTCAAGGTCAATCTTCACTAAAGGCTGTCTGACACTGATTCCCACAACACTTCCTTCAGAGAGTCAGGCTGGACTGAGTATGGGCTCCCGATCCTTCGTTCTTTTGTATAGGTTCTCTGAGTTCTTTGCAATTCTGAAACTTCTATTTTTAGATTTGTATATAGGCTTTATCATAGATTGACCCCAGTGTTGGAGCTATTAAGGCCCCATTAAATACTGATCATGTGACTAAGAGGAGAGTAATCAGGGTGTGGTAAGAGAACTTTCCTCCAATTTTGATGACCTAAGTTCCTTTTTGAGATTGCCATGGTGGCAGGAGAAGATGGACTTAACACAAATTCTTCTTTCACCTCCATATATGAACCATAGCCTGGGAGCATTCGCATACACATATCCATGAGAACAATAGATGCAAACAATTAAAATTATCTGTTAATTGGATGAGTGACTGTGAAGTTGATCTTGGCAGGAGCTGATCACTAAAGGAGACAAATCATAACAGTGGAGTGAACAGGGACTGTGAACTTTATTTCATTATTTCATTATTTATTTATTTATTTTGGTTAACAATCCAAACATGTTTATCCAACCAGTCAATATGGCCTATGTTTCTTTTTATTAGTATTTACTTCAGTAACTTGAATCCACAGATATAAGCAGTATATATCCAGAGAGTTACAAGTAAACACAGATTATACATGCAAACTTCTGCTCACAAAGGTCACATGTACAGGTACATGAATTAGAAGTATGAGTCTAGAATTATGGACAAGCTGTTTTTGAAATGCAGAGATGTAAAATTACATCTTGAAAATGTAGATGGTTTAGACACTTCAAAAATCAAATGTTAATTATACCAGAGATGTATGACAGCTATAGGGTTCAAGTGACAAGCTATAGATTCTCAAGAAATTAATACTGGTCAAAGAGAAGGAGAATATTTTTACATTTCACTGAAATAATATTGACTACTAGAATACAAAACCTAGCAGGAACTCAGAAAAAAATTACAAATCTAAAGCCAACTACTTAATATTTCTTATCATCTAAACAGCATGACATTAAAAGAAAACTGCACCTGCATTTGAATGGCCAGTCTCACATGAATGAAGTTCTCTAAAAATGCAATGCAACCAAAACAGCTTCCAAAGTCAAATGAAAAATCTGCAAGGCTCAGATTAAAATGTGGAATGTTTCAGATGAAAAGTAATAAAAAAATATAATTGGTTTTGTTCTTTATTGAATGGAATCGAAAGCTAACACTTCTTTGAAGCCTCAAATGACTAGATTTCATTTTTCTGAATGGTTCTATGTTATCTTTCTCTTAGTGGTGCACGTTGTTTTCCATGGCTTACTCACAACAGTCAGTCTCTAGGGAGTACTTTTTTCTGTTGTCACTTGGATGAAACAAAAACATTTTCATTAACTAAATCGTATGTGTACTTTTTGCTATAACACTTAAACACATGAACAGACATCGATTATTTACCACTAAAACAAAAAAATATGGTCGTTTCTAACTATCAGTATTGTATTTTTTAAAAAGGTTAACATTAAAATCAAAGAACCATTGTTTTCTTTGAAATAACTAAGCTTCTTGTACATCTTAAGTTTCCTTCTTCTTCCTTTGTTCTTCTGCCTACTTGTGCAGAAATTCCTTTAATTTCTGATCTTTGAGGAAGACTGCTGCAATGAGTAGTCTTTGCAATGTCCTCACTTGTATAAAAGAGTGAAAACAGCTTACAGTAAAACCCTGGCTTTGGTATCACATAGTCAATACCAACAGGAACACTAGGCTGATAGGGTCCAATTCTATACTCATCTGGAGTTTTATGATCCTCCATGTTCTCATCATTTTGGCCATCCGCATTTTCATGTGTGTCTCTGTTCAGATCAACACTCTCAGCAGATTCAGCACCCGGTTCTGTAATTTCCTCATTTTTAATCCCATTTTCCAATGCAGCTGCACTTTCTTGATCAAGTTCCTCGATCTTGTCCACCTTTTTAAGTTTTTCTTAGATGTTGCTGAAGCACTTGCATCTTTTATCATGGCTTTTTCTGGAGGCTCCATTTTCCCATCAGAAGATACATCGCCTAAATGAGCAAGATTAGTCTTATCGACCACTGAACTACCACTTTCTAGTTAGTGATGCAGTTTCTTCCTCATCGATAAGCAGCAGTTCATCAAGAAGCATACTGGGCTCCTATTCTGTCTGGTCATCCTTGGAGTCCTTCTCACCATCCTCACCTGCCTTCTCCTCTTGTTCTGTACCCTCAGTTGGACTCTCAGTCATCTGAGCACCGCCAGGTTTGGACTTCTTATCACTTGGGGATTCTTTTCCATCTGGAGAATAGGATCTTTTTCAGGATTTCTCTCTTTTTTTTTCCCAGTAAGTCAATGCCTCTGTTAGGAATCCGCTGCACCAGTTTTTTATACTTCTCAAACTGGTCAACATTAACCCATCTCCCTTGAAACCAAAGTGCCTTCTTTAGACAGTGGTCAACCATTGCCATTGCATCTTCTCTGGTTTCCATCTCAATAAAAGCCTGACTTTTCATCGTCATCAATATACAATTCTTTATTTTCCCATAAGGCTCAGCAAGTTTGAGGACAGCACTGTCAGAATAACCAGAATGAGGTAAATTGCTCAGATGTATCACATATCCAAGTTCTTGCTTTTGATCAAACTTCTGATCTGGTTTTCCTTCAGGTTTCTTTATTCTCTTATACTTCTGGGATAAATTAACCCTCACTGGCTTGACAATCACTAATGCTGGTGTAGTTGTATAATAATCCATAGTAGCCTGAGCATCTTCTGTGGTCTCCATTTCAATAAATGCCTCATTAATTTTATTTAGAATCAGATGATATGAAATGACTCCAAATGGTTCTACCAGTTGCAATAGCTGGTATCTCAAGTTTTTTCCTCCATGAAAATCCACAACATAAACAACTCGGCTGGCTTCCACTCTGCCACTTTTTGCATGTGTCTTGGTCCCCGTAGGTTCCCATTACCGGCACCCAGATTTCCTCTTGGTCCAACTGCTGGTCCTCCAAGATGAAATGAAGGAGGTGGCAGTCCCAGAATTCCTGGTGCTGGGTTTGTAGACTTCGGCAGCATGAATGGATCACCCATTGTGTGTCCAGTATCACTGTCAGGATTCCATTCTGGGTAGATTTCAAGAAGAAGAAGCTGGCATCGACAACTGTGACTTGCTCCATTGGTGTGTTGACTCCACTCCTTATTAGAATGAACTGGCAAATCACATATGGAGCACAGATGGGGATAACCCTTCAGTAAGAATCCATGGAACTCTTTAATACTGCTACTTAGAAGAGTGCTCCTATTTTTCTCAATTTTACCTTTGTTTCTCTTCATAGTACCTCCATGTTATTCCCTATGAGTGCCAAGCTCTGATCCAGGAGCATGGTATAGTTGTTCTAATCAGTCTTAGCACATCCTCAGAGAAACACACGGGACCCTCATCCACAAAGAGAGAAAACTGCTGTGTCACTGAGATAGAAAAAGGTGTAGGGATGATTTATTTTTTTGATGAGACCTCGCGTAACTATCATAACTTTGACAGTGAGTATGCGAGAATAGGACGTGGGTGGTTCAAGTTCCTTGTTGATTCAATGAAGAACTCATTCCAAGATCCATTAAACTAGCAAGGTTTGCAGGACGCTGCTTCACCCTTCCAAGAGATGCTGGCATACTTAAAGACTGGGTAGCAGCAGCAAGAAGGTCTATTCCTGCTGCAGGCAGGTCACACCCATGACCCTGTGAATCCCTACTGAAAGATGACTGCTGAAATGACTTGGACATTGTAGAAACTATCTCTTGTCTATTTTATAGATCAAAAAAAAAAGTTTTAAAACAGGGTCAAAAAGAAAGCTCAAGCTAGAAAGCTAGGTTAACTTTGCTTAAAAAATGGTAATGGCAAGAAGAAAGATCAATAAGGACCACAGAACCTCTTCAAGCTAGGAGCCAGCAGACAACTGTTAGGGGAAGGGAGAGGGAAAAGGGACTGTGAACGTTAAAAGCACCAGAATGCCCGTGTGTTTTGTTAAAACAAGTGTGACCTAATAGGGAAACTGTCCATGCAGATCCTAACATAATCGTAGGGACCAGGGACCCTGGAAGCAGGCTCAGTAAACTGAGACTTCAAAGCACAGGAGTCAGAGCTCCTGCACTTGCCTGATACTCCTGTGACATCTTGACTGTGACCTTCTCACAGAAGCACTCTGGCTTCTCCTGTTACAGCTTTCTGGCCAGGCGAGGGGACAGGGTTCCTGGTATCCCAGGCAAGCTTCAGAATTCATTCGGTTCCCTCTCCAGGAGACCAGAGAGGGATCAGAAACAGCAGAGGTAACTTTTCCCTACCTCCTGGCCATTGGCTTCTATCACTTGTGACTAATTACTTTTCCTGCAATGAGAACTTTCACCCACCACACCATGTTCCCCGCCTACATCCTTTTGGTTTAAATTCCTACCTGGGCAAGGTTCACTCCTCATGCTTCCTGTTTGTGAAACTTGGTCATCTTAGCAGCACAGACTCAGGCCTGAGAGCTGACCATGCCACGGAACCAACTACATAATGGGCTGAATGCTGGACTCTTCGGGCTGCTGCTGCTTCTTATCCATGTGCAGGGTGAGGCTAACTAACCTGGCAATGGGGAATGACTGGAGTCAGCTAAGCTTGTGGGAGAGAGGGAATGGGAGTAAGCCATAGATCAGCCATTTCCAACCTGTGGGTCATGATCATTGAAAAACCCATATATCCGACAGCATCAGAAACACTCAACCATGAAACCATTTTTATTGCTTCTTCCTTACTGCAATGTTGCTCTTGAGTGGTTTCTCAGTTCCTAAGATCAGCAGGAATATGTGTTTTCCAATGATCATGACCCAAAGGTTGAAGAATGGCACAACAGACAAAAGATGAGAAACATGCTCCCCGACAAAAATACACATATTTTGCGGTCCCACTAGCACTCAGAGAGTCAGAGACATCTCAAATCACCTCATAATGAGGAGGCAATTCAGTGCAAGGAGCTTTAGAGACATCAGGAGATAATTCTAGGGGAAGTAAGAAGGTACTCTTCCCAACTTGGTATATGTGAATGACCATAGCTTCTACTGACCTTTGGATAAAAGTAGCAATTATCATAAACTCATGTGGCCAAATGTCTCTAAATGTGTGATAACTTCTTTGGCTAGAGAAATGTTCTGACACACTTCAAAAATGGTAATAAAAAAGATCCCTGGCCTGAGGGATAAGGACACTCCCACACTAACACAACATAGGTGAACTGGGGGCAGGGTGGCTGTGTTCCCTTCTCCTGCACCCTGGTAACAATGAGATGGAAATCTCACAATCTACTGGCAGCTGATTACAGAAAACTAACCTAGAGGCATCTCTCCACCAGGTCAGGACTCACCAGAGGCCAACCCCATCAGAAACACATATACAGGACAGGTCCAAGGCAGCCTTATCCATGTGAAGGACACTAAAGCTGGTGTCCATACCTTCCTGGGAATCCCCTTTGCCAAGCCTCCTGTAGGACCACTGCGCTTTGAACCTCCTGAGGTCCCTGAACCATGGAGTGGTGTGAGAGATGGGACCTCACAGCCGGCCATGTAAGTTCTGGACCCAGAGGGTTTCAGGTACTGGGGGAGACTGTGCTCTGAGCTCTGGGCTATGCTGAAGTGTCTTCTCCATTTCAGCTATGCAGCAGTTTTCTCTCTTTGTGGATGAGAGCTCGTGTGTTTCTCTAGTGATGTGCTAAGGCTGAGTAGAACAACTGGGCCAGGCTCCTGGGTAAAAACTTGGCACTCATAGGGAATAACGTGGAGGTTCTATGGAGAGAAACAAAGATAAAAATGCTCACACATTCCAATTAACCAAAGTGTTCTCTACCACAAGGGGTGCATCTCTAGGCATGAGTAAATGTCACATATTAGGCAGCAAGCACTCTGAATCCAGGAGAATATACTTCATGTCCTTGAAGGCTACAGCAGTGATAGATACTTGCTAACACCATCCTCACAGTCATTGTGAAAATTTATAAGTCCATGTGCCATTGACCAAGAAACAAGTATATGTGGTGAATATCCTCTGGAGACACTGCAGACAAGAGAAGTTCCCTGAGAGTCTGCACTCGTGAAGTGAGTAGGCTCACTACCCTTTAGGGCAGCATTGTCCATTGAATCCTCTACTGTTAGAGATATTTGAGTCCAAAACTCCAATATGGTGATCTTAGTTTGTTTTCTGTTGCTGTAATAAAATACTGACAAAAGCAAGATAGGGGAGAAAACCACTATTAGAGGCTCCAGATGACAATCCATCATTTGACGGAAACACAGTTAATCAAAACTATAGGAGCTGCTCACATCACAGCCACACCCAGTGTCTTAGTTAGGGTTTTACTGCTGTGAACAGACACCATGACCATGGCAAGTCTTATAAAGGACAGCATTTAATTGGGGCTGGCTCACAGGTTCAGAAGTTCAATCAATTATCATGAAGGTGGGAACATGGCAGCATCTACACAGACACTGTATAGGAGGAACTGAGAATTCGACAACTTCATCTGAAGGTGCCACGGACCCTAGGGTGAGGGTCTTATAGCCCACACCCACGGTGACACACCTACTCCAACAGGGCCACAACTTCTAATAGTGCCATTCCATGGGCTGAGCATATACAAGCTACTACCCCCAGAAAAAGAGACTAGAAAATGCTTATACACCTGCTAATGCTTAGCTGAATTTTCCCTTCTCATACAATTCCATGAACATCACTACAGACAGCCCATTGTTTCCATGGAGACACCTACAAGTCTCTCCCTCCTAGACTTAGAAAGATTAAAATCTAGGCCCCAACTAACGGGGGGCCTCCTTAGAAATCTGGCTCCGCACCAGATTTCTTGGAGCCCATGGCCTTTACCTTGGTTGGAAGGGACTTGGAGACAGAATATGTGGTCACAGACTGAACATGGCTGAGATAAAAATCTCAAGATTCACATTAGGTTTGGATCACCATCCATGTCTTGGAATACCTGTTTGCTATTTTCAAAGGTGTCTGCAAAATCTTGACATGCTGAATGAAGCAGGCCTGCCAGATCTGAAAATGATCCTGTCTTCCTTCTCTATGTCTGAGGACTGCCTGTATCTGAACATCTACACGCCAGCCCACGCCCATGAGGGCTCTAACCTGCCTGTGAGTGTCAGGTCATGGCCACCTTGGGGAGAAGACATTTTGTCAAGATGGTTATAGAAGGGACAAAAGCAACCTGAGTTCCATTACAGGGTGGACCCTGATAAAAGTCTTACCTTTCTTGGGTCAAAGAAGGCCATCTCAGCCACACGATGCAGCTGAAACCTGGGTATGGGACACTGAGCACTGGAACCATCAAAGGCTCTTGCTCTCTGATAAATCCAGAGCTCATTCTATGACTTGCTCTTTGCAGATCCACTTAGGGGCTCAAGACCTCAAAACTGAGGTCACCCAAACTCGTACTTTTGGGTTATCTGTTGTG
>NC_034609.1:28354959-28365890 GCF_900095145.1 Mus pahari
GTGTCTTCACATGTTGTGTCCCCCATGTCCCAAGGACTCTTCCATGGTGCCATCATGGAGAGTGGGGTGGCCCTGCTTCCTGACCTTATCTCTGAAACCTCTGAGATGGTCTCCACTGTAAGTGTTCTCAGCCCTGCTGTCTCAACATTTATACTCTTGTACTCTGGTGGTCTGTTCAGTGGGGGAAGAGTATGCTCTCTGTCCCCAAACTAGTCCTTGAAGTTTCTATAACTGGCAAAAATAACTGTGCATGTGCTTGGGAGCTGATACACTGGTTTTAAAAAGTGCTTAGCATGGAAGCCTGAGGCCATAAGTTCAAATCCTGAGAACACACAAAGGGCAGGAAACAGTAACATCTATCTCTAATTCTCATGTTATTCTGGTTGGGTGGAAGGTAAAGGCAAGACAATCCTTGGATGTTCACAGACCGGCTCATTGGTGTTGGCAGCCACAAAACAAGAAGCCACCCTGTCAAATAAGGGGGACAGTGAAGACTGAGACTTTGTTCTCTAACACTCATGCACAATCCTTGAGAAAATTACATTTTTCCTGATACATGAAACACATAAAAACAGGTGGAGAAAACAAAGTTACACAAAACATATGTAGGAAGAAAGAGTCCAGCTTACTGGCTGTCACCTTTGAGCAATACGAAAATGGGAATAACATGTATTTATTCCAACCCACACAATGCACAATATAGTGTGGGAATTAGGCACAACAGTATCGACTTGGAACTGAGAACTCTCCTTCTTGCCTCATTCCCTTTGCAGACGGTGGCCAAGCGCTCTGGATGTGAGGCCACGGATTCACAGGCCCTGGTGCGCTGTCTGAGAGGCAAGAGTGAAGCAGAGATTCTGGCTGTTAACAAGGTTGGGAGAATTGTGTGTCTGGGAGAACCTGGTCTACATGATGTGTGGTTCTGAACCAAATACCTCATCTTTATGCCTTTGTGTTCTTTCAGTTCTGTGTGTAAAATGAATACAAGATAAGCTAATCTAAGTGTAGATTCTCCTCCAGGGTGAGGAGGTCACCCTGAAACTAGTGAGAAATGATAAAAAGTTGGAGGTGACTCAGTGGACATCAGGATATTTATTTCATTAACCTTCAGCATCGCCTCTAATGCCTCACAGGTCTTCAAGATGATCCCTGCTGTGGTGGATGGGGAGTTCTTCCCCAGGCATCCCAAAGAGTTGTTGGCATCTGAGGATTTTCACCCTGTCCCCAGTATCATTGGTGTCAACACTGATGAGTTTGGTTGGACCATTCCTATGGTAAGGCAGAGTTCCAATCCTCTGGGAGCCTGGAGACTCATATGCCAAGCATATGTATTCATGGAAACTCAATACATCTTTATTTCTAGTTCATCAGCTCCACACTTAAGCCTGTCTTCTGCCTCCCAGGTCATGGGCTCTGCTCAGATGATAAAGCAAATAACCAGAGAGAATCTGCAGGCTGTTCTGAAGGATACAGCAGTACAAATGGTGAGATACCTCTGGTTCTCTCCAAATAGAGGGGTCCTTTATATTTCCTTCTCAGATAGCATCTTTATTACTTCTATCAGTACATACTGTGATTCTATTTGTGGTCCTCAGACCTATTCCCTGTGTAATCCCAGGCCCCATTCTCCCAACATCAAATTTACTGTCTACCTAACCTACAATATGCCAACTTCAATGTTCCTGAACTCATTGGTGCAGATGCTGCCTCCTGAGTGTGGTGACCTGCTAATGGAAGAATACATGGGGGACACTGAGGATGCCCAGACCCTCCAAATACAGTTCACAGAGATGATGGGAGATTTCATGTTTGTGATCCCTGCACTCCAAGTAGCACATTTTCAGCGTGAGTACATCTGTGTCAAGGCTTAGGGGAGCAGCTCAGTGATGGGGGTCACGGTGAGTGCTGTGGAGTATGGTGGTGCCCAGGTCTCTAATGTCCAGTTTAAGAGAGTGAGATCTGGGTACAGAGAGGAACATGGGTTGCTGATACTCTATTGACTTAACAAAGCCACTGAGCTGGGAAGGCCATGGGCACTGATTAGCCAAGGGCTTTTCTACTAATAGTGCTCAGCCTGACCCCCCCCCCCTCATTTAACTTCTATGATTCTAGGTAAAGTTTTATCAAGCTATCTTTTTACCAAATACTTATAAGGAAAACTTCAGATGAGAGTCAACTAAGTCACTCTTTGTCCCACCTCCAGGCTCCCATGCCCCTGTCTATTTCTATTAGTTCCAACATCCACCCAGCTACTTCAAGGATGTCAGACCATCCCATGTGAAGGCCGACCATGCTGATGAGGTTCCTTTTGTCTTTGGGTCCTTCTTCTTGGGCATGAAACGTGAGTCTTCATATCTTTTCTTGAATTGAATGAGGTCCCAGATGACTTCCCACAAGGACTCTTGCTTTTCCAGTCTATTTTAGAAAACCTAGGTTATAGAGAGGGAGAAATTCAAATGTGGACCATATCATGGCCTCAAAACCATGTCCAGTGGAGAATTTGCACCTTTCCCAGTCTAGCCTGTGGTAGAGGAGCTGACAGCATATCAGGGCAGGAATTAAATTAGACACTTGCATGGATCTAGGATTCTGAATAATGAAGAAGGGAGGCAACAAAATCAACACTTTGGGGACAGACAGCGGCTTGTATGGTATATGTGAAGAATGAGTTGACAGTTGCATGAGGTGGCACTGACTTTGTCTTCCTCATGATCCCAGTTGACTTCACTGAGGAGGAGAAGCTGCTGAGCAGGCGAATGATGAAGTACTGGGCCAACTTTGCACGACATGGGTGAGAACATGCCCCTCAACCTAACATGTGTGGGTCCCTACCTAGGGCTCCCTATTGGATGGTGTCTCCTAGCATGCATGGATCTTCCACTGCATGACAGAGTCTTTCCTACACAATAGCACATTTATAAGGATACTCTGTAGGTGTCAGATACTGGTCATCTCACAGTGAAAAAGCTTGTGGGGCTATAATGCTATGCTACTGTTCCTTAGATCTCACCTCTTAGAGGTAACATAAACAGGTCAGGTAGTCTCTCCACGTGGAACAGAATCTCATGTGTGACATTTGTATGCCCATATCAGGACACAAGTTCAGACCCCTTAACCAATGTCCTAATTTTTCTGCCGCCCTGATCCAAAATATAGGATTAGGCTTAGGATGAGTGTAACCTTACTGCTCTTTGCTGGGTGATATATCCACAGGAACCCCAACAGCGAGGGTCTACCCTACTGGCCTGTGTTGGACCATGATGAGCAGTACCTGCAGCTGAACACCCAGCCTGCTGTGGGTCGAGCCCTGAAGGCCAGAAGGCTGCAGTTCTGGACCAAGACTCTGCCCCAGAAGATCCAGGAGCTAAAGGCTTCTCAGGACAAGCACACGGAGCTTTAGTACCCTGTATCAGGAAATATGTTTAGGGTTTAAAGTCAATAGTGTTACAATGTCCATTTATTTATTTTTATTTGTTCCAACACGTACATAAGCATTTGTCACCTCAGTCTTTGAGCATTCATGTATGAAAAATACTCTGGGAAAACTTTTATTAAATTCGATAAATTCTCAAATAACACTGTGGATGTGTGAGCCCCAAAGTGCCTGCATCTTCTTTAACTGAGATTACACTCCCCCTTCCTTCTTTCTTTCCCTCCTTCCTTCCATTATCTTCTCCTCATCTTTATTCTTCTCTTCTCCAAGTCCCAGACCTTCTTCAAATGAAGTGGATGCTCCAGGAAATGTTGGCTCCAGGAGAGTGTCTGTGACAAAATCCTGTGTCTATTCTCAGCAAGTCATGTTTTCTTATATTTAAAATTGGCAACAGAAAACTTGCTTTCCCTAAGCTTTATTGCCTTCAGGAGTTTAGAATGCTATTCCCCAAACAGCATGAACTCAAAATTCAACAGAGGGCAAGCCTGCATGGGGAGCATGTTGAGTTTTAGTATGGCTTTTAGCAGGCATGGTGGGCTGCCACAGGTTGAAGCACCTGCAGGACCCATATCTTTTGTGACCATATATTAAACAGGCCCTTACCAGAGTTGACTTCGGCTGGTCCTGGGTGGGATGGGACATGCAGGACCTCCCTGTTCCCTCTGCAGAGATGGGGTTGGCTCCAGGGCAGCTGCTCAGGCTTGAGTTTGGAGAGTAACCTTCCACCTGTCAGGATTATTCATTCACCTCCGCTTAAGCACTAAAGACTTTAAAAGCAATTTTCTCACCAACTCCTGTATGGGGACAGTGCTGAAGGTTTGCACACAGTTTATAGGCATTAGAAAATTGTCTCCAATAAAATAAAGAATAGCATGGATTGATGTGTGTGGCCAGAATTTTTTTTTAAAAAAAGGGAAGTTACAACCTAATGTGGCTGACATACCTATGAGGTTATGGGGAAGCGATATTTTACAACAATGAGAGACTCAAATTGATATTCTTGCAATCCCCAGAGGCAACTCATGATGAAGTTATGGATGGAATGTTAGATGCTCCTGGGGATGATATTGATATATGTCAGCAAAAACAATCCCAGGCTGTGTCAACTGTCTAAATACAGGCTATCCCAGGGATTGAGTTTCCATACTTATAAGGTAGGGGCACTGCTGAAATATCAATGGCTCTACACCTAAAGTGGTTGTCGAGCCTATGTGAGTAGAGCAGTGGTCCTTAACTAAGGAAACATTACAGTACTCGGGCAGCTGGTATAAGAGCAGCTGTAGACTCAACATACTGAAGAGCCTGCCAGTCCCTGGAATTCCCCTGATGGTTTTCGTGCTCCACATTCCAGCGCCAGCTGTTAGTCAGTCTCTGTCTCCCCGCTGGTTATGTCATGATGGTCCTGATCATGACATGTGTAATCTGAGAGAGGCAAAGCAAGGTCTCTGTCTCTCTCTGTCTCTCTCTCTGTGTCTCTGTCTCTGTCTCTGTCTCTGTCTCTCTCTCTCTCTCTCTCTCTCACACACACACACACACACACACATCTCTATCTCTTTCATGCTCTCCCTCTTACTCCCTCATTCTACAGAGCAGAACCTGAGTGTCTTCTTCATTTCACATTTTCTTTTTCTTTCCTTTTGGTTTTCCGAGACAGAATTTCTCTGCATAGTCCTAGTTGTCCTGGAATTCACTCTGTAGACCAGGCTGGCCTCGAACTCAGAAATCCACCTGCCTCTGTCTCCCAAGCACTGGGATTAAAGGCGTGCGCCACCACTGCCCGGCTTCATTTCACATTTTCACTGTGGCCATGGCCATCATCCACATGGGGCCTCTGAGTGATGGTGCGATGAGAAGCAGAGCACACAGGGATTTCCCGAGCTGAGCTATAGAAATGTCTGGGATTAAGAAGCACTGGGGCATAAAGCATTCATAACACCTAGGGCCTCTCCTCTCATTATTGATGTTCCACAAGGCCATCCTCTGCTACATATGTGGCTGGAGCCATGGGTTCCTCCATGTGTACTCTTTGGTTGGTGGTTTAGTCCCTGGGAGCTCTGGGGTACTGGTTGGTTCATATTGCTGTTCCTCCTATGAGACAGCAAACCCCTTCAGCTCCTTCCATCCTTTCTCTAACTCCTCCATTGGGGACCCCCTGCTTAGTACCATGGTTGGTTGAAAGCATCCATCTTTGTATTTGTCAAGTTCTGGCATAGCCTCTCAGGAGACAGCTATATAAGGCTCCTGCCAGCAAGCACTTCTTGGCATCCACAATAGTGTCTGGGTCTGGTAAGTGTATATGGGATGGTTCCCAAGGTGGGGCAGTCTCTGAATGGCTTTTCCTTCATTCTCTGATCCACACTTTGTCTCTGTATCTCCTCCCATGGGCATTTTGTTTCCCATTCAAAGAAGGACCTAAGTATCCACACTTTGGTCTTCCTTCTTCATGAGCTTCACATGGTCTGTGAATTGCTGAGCTTCTGGGCTAATATCCACTTATCAGTGAGTGCATATCATGTGTGTTCTTTTATGATTGGGTTATGTCACTCAGGATGATATTTTCTAGTTCCATCCATTTGCCTAAGAATTTCATAAATTCATTGTTTCTGATAGCTGAGTAGTACTCCATGTGTAAATGTACCACATTTTCTGTATCCATTCCTCTGTTGAGGCTCATCTGAGTTCTTTCCAGCTTCTGGCTATTATAAATAAGGCTGCTATGAATGTAGAGGGGCATATGTCCTTATTACATGTTGGAGCATCTTCTAAGCATATCCCCGGGAGTGGTATTGTTGGGTCCTCAGGTAGTACTGTGTCCAATTTTCTGAGGAACTGCTGTATTGATTTCCAGAGTGGTTGTACAAGCTTGCAATCTCACTAGCAATGGAGGAGTGTTCCTCTTTCTCCATATCCTTGCTATCATCTGCTGTCACCTGAGTTTTTTATCTTAGCCATTCTGACTGGTGTGAGGTAGAATCTCAGGGTTATTTTGATTTAGATTTCCCTGAATACTAAGGATGTTGAACATTTCTCTAGGTACTTTTCAGCCATTAGACATTCCTCATTTGAGAATTCTGGGTACCCTTGCATTTGGAGAACAGATGTTCAGAATTGAGAGTTCTTCTTGGTAGATTTTCCCTTTGATGAGTATGAAGTGTTCTTACTTATATTTTTTGACGACTTTTGGTTAAAAGACAATTTTATCTAATATTAGAATGGCTACTCCTGCTGGTTTCCTGGGACCATTTGCTTGGGAAATTGTTTTCCAGACCTTTATTCTGAGGCAGTTTTTATCTTTGACACTGAGGTGCGTTTCCTGTGTGCAGTAAAATTCTGGGTCCTGTTTATGCATCCAGTCTGTTAGTCTATGTCTTTTTATTGGGGAATTGAGTCCATTGACGTTAAGAGATATTAAGAAATAGTGATTGTTGTTCCCTGTTATTATTAATATTATTTTTGTTTGTGTGGTTATCTTTTATTGAGTTTGTTGAAAGATTACTTTCTTACTTTTTCTAAGGTGTCGTTTTGCTCCTTGTGTTGGTGTTTTCCATCTATTATTATCCTTTGCTGGATTTGTGGAAAGACATTGTGTAAATTTGGTTTTGTCATGGAATATCTTGGTTTCTCCATCTATGGTAATTGAGAGTTTTGTTGGGTAAGGAGTCTGGATTGGCATTTGTGTTCTCTTAGGGTCTGTATGAGATCTGCCCAGGATCTTCTAGCTTTCATAGTCTCTGATGATTAGTCTGGTGTAATTCTGATAGGTCTGCCTTTGNATGTTACTTGATCTTTTTCCCTTACTGCTTTTAATATTCTTTCTTTGCTTAGTGTGCTTAGTGTTTTGATTATTATGTGACAGGAGGAATTTCTTTTCTGGTCTAAGCTATTTGGAGTTCTGTAGGCTTCTTGTATGTTCATGGGCATATCTTTCTTTAGGGTAGGGAAGTTTTCTTCTATAACTTTGTTGAAGATATTTACTGGCTCTTTAAGTTGAGAATCTTCACTCTTTTCTATAACTATTATCTTTAGATTTGGTCTTCTCATTGTGTCCTGGATTTCCTGGATGTTTTGTATTAGGAGCATTTTGTATTTTGCATTTTCTTTGTTGTGTCAATGTTTTCTATGGTATCTTCTGCCCCTGAGATTCTGTCTTTTATGTCTTGTATTCTGTTGGTGATGCTTGCATCTATGACTCCTGATCTCTTTCCTAGGTTTTCTATCTCCAGTGTTGTCTCCCTTTGTGATTTCTTTATTGTATTTCCATTTTTAGATTCTGGATGGTTTGTTCAGTTCTTGTATCTGTTTGGTTGTGTTTTCCTGTAATTCTTTAAGGGATTTTTGTGTTTCCTCTTTAAGGTCTTCTACATATTTACCTGTGTTCTCTTGTATTTCTTTAACAGAGTTATTTATGTCCTTCTTAAATTCCTCTATCATCATCATGAGATGTGAGTTTAAATCAGAGTCTTGCTTTTCTGGTTTGTTGCAGAAACCAGGGTTCATGGTGGTGGGAGAACTGAGTTCTGATGCTGCCAAGTAGTCATAGTTTCTGTTGCTTATGTTTTTGTGCTTGCCTTTTGCCATCTGGTTGTCTCTGGTGTTAGCTGGTCTTGCTGTCTGACTTTGGCTTGTCCCTCCAGCAAGCCTGTGTGTCAGTACTCTTGAGAGACCAATTCCCTCTGGGAGGAATTTGGGTATAGAGAACTGTGGCACAGGATCAGCTCTGTGTGCAGATGAAGACCAGAAGCCTCGTGTCCCAGGTCGCCCCTAGGTTCCTGTGTCCTGAGGGCTCCGGGTGGGTTCCTCTGAGAAGGGGTTGTGATCCAACCTGCACTCACAGGCCTGTCTGCACTCCTGGGAGGCTTGCTCCCTGCTGGCACTGTGTATGGAGGTCTGTGGCTGAGAATCTGGTATAGGCAGAGACAGAAACCTGAAGCCTCTGACCTCATAGAAGCATTCTGGCTTCTCCTGTTACAGCTTACTGGCCAGGCGAGGGGACAGGGTTCCTGGTATCCCAGACAAGCTTCAGAATTCATTCAGTGCCTTTCCAGGAGGCCAGAGAGGGAACAGAAAAGGAAGAGGTGACATTTCCCCGCCTCCTGGCATTGACTCCTATCACTTGTGACTAATCACTTCTGCTACAATGAGAACTTTGACCGACCACAACAAGTGGTCCCGCCTACATCTTTTGATTGAAATCACTGCCTGGGCAGGACTCACACATTCTGCTTTCTGTTTGTGAAACTTGGTCTTCCAAGCAGCACAGATTCAGGCCTGAGAGCTGACCATGCCACAGAACCAACTACATAATAGGCTGAATGCTGGACTCTTCGGGCTGCTGCTTCTTCTTATCCATGTGCAGGGTGAGGCTCACTAAATTGGCAGTGGAGAATAACTAGAGTCAGCAAATAACTGAGCTTGTGGGAGGGAAGGCATAGGGGGCAAGGAGGGAACTAATTGAAACCATTGTCAGACATTATCAAACTGTAGGTCACGACCATAGGGAGACCACGCATATATTGAGTGGTTCCTAGCTGGGGGGATAAGGAAGCTCCCACACTCACATGTCAAAGGTGAACTGGGGGGGGGGGCGCGGCAGGATGGCTGGGTTCCCTTCTTCTGTGCCCTGGTAACAAAGAGATGAAAATCTCACAATCTGTTGGCAGCTGATTTCAGAAAACTAATCCAGAGGCATCTCTCCACCAGGTCAGGACTCACCAGAGTCCAGCCCCATCAGGAACACTCACGCTGGCCAGGTGAGAGGCAGTCTTGTACACTTGAAGGACACTAAAGCTGGTGTCCACACCTTCCTGGGAATTCCCTTTGCCAAGCCTCCTGTAGGACCACTGCGCTTTGCACCTCCTGAGGCCCCTGAGCCATGGAGTGGTGTGAGAGATGGGACTGCACATCCAGCCATGTAAGTTCTGGACCCAGAGGGTTTCAGGCACTGGGGGAGACTGTGCTCTGAGCTCTGGGCTATGCTGAAGTGTCCCCTCCATTTCAACTACGCAGCAGTTTTCTCTCTTTGTGGATGAGTGGCCCATGTGTTTTTCTGACGATGTGCTAATGTTGAGTAGAACAACTGGACCAGGCTCCTAGGTCAGAGCTTGGAACTCATAGGGAATAACATGGAGGTACTATGGAGAGAAACAAAGATAAAAATGTTCACACATTCCAATTAACCAAAGTGTTCTCTACCACAAGGGGTGCATCTCCAGGCATGAGTAAATGTCACATATTAGGCAGCAAGCACTCTGAATCCAGGAGAATATACTTTATGTCCTTGAAGACTACAGCAATGATCGATACTTGCTAACCCCATCCTGACAGTCATTGTGAAAACCTCTAAGGCCATGTGCCATTGACCAAGGAACAAGTATATGTACTTACCACTGGAGACACTGCAGACAAGAGAAGTTCCCTGAGAGTCTGCACATGTGATGAAGGTCTACTCACTATCTTTTAGGGCAGTTTTGTCCACTGAATCCTCTAGTAGTTGTGTGAGTCCAACACTCCAGTATAGAGATCTTAGTTTATGTTCTGTTGCTATAATAATGTATAGACAAATGCAAGTTAGGGGAGAAAGCTACTATTAGAGGCTCCACATTACAATCCATCATTTGGGGTAAACACAATGAATCAAAACTACAGGAGCTGCTCACATAACACTGATACCCAGAACAGAGACTAGAAAATGCTTACATGGCTGCTAATGTTTACCTCACCTTTCTATTCTTATACAATTCCATGAATGTCACGACAGACAGCCATTCATTTCCATGTGGACATCTAGATGTTCCTCTATCCCAGACTCAGAAAGAATAACATGCAGACCCCACCCGACTGCAATCCTCCCTAGAAATCTGGCTCCACCCCAAATTAAACGAAGCCAGTGGCCTTTACCTTGGTTGGAGAGGCTTAGAGAGAGTCTGGGTCAGCAGGGTATCTCAGCTGAAGGTGGCTGAGATAAGATCTCCAGACTTACACTGGGTTTTGATCACCATCCATCTCAAGGAATATCTGTCTGCTATTTTCATCAGGTGTCTGCAAAATCATGATATGATGAATGAAGGCCTGCCAGAGATGAAAATGATTCTGTCTTCCTTTGCTATGTCTGAGGACTGCCTGTATCTGAACATCTATGCACCAACCCATGCCCATGAGGGTTCTAACCTGCCTGTGAGTGTCAGGCTATGGCCACCTTGGGGAGAGGGCATTTTTGTCAAGGTGATTAGAAGGGACAAAAGCAACCTGAGTTCCATTAAAGGGTGGACCTGAAAGTGTTAGCTTACTTGGGTCAAAGAAGGGCATCTCAGCCACACCTGAGATGCAGGTGAAACGTGAGTATGGGACACCGAGCACTGGAGTACCAAGCCATCAAAGGCTCTTGCTCTCTGATAAAACCAGAACTCATTCTATGACTTGCTCTTTGCAGATCCACTTAGGGGCTCAAGACCTCAAAACTGAGGTCACCCAAACTCGTACTTTTGGGTTATCTGTTGTG
>NC_034609.1:28366705-28382932 GCF_900095145.1 Mus pahari
CTCTTCCATGGTGCCATCATGGAGAGTGGGGTGGCCCTGCTTCCTGACCTTATCTCTGACACCTCTGAGATGGTCTCTACTGTAAGTGTTCTCTGCCCTGCTGTCTTAGCCTTTATACTCTGGTACTCTGGTGGTCTGTTTTATTGGGAAATCAAGGACCATGGGAAATAATTTCTTTCCAATATTTTTTATTTTAATTTTTTATTATCTTTAATCTTTTTTAACAGTCCAGTCATTATCCCCCTCCTGTTCTACCCTCCAACAGTTGCTCATCCCATTATTTCTCTCTAGTCTCCATGAAAATGTCCCCACATCTCCTACACCTCCAAACACACCCTGACAGGCCTCCTCATTCCCTGGAACCTCAAGTCTCTCATGGTTTAGGTGCTTCTTCTCTCATTGTGACCAGACCCAGTCCTCTGCTGTATATATGTTGGGGGCCTCAGACTAGCTACTGCATGCTGCCTGGTTTGTGGCTCAGTGTCTGAGAGATATCAGGATTCCCGATTGGTTGAGACTGCTAGTCTTCCTATGGGATAGTCCTCCTCCTTAGCTTCTTCCAGCCTTTCCCTAATTCAAGGACAGGCATCCCTGGCTTCTGTCCATTGGGTATGTGTAAGCATCTGCTTCTGTCTCAGTCAGCTGCTTGTTGGGCCTCTCAGAGGGCTACCATGTCTGTAAGCACATCACAACATTAGTAATAGAGTCAGACCTTGATGCCTCCCCTTGAGATTGGTCCCAATTTGGGCCTATCACTGGACCTTCTTTCCCTCACGCTCCTTTCCATTTTTTGTCCCTGTAGTTCTTTTAGACAGGGATCATTCTAAATCAGAATTTTTGACTGTGGGCTGGGAACCCCATCCCTCCACTTGATGCCCTGTCTTTCTACTGGAGGTGGAGTATACAAGTTCCTTCTGCCCACTGTTGGGTATTTCATCTAAGGTCCCTCCCTTTGAGCCTTCAGATTCTCCTACCTCCCAGATCTCTGGTACATTGTAGAAGGTTCCCCCCTCCCCCATCTCCCACTTCTCATCTCTCGAGGCTGTATATTTCTACTCATTCTGCTGGCCCTCCGGGCTTCACCCCTGCTCCTCCCTCAATACCTGATCGTGTTCCTCCTTTCCCCTGGATTTTCCCCACCCCTCACTCACCCATTTCCCTCCCTCCCTCTGTCCTCTGGTTTCTTTTCCCTAGTGGGATTGAAACATTCTCACTTGGGCCTTATGGCTTGTTAACCTTTTTGAGTTCTGTGGATTGTATGCCGGGTATTCTGAGTTTGGCTGATATTCACTTATTGGAAAGTACATACCACGTATGTCATTTTGGGTCTGAGATACCTCACTCAGGATATTTTCTAGTTCCATGTATTTGACTGCAAAACTCATAATGTCCTCATTCTTAATATCTGAAGAGTATTCCAATGTGTAAAGAACCACATTTTCAGTATCAATTCTTTCGTTGAGGGACATCTAGGTTGTTTCTAACTTCTGGCTATCACAAATGAGGCTGCTATGAACACAGTGAAGCATGTTCCCTTGTTGCCTGGTGGGACATCTTCTGAGTATATTTCCAGAAGTGGTATAGCTGGATCTTCTGATAGATCTATTTCCAATTTTCTGAGGAACCTCCAGATTGATTTTCAGAGTGGTTGTGTCAGTTTGCAATAATTTCTGAGAAACTCAGGGGTTAGTATCTACTCACCTCTACTTCATACTAGATGAGTATTCTATCTGTCCATGAACTGGTCCTTGCAGTTTCGATCATTGGCAAAAATAAGTGTGCATGTGCTTGGGAACTGATACACTAGTTTTTAAAAGTGCTTGGAGTGGAAATCTGAGGACATAAGTTCAAATCCCGAGAATACACAAAGGACAGGAAACAGTAACATCTATCTCTAATTCTCATGTTATTCTGGTCGGGTGGAAGGCAAAGACAAGAGAATCCTTGGATGTTCACAGACCGGCTCATTGGTGTTGGAAGCAACAAAACAAGAAGCCACCCTGTCAAATAAGGGGGAAAGTGAAGACCGACTTTGTTCTCTAACACTCATGCACAAACTTTTAGACAATTGTAGTTTCCCTGATACATGAAACACAGAAAAATAGGTGGAGAAAACAAAACTACCCTAAATTTAAAAAAAAATAAACAGGTATAAAAGTAGAAAGGGTCCTGATGCCCGCTGTCACCTTTGACCAAATGCATAATGGGAACAATATGTATATATTCCAATCCACACAACACACAGTGTGGGAATTAGGTACCACAGCATCGAATTGGATTGAGAACTCTTCTTCTTGCCTCATTCCCTTTGCAGACGGTGGCCAAGCGCTCTGGATGTGAGGCCACGGATTCACAGGCCCTGGTGCGCTGTCTGAGAGGCAAGAGTGAAGCAGAGATTCTGGCTGTTAACAAGGTTGGGAGAATTGTGTGTCAGGGAGAATCTGGTCTACATGATGTGGGATTCTGAACCAAATACCTCATCTTTATTCCTCTGTGTTCTTTCAGTTCTGTGGGTAAAATGAATACAAGATATGCTAATCTAAGTGTAGATTCTCCTCCAGGGTGAGCAGATCACCCTGAAACTAGTGAGAATTGAGAAAAAGTTGGAGGTGACTCAGTAGACATCAGGATATTTATTTCATTAACCTTCAGCATCGACCTCTAATGCCTCACAGGTCTTCAAGATAATCCCTGCTGTGGTGGATGGGGAGTTCTTCCCCAGGCATCCCAAAGAGTTGTTGGCATCTGAGGATTTTCACCCTGTCCCCAGCATCATTGGTGTCAACACTGATGAGTATGGTTGGATCATTCCTAAGGTGAGGCACAGTTCCGACCCTCTGGGAGACTGGAGAGCATATGAATGTTAAGGAATAGAAACTCAATACATCTTTAATCCAAGTCCATCAGACCCCACACTTAAGACTGTCTTCTGCATCCCAGATTATGAGCCTTGCTCAGGAAATAAACAGAATAACCAAGGAGAACCTGCAGGCTGTTCTGAAGAATACAGCAGCACAAATGGTGAGATACCTCTGGTCCTCTCAAAATAGAGGGGTCCCTCATATCTCCTTTTCAGACATTATCTCTATTAATACAATCAGTACATACTGTGATTCTGTGTGTGGTCCTCAGAACTATACCCATGTAATCCCAGACCCCATTCTCCCAATATCAAAGTTACTGTCTACCTAACCTACAATATGCCAACCTCATTGTTCCTAATCTCCTTGGTGTAGATGCTGCCTCCTGATTGTATAGACCTGCTAATGGAAGAGTACATGGGGAACACTGATGATCCCCAGATCCTCCAAATAAGGTTCACAGAGATGATGGGAGATTTCATGTTTGTGATCCCTGCACTCCAAGTAGCACATTTTCAACGTAAGTACATCTGTGTCAAGGCTTAGGGGAGCAGCTCAGAGATGGGGGTCACAGTGAGTGCTGTGGAGTATGGTGGTGCCCAGGTCTCTAATGTCCAGTTTAAGAGATTGAGATCTGGGTACAGAGTGGAACATGGGTTGCTGATACTCTATTGACTTAACAAAGCCACTGAGCTGGGAAGGCCATGGGCACTGATTAGCCAAGGGCTTTTCTACTAATAGTGCTCGGCCTGACCCCCCCCCCATTTAACTTCTATGATTCTAGGTAAAGTATTATCAAGCTATCTTTTTACCAAATACTTATCAGGAAAACTTCAGATGAGAGTCAACTAAGTCACTCTTTGTCCCACCTCCAGGTTCCCATGCCCCTGTCTACTTCTATGAGTTCCAACATCCACCCAGCTACTTCAAGAATGTCAGACCACCCCACATGAAGGCTGACCATGCTGATGAGGTTCCTTTTGTCTTTGGGTCCTCCTACTGGGGCATGAAACGTGAGTCTTCATATCTTTTCTTGAATTGAATGAGGTCCCAGATGACTTCCCACAGGGACTCCTGCTTTTCCAGTCCATTTTAGAAAACCTAGGTTATAGAGAGGGAGAAATTCAAATGTGGACCATATCATGGCCTCAAAACCATGTCCAGTATAGAATCTGCACCCTTCCCAGTCTAGCCTGTGGTAGAGGAGCTGACAGCACATCAGGTCAGGAATTGAATTAGACACTTGCATGGATCTTGGATTCTGAATAATGAAGAAGGGAGGCAACAAAGTCAACACTTTGGGGACAGACAGCAGCTGGGATGGTGCATGTGAAGAATGAGTTGAATGAGCAGAGAATGAGCAGTTGCATGAGGTGGCACTGACTTTGTCTTCCTCATGATCCCAGTTGACTTCACTGAGGAGGAGAAGCTGCTGAGCAGGCGAATGATGAAGTACTGGGCCAACTTTGCAAGACATGGGTGAGAACATGCCTCTCAACCTAACATGTGTGGGTCCCTACCTAGGGCTCCCTATTGGATGGTGTCTCCTAGCATGCACGGATCTTTCATCGCATGACAGAGTCTTTCCTACACAATAGCACATTTATAAAGATACTGTGTAGGTATCAGATACTGGTCATCTCACACTGATGAATCTGGTGGGGCTATAATGCTATGCTACTGTTCCTTATATCTCACCTCTTAGAGGTAACACAAAGCAGGTCAGGTAGTCTCCCCACATGAAGTAGAAACACATGAGTGACACTTGCATGTACATATCAGGACACAAGTCACATCAGACCCCTTAACCAATGTCCTACTTGTTGTACTGCCCTGATCCAAAACATGGGATTGGGCTTAGGATGAGTGTAACCTTACTGCTCTTTGCTGGGGTGATATATCCACAGGAACCCCAACAGCGAGGGTCTACCCTACTGGCCTTTGATGGACCATGATGATCAGTACCTGCAGCTGGACACCCAGTCTGCTGTGGGCCGAGCCCTGAAGGCCAGAAGGCTGCAGTTCTGGACCAAGACTCTGCCCCAGAAGATACAGGAGCTAAACATGGAAAACCATGCAGAGCTGTAGTGTCTGGTATAAGGAACAGAGTGTGGGACTGAGGGCAGGTGGGAGCATTCTGAGATTCAAAGTCTATTTTCTTTTTTGTTCCAACACTCTCAAAATTATTTCTAATCCCCATATTTTCCCTTTCAGTCATGTATGACAAGCTCCCCCCGCCATGTTACTGCTTATTCTTCTGGGCACACTTTTATTAGACTCAATAAAATTTCCCATTATAGTGTGGATATGTGAACCCTAAGTACCTCTTTAACCCTTCACTGAAACTAGGCTCCTTCTTTCTTTCTTCCTTTGATCTTTGCTTCCTTCCTTCCTTTTTTCCTTTTGTTCTTCCTTCCTTCCTTCCTTCTTTTTTCTTTCATCTGTCCTTCCTTCCTTTCTTCCATTAACTTCTCCCTATCCTCACTCTCCTCTTCTCCAAGTCCCAGACCCTCTTCAAATGACACAGATGTTTCAGGGACGGTAGACTACAGAAGATTGGCTACATCAAAATTCTGTATCTTCTCTTTGCAAGTTTATGTTTTCTCATATTTATAACTCATGACAGGAAACCTGATTTCTCTAAGCCCTGTTGCCTTCAAAATGCTGTTCCCAAAAGATCATAAACTACAAATTGCACTTGTGCCATCAGTGGTGTCAAATGTTAGAGGGCTGATATAAAAGGATTCCATAAGCCCAGGGCATGATGACAAGACCCACATCTCTGAAGCAATACAACAATCATAACGTCGGTAACTTATAACAATAGTAACAAATGTACCGTCTTACAGATTGAGAAATTCAGGGTCAAGATGCACACAGATTTGCTGTGTGGTGAGAAACAGTTCTCTGGAGAATAAGTCTCAAGGATTGCTTCTTGTGCCCTCTCCTGGTAGAATGCATAAACAAAACCATTGTGAGGACGATATGAAGTCCCTGCTGACTTGAACTGGGGCAGGGAAGAACTTTCTATCAGTGAGACTGTGCATGTTTCCATTCTATAAGCACAGCATTGAGGTTCCCACTGCAAACGTGCCTGTGCTCATCAGCTCTGTACAGACACACTAAACTGGGTGTCAGTTATGTTTGAGACTTTTAATAATTATCTCATTTTTAATAGCTCGAGTGTGGATTGTTTCTATGATGTTAGGGATTCATCTCAGGGTTTGAGCGTGTCAGGCAATGGATCCACCCACGAACCCTCAGCCTACTGTGGGTTCTTTAGATGAAATTGAATTGATCTCTTTTAGGAACCTGGTTCAGTAAGTCTGAGAAAATTCTCAAGGTGTGCAACTACCACCAAATCAGATTTAGAACATGATCCTTTGTTTCCCACAGGGCTTCCCTCAGGTCCTTTGGATGCCATTAACCACCTTTAACAGTGTTTCAGAGTAAACATGACATTGCTTTAGCTTACTATATTAGGACTTGTCTCTAATCCAATAGAAATAAAACATTTTGTGACTGATTAGGTCACTTCACATAATGTGTTTGTTTCCTTTTATTGTGGAATGACATCCAAGTGTGCACACAACACATTTTTTCCACTCACCAGACTATGCACAACTGTTGTCCTTGTTTATTACCTCTTTTAGGGGAGGGGAGGGGAGAGATACGGTTTCTATGTAGCCCAGGAGGGCCCTGAACACATGATCTTGCTGCCCTGGCTTCCTTAGTGGGTGGATTACAGGTTGACTTATAGGATTATAGGGGCATCCATTCTTTGTTTGGATTTTAATAAGCTGTATGGAAATTATCACATGATTTTCTGTGGCCTCATGTATTCTATTGTTGGCTTTAAAATCTAGAGCAGAATTGCTAAGTCATGAGACACATGCATTAAACACTTTTAGAAGTTGTAAGGTTAGGGACATAGCAGTAGTAGACAGCTCGCCCTGCATGTACAAAGCCCTGGGCAGCATAAAAAGAAAAAAGAAAGCCAGCTCAGATGACACAGGACTTGAAATCTTAGTTGCTCAGAGAGCTGAGGCCAGGGTTCACTAGTTAAGACATGCCTGAGCTATACAGCAAGCTTCTGGAAAACCTGGAAATTGTAGTTATGGATAAAAAGTTTTAAAAAAATGACTGTTAGGGGTGTTGGTGCACCCCCCCCTTAATCCAGCACTCTGAAGGCAGAAGCAGGTAGATCTCTGAGTCCCTGGCCAACCTGGTCTACAGAGGGAGTTTCAAGACAGCCAGGGATACACAAAAAATTACATGAATCTAATTTGACTCAGTGGGTTATTAAAGAAGGGGAAGAGGAGAACGAAAAGGAGGAAGAGGAAGAGAACAGCTAGAAATAATGTTTAAAAAAAAGTGGAGGTGGGTGGGTGGTCTTGGAAGTGATGGGGCATAGGTAGGCATGCATATGACACATTGTTTTTATTTATGAAATTACTGAAGAGAAAAAAATCTCAAAGATCTGGGAATACAGCTCAATGATAGAGAACCTATCTGGCATATGTAAAACCCAAAATCTGATTCTCTGTGCCCTCTTTAAAAGCTTTGGGGCAATTGTCTATATCGGCGCTGGAGGAGTGTCAAATTTCCATGTCTATTTTTTTTTACCAACTACCAAGCTTTCTCACAAATACAAACGCCTTCTTCTAACACATCTGATAAGCCCCAGATCGGCTGTCAGAAAAATGTACATACGTTGCCAGCTGATTCCGTTCTGAAACAGATGTCTGTGGCTCAGATTCTTGAAAGACCACCCCTGGAAGGCTTTGTGAGCTCAGAAGCTAAAGGGCTAACCACATGTATGCATACATTGCATTTCAGTAGTATATATGCTATGTACATGTATGTATCATAACACATGTGTGTTATAAACAATGTAAATGTGTTTACCAGCATTTGTGCTGTGGGGTAAGGGCTAGCTCTCTTTGCCAAAGATTGAACATTGTGTCTTCAAGTGGGCAGACAGGATAAAGAATGGTGTCCAAGATCAGGACACATTGTTTGCATGTGTGAAATTACCGAAGAATAAATAAAACCCCACGGTTATGAGAAACAGCTTAGTGGTAGAGGTCTTACCCAGAATGTGCAAGACCCTAGATACAGTTCTCTGCAGTAGCTTTTTTTGATCTCTTGGTCTCTTGTAACAACCCCTAAAGACCCAATTCTTACTAACATCCCATTGAAGAACAATTTTCACCGTGGGCGTGTGAAGCATAAACATTCAGAACATAGCACAGAGAGGTCCCTATACTGACCAGTGGGGGTGTGAACAATGGAAAATGTCTCTCTTTATTGTGTTTGTAAATCAAATGTTACCTATGTTTGATATTTAGGACAGCCTATCAATGTAGTCTACTTCTGTCCCAAGATAGCGAGTGGTATAAGCTATACAAAAATTATGTCTGGGTATATATTAGCCTTTTGAGCCTGATGCTGTGTGTGTGTGTGTGTGTGTGTGTGTGTATCTTTTTGTGGGTCTAGAAGCATAAGTATGATTCCTTTGTGTCTGCTAAGGCATGTTTTTACCCACAAGGATTCTGCAGGCACTGTGAGGTCTACCCTTGGATGGTCACACCACATCTGTGAAGATGCTTGACTGTAGGGTGTGTCATACAAGTAGAATGGGGATGTCAGAAGGTTCAGGCATATCTAGCAGAAGAGATCCTTATTCCCTGCCTCTCTGAGACCAGGTCTTTTCATGAATTGGTCATCTTGGCTTTTTTTTTTTCACTCTCCTGGTCCCCTGTAACTCCTCTATACTCCTACTTCTGACCTATTATCCTCGAAGTTATTTGTGGCTTTTCTTTTTTTAATCCGCTGAAGTGAAGGCCAACCATAGGACAGCATGACCTTTAGGGTTGTATGTCTAGCAAGGTGTGGATAATCCTCCATTCTCAAAGTAAGGGCGATTGTTCCTTGTAAAATAGAGTCTCTTAGTGTAAGGCATGCTTTGGAAAAAACACAGTTTTATATAGTATGGAGTAACTGACTTATGGTGGAGTGCAGCTTGTTCCCAATAATGCACACATGGGGACTTTTGTTTCTTAATCTGCTTTTAATCAATCAGTTGTGAACATTTCAAGCATGAGTTTCTCTGATATATTCTCACATCTTTGGACTAGAAACTCGAGAGTATGCTTATTGAATCAATACACAAGGATATGCTCAACCTTTGGAGAAAAGACCAGTCTCTCTTTCAACGTGAGTACACCATTTGAATCTCTTCAGCCTCGTGTAAGCATGCCAGAAACATTTTTTGTAGTGTAGTAGTGTAGTGTGTGTCATAGTAGTAGTGTCTGTTTGCAAATGATTCTGTGCACTTTTTTTTTTCAATATATACACGTTTTTTAAATTGAGGAGCTATTTCCAACCTTTTAACTCTCGCATCTTCCCCTCTTTTTAAAATTTATTTTTCCCTTTTATTGAAAATAGATTCCTTTCTAACTTAATATATCCTGATTATTGTTTCCCCTCCCTCTACTCCTCCCAGTTCCTCCCCAGATACCCTCCCATTTGGATCCACTCCTCTTCTGTCTCTCATTAGCAAAGAACAGACTTCCATGAAGATAATATTAAAGTATAACAAGTGTAAATATAATAATATAAAATTTAAAACACCATCACATAGAAGTTGCACCGAACAAACCAGAGAAGGAAAATAATCCAAGACAAGGCATAAGACTCAGAAACCCACTCATCCACACAATCACGAATCCCATAAAATTATTAAACTTGAAGCCATAATGTATACGCAAAATGACCCGATGCAGACCTGTTCGGGCCCCTTGCGGGCGGTGGCTTCAGTGTCTGTGAGATCACAACATAAGCAAAACCCGTGTTGATCCAGAGGGCCTTGTTTTCTTGGTGTGCTTGTTTCCCTCTGGCTCTTACAGTCAATCTTTCTTCTCTTCTGCAGGGTCTACTAAGCCCTGTGGGGGAGGGATTTAAAGGCGACATCCTATTTAGGACTGAGTGTTCCAAGGTCTCTCATTCTCTGTGTAATGCCTCTCTGTGGGTCTCTGCATTGGTTACCATCTACAGCAGGAGGAAGTTTCTCTACGATGGCTGAAGAAGGCTCTTGTCTATGAATGTAGTCATTTCTATTTTTGTGGAATAATTTGAGGAGTATTGGCACTATCTCTTCTTTTAAAAGTCTGGTAGAATTCTGTACTAAAACCATCTGGCTTTGGTCTTTCTTTTGGTTGAGAGACTTTTGATGACTGTTTCTATTTCACTAGGGGCTATAGATACATTTATATTACTTATCTATTCTTGATTTAAGTTTGGCATGTAGTATGTATCAGGCAAAATATCTGTTTCTTTTAGTTTGTCCAATGTGGAGTGCAGAAGTTTTTTATTAGTTAATTCTTCTATCTATTTACATCCAAGGTGTTACCACCTACCAGTTCCCCCTCAAAGAGTTTTCCCCCATCCTCCTTCCCACAGACTACGCCATCAACCAAAGTACATACACAGGTTGGTCCTAGGCCCCTGACACATACATAGCAGAAGACTGCATTGTCTGGCCTCAGTGGGAGAGGACAAGACTAATCCTGTAGAGGCCCGATGCCCTAGGTTTGGGGGAGGCCTGGGGGCACCTTCTCAGAGTGCAGGTTTTAAAACTATGTTCTTATGATTCTCTAGATTTCCTCAGTGTCTGCTGCTATGTCCTTCTTTTCACTTCTAGTTTTGTTCATTTGAATCTTCTCTCTCTACCTTTTAGTTTTTATGGATAAGAGTCGGAAGACCTTACTGATTGTCTCAAAAACAAACAAACAAACAAACAAAAAAACCCAAAAAACAAAAACAAAAACCCACAACTTTTGTTTTACTGATTCTTTGTAATTTTTTTTTGTTTGTTTCTGTATTGTTGATTTTTCTCTGGATTTGATTGCGTCTTGCAGTCTGCGCCTTCTGGATGTGATTTCTGCTTTTTGTTCTAGTAGAGTTTTTAGGTATGTTGCTAAGTTACTAGTGTGAGATTGCTCCAATATTTGTGTGAATGCACACATGTGCATGCATGTGTGTACATATGCATGTATGCATCTATGAGTATAGATGTTCAGAACTGAGAGTTTATCTTGGGAGATTTTACCTTGATGAGTATGAAGTGCCCCTTCTTGTCTTTTTTGATAACTTTATATTGAAAGTCAATTTTATTCAATATTAGAATGGCTACTCCATCTTGTTTCTTGGGACCATTTGCTTNGAAANTTGTTTTCCAGCCTTTTATTCTGAGGTAGTGTCTGTCTTTGTCCCTGAGGTGGGTTTCCTGTATACAGCAAAATGTTGGGTCCTGTTTATGTAGCCAATCTCTTAGTCTATGTCTTTTTATTGGGGAACTGCATCCATTGACACTAAGAGATATTAAGGAAAAGTAATTGTTACTTTCTGTTATTTTTGTTGTTAGAGTTGGGATTCTGTTCTTGTGGCTATCTTCTTTTAGGATAGTTGAAAGATTACTTTCTTGCTTTTTCTAGGGTGTCATTTCCCTCCTTGTGTCAAAATTTTCCTTTTACTATCCTTTGAAAGGCTGGATTTGTGGAAAAATATTGTGTGAATTTGGTTTTGTCATGGAATACTTTGGTTTCTCCATCTATGGTAATTGAGAGTTTTGCTGGTTATGGTAGCGTGGGCTGGGATTTGTGTTCTCTTAGGATCTGAATGGCATCTCTCCAGGATCTTCTGGCTTTCATAGTCTCCGGGGAGAATTCAGGTGTAATTCTGATAGGGCTGCCTTTATATGTTCCTTGACCTTTTCCCCTTACTGCTTTTAATATTCTTTCTTTGTTTTGTGCATTTGGTGTTTTGACTTTTATGTGTCATGAGGAACTTCTTTTCTGGTCCAATCTATTTGGAGTTCTGTAGGCTTCTTGTATGTTCACGGGCATCTCTTTCTTTAGGGTAGGGAAGTTTTCTTCTATAATATTGTTGAAGATATTTAATGACCCTTTAAGTTGAAAATCTTCCTTCTCATCTATACCTATTATCCTTAGGTTTGATCTTCTCATTGTTTCCTGGATTTCCTGGATGTTTTGGGTTAGGATCTTTTTGCATTTTGCATTTTCTTTGATTGTTGTATCAATGTTTTCTATGATATCTTCTGCCCCTGAGATTCTCTCTTCTATTCTGTTTGTTCTGCTTGCATTTATGGATCCTGACTTCTTTCCTAGGTTTTCTATTTCCAGAGTTGTTTCCCTTTGTGATTTTTTAATTGTTTCTTTTTCCATTTTTAGATCCTGGATGGTTTTGGTCAATTCTTTCACCTGTTTGAATGTGTTCTCCTGTATTTCTTTAAGGGAGTTATTTATGTCCTTCTTATAGTCCTCCATCATCAGCATGAGAAGCGACTTTAGATCCATATCTTGCTTTTTTAGTGTGATGTTGTATCCAGGACTTGCTACAGTGGGAGAGTTGGGTTCTGATGATGCCAAGTAACCTTGTTTTCTGTTGCTTCTGTTCTTATATTGCCTCCTGCCATCTGATTATCTTAAGTGCTCCCTGCCCTCAATACATCTTATTGGAGCCTGTCCTTCCTGTAATCCCAGTTGAGTCAGGACTTCTTAGAGTCCAGCTTTCTTTGTGATCCTGTGATTCTATGATTCTGGGATGCTGAGATTCTGGGTGTGTCAGAGTTCTTGGCAATCAAGCTTCCTCTGAGATGCTGAGATCCTGATGTGACCAAGCTCCTGGGATCCAGGGAATCCTAAGATCCTGGGCATTTTAGAGTGCCTGAAAGTAGTACCTCCTCCAGGGACCGTGAGGCTCTCTGCTGAGTTTGAAACCAAGGTAGACCAATGCCACTGGTCTGACGGGCTTCCTGTGACCGTGCTCCAGCTGTCCCCAGGCACTCCCGTTTCTGTTGGAACAGCTGTTGTGTTCCACTCACCAGTGAGCCTAAGATCCTGGTTATGCTATGGTGCCTGGGGGATGGAGAATCCTCTGGGGACTGTAGGACTGTCTGCCAAGTTCAGGCCCAAGGTGGTCCAGTGCTGGATCTGACTGGAAGGAACCTGAGCCACCCGAGTTCCTATTGTTAATGTTGTTTCTGCTGCTCCATGTTAATTCTTGGCAGTCAGATAGGATTTAGGGCATTAGTTCAATTTTTTAAATTTGTTTGAGACTTATTTTGTGTTTAAGTATGTAGTCAATTTCAGATAAAGTTCCACGAGATGCTGAGGATCTCAAAGGAACTAATCCATACCCCTCTGCCTCACTTAGGTTGAATGTTCTCTTTGGCCAGCACAATTGTACCTAGTGATCTCCATTGTCTTTAGAATCATGTGAGGAGGTAGGATGACTCCTAGTGATGCCACCAATCAGCCTGGGGAAATGCGAACAATTTCATACTGGCAACCATGCATACAGTGAACACTATGAGATTTGCAGGCACACACACTCAGCTGGAGATGTTGGCAACTTTCTTCTCCCTTCCTAGAAGAATGTTCCAGTCCCTCCCTGCCTAATTCTTGTACAGTTGCTGTCCGTCCTGTCTGGGTGTGCACAGAGGGCTTGGATGCTCTGGTTGGCTGCCTGGGAGGCAGAAGGAAGAGGGGATCTTCTGACTTTTCACAGAGTTTGTTGAATCGTGGTTTTCTGTAGAAAGTGGGGCAATGGGGTATGGAATACAAAGGCCTCACTGCTCTGAACCAATTACCCCAAATCCATGACCTTTTGACTTCACACCCTTCAAAGCAAAATAGAAACCAAATTTAGCTACACTAAGTGTGAAATCTCTCTTGAGATGAATATGAGCATCATGGGATGAATTAACAAGTGTGTGAAGGGTGGAATTGCCTTTTTGGATATAAGAAAATCCAAAAGTTAGTTCTGGGACCTGACTGTATTCCCTCACTTTTAGTGGTCTCTGGTCTTGACAATCATCCCTGAGTTTGGTGACCTACTGATAGAGGAAGTCATGAGAGGCACTGAAGACTCCCTGACCCTCCAACTATAGTTTCAAAGGATGATGGTGATTTCACATTTCTGATCCCTGCCATGCAAGAAGTATATTTCCAGGTGGAAGCAATCATGAGGAAGGACAGGATCAGGTGTGCACTGTTTTACAGCTCAAAAGCTACTGTGGGGTTAGAATTCAAGCCACTTCTATCCCATCATGTGCTCCCTCCTCCTGTATCCACCCCAAGCAAGTGTAATAGCAATCATAGGATAGGGGCAGAGAGAAGCGTCATCCCTTGAATACAAATGATCTGTGCCCGATACTTCCCAACAGCGTTACTGAGCTTCTGCTGTAAACACACCTCTGTGGGGGTACTTATTTCTGCTGATGTATGGGACATTTCACAAGGGGGTTTTTCGACACTAAGTAGCCCTCTTACCACTGGGAAGATTCATTGTCAGATGATTTCTATGCGATTAAATTTACCATTTATCAGCATATCTTGGTAAATCTGCATAAGAGTATGAGATAAGCAACAACCCACACTTCAAGTATAAGAAAAAAAATTGACTCATGATCCTTCCTGTTAATCATCACCTGCTCTCTGCTCCCTAGCAACCACATGACTGCTTTCTGATGGAAGAGTTTGTAAACTGCATAAAATTTAAAAACATCAGGGTTCTGGCTGTCCTATCATGAAAAGGAATATTTGTGACTAGTCTCATTACTAGGTACAAGTTATTCAAGCAGTGTGTCCTTTGATAAACAATGCCATTCTACATATGCACTCAACACATTTACCCATTCCCCAGTTAATTCACACCTGAGCAACCTGGTTCCTACTACTTCCCATCAAGCTCTTGTGAACTTTCTCAAACACAGGGGTTTTTGTTTGTTTGTTTTGTTTTTGTTTTGTTTTGTTTTGCTCAATATTTTCATTTCATTGGGCTAAAGATCCTTTAGCCCAGAACTGATGAATCATATAACACACATGTGTTTAACTTTTAATGAAAGTACCAAGCTGTCTTCTATGACTGCATCATTCTTATCTCCTCCAAACATGCTTGAGGACACTGGTGACTCCGTATCTTTGCACTGAATCAGTGTGAAGGAGTATCTATTGCAAGTGTTTCAGAAGAATTTGAGCTTCTGCTTCCCCCACTTCTACCTGCTCCTGTGCCCACTCTCCGCTTCTTCCAAGAAATGCACCTGAGAGTCTTCATCATTCCATATATTTGCCTTGGCAATTACCAACGTAGGGTCTCTGGATGAATGTGCAGTAAGTAACAAAGGACATGGGTTCTACCTCCCCCTTCCCAGCTTTCTCAGTTACTGTTCTATAGATAACTCCGTGACCAAGAGTACTTGTAAAAGAAAGCATTTAATTGGGGGCTTCCTTACATTTCAGAGGATGAATGCAGAACCATCATCCTGGTGGGCAGCATGGCAGCAGGCAGGCAGGAGCAGTGCTAGAACAGTAGTTGGGAGTTTACATCCTGATTCACAAGCAGGATGCAGAGAGTTAGCCTTAGCCTGGCATGGGTTTTTGAAACTTCAAATTCCACCCCAGTGACAAACCTCCTTCAACAAGAGCACACCTCCTAATTTCTCCAAAACAGTTCATCAACTGGAAAGCAAACATTCACATATCTGAGTCTGTAGAGGCTATTCGCTTTCAAACCACTACACCAGCGGAGCTTGTACTAAGGGAAAGCACCAGGAAGCTCTGAAAACTTGAAGATGCTGATTCCTTGACCCTGAGAAAAGAGGAACTGAAGTCGACCTCACAGCCCTACAGCCCATCAGTTTCTTTGCTCAAGGAAACTGAGGGGAGGGAGAGGAGCAGCCAGTGAGGGCTGGGACGACAGACCGGACAGGAGGGCACTGCAGCCACTACATTGAAACAATAGCCAGAGTTGGTAGGGGAAGGCTTGGCTGTATCATGCTTGGAGAAACAGAGAAGCCTTAAGGATGTAGTTCTGCACTGCTGGCTCTATGGGTTCTCAGGATCTGGAAATACAGAGTGAAGGCAAATTCTCAGACTTCAGGCTTACTTCGATCCCTGTATCACATCCTCTAGGAGATCAGCTGGGCATTGTGGGAGCTCCTAATCCTGTACTCTTTGCTGTGTTCTGCCAGGGTTCTTTGTGATTATTACACACCCAGTGTAGACCTGTACCTTTGGCTTTATCATAGACTCTGAGAGCTCAGACACTAAGAGCTCAGTGTTGGACTAGCAGGACCTGAGCAAATGTTTGCTAAGTGGGAGCCAGGAGATGGCACAATGTGCCAAGGAACTTTCAAAAGACCGGAGACCTGAAATGAGTCCCCCATATCCACATGGTAGGAGGATCTGACTGGTGGAAGTGGCATTTCACATATGTGTCATAGCATTCACACATGCATATAAACACATGCAAGAGAGAGAGAGAGAGAGAGAGAGAGAGA
>NC_034609.1:28383307-28435223 GCF_900095145.1 Mus pahari
CCTTCCCTTCCCTTCCCTTCCCTTCCCTTTCCTTTTCTTTTTTTTTCTTTTCTTTTCTTTTCTTTCTTTTCTTCTCTCTCTCTCTCTCTCTCTCTCTCTCTCTCTCACACACACACACACACACACACATCTTGAATATATACCTACTTGAAGAAGCCCTCCAGGCTTTCTCTGTTACAGATTCCTGTTTCCTGAGCTCCAGAACAATACTAACATCTGCCCAGTGAGTACAAGGACAGTGATCACAGTTTGAATTGACTTAGGCTTGAATACAGGAGCACTGGTATTACAGAAGGACTTCAGATGGCATGATACACCTTTCTAGGAGGCCAAAGAGCAGGAACAAAGATTGCTTTGGCTTCCTGCTGGCCTGCTCTTCTTTGCCAATACGAACTTTGCCCCACCCTAGTGAATTTCCTGCCTACTTTATTTTAGGTCCAAACTCCTGCCTAGGTAAGGCCCACATCTTATGTTTCCTGTCCATAGCACACAGCTATCCTGGAGCAACACAGACTCAGATCTAAGAGCTGACTATGCCACTGTACAAACTTCCTGGATGGCTGAATGCTGTGGCCTGTGGGGTCCTGCTTCTCGTTCTGCATGTGCGAGGTGAGAGTCATTCAGTGAGCAATGAGGAACAGGTCAGGGCTGCTCAGTTTCTCAGAGTCAGCAGGTTAGCTTGTGGGAGGGAAGGCACCAGGGAGGGAAAAGCTGGTAAAGATGGCAGGTAAAAGGGTGGGAAATGTGCGTCTCCCAATGCCTTCACCAAAACCCACAGAGCGAACCCTGCCGCTCACAGAGGATCAGTGATGCCTAAGAACATCCCTTTCCAAAAACAGCCATTCCAGGGTAAGAAGGTCTAAGGAGCTCTGCACCTGCAGGTTTGAGGAAAGAGAGCAATGGTAGCATTTCCTTTCTCCATGTGTGACTGTAGCTGCTACAGACCTTTGGGTGATAATGAAAAGAATACATCCATGCTGCCAAGAGGCTCTGAGCATGTACCCTTCTTAAAGACATGCCCTGCTACCATTCAAAAGGAGTATAAGCAATGTTCCTGGCTTGGGGGTTATGAAGAAGCTCCTACTCGAAATCCCACACCTGAGCCTACAAACCCTAGATTCCCTTCCCCATGGATGCTTAGTGAAAACAAGGTGGGAATAAACCATGTAGTCTCAAATGCCTGGGCAAAACTAACCATGATGGCATCTCTACCCACAGGCCAGGACTCAGCCAGCCCCATCAGGAACACACACACAGGCCAGGTGAGAGGCAGCCTTGTCCACGTGAAGGACATCGCTGTCCACACCTTCCTGGGAATCCCCTTTGCCAAGCCTCCTGTAGGACCACTGCGCTTTGCATCTCCTGAGGCCCCTGAGCCATGGAGTGGTGTTAGAGATGGGACCTCACATCCGAACATGTAAGTTTTGGACCTAGACAATTTCAGGCCAGGGGTAAAAGCATGCTTTGAGCTCTGGGACCAAATGAAACGCTTCCTTCTTCTCAACCCCATAGAAGTTTTCTGTCTATGATATGCAGTGTGTTGTACATTTTTAGATACATAGCTAAGGAACAAACTAATAGAAAAAAACGTTTCCAGTCTCCTGGGTCAAAGATCAGTTCGTATAAGTTATCTCTCAGTTTTGCAGTGAGAAACAGATATGAATGGTTCCTGGATTCAGATTGTGCCAAGTGATCTCTGTTACCATAAGCGAGGTCTATGGACAGGGGTCAGTATAAACACATTAACCAGCAAGAGCCCAGAGTCAAGTATCATGTACTGTAAGTCTCTCAGGAGGGCAGCAGTGATGTGTCCTTCACAACTCCAGCTTCTACAGTCCCTGATACAACCAAAGGAGCCACGTGCCATTGTCCAAAGAAACATAAAAAAAACCTTCCTCTGAAGAATATGTGGGAAGTAGAGGTACAGAGAGTTTCTGGAAGTAGGGTAAAGAACATCCCACGGCTCTTTGGGACATTGTTGTCCACTGCACCCCTTAGTACCTGTGTAGGTATAGCACAACATTATCTAGGTATCTTCATTTTGTATCTTGTAGCCGTGATAAAATACCTGGTAAAAAAAAGCAGTTTAAGACAGAAACTGTTTACTATGGGTCACATCTCCATGTTACCATCCATTACAAGGGGGAAACTTAAGGGAATAGATAATATCACATCTTTAACTGGGACCAGAGATCAAAGAATGCATACCTACTTCTTAATGTTCAGTTTGCCTTCTCTGCTCATACTATTCAAAAGTCCCTTCCTAAGGAATAGTTCCCCCCACCCCCATAGTTGAAAAGATTACCACATCAATGAACAGAATCAATAAAATCCCCATAGGCTAACCTGATCTAGACAATCCTTCACTGAGACTATATTCCCAAGTGATTCTATCTTGTCTTAAGGTGAAAATTAAGACTAACCTTCTCAATAGGCATTAAAGAGCACAAACAGAATTGGCGCATATCACTGCTCACAGAAAATTATTCTCATAGAGCCTCCAGGAGTTCCCCGGAACCCAAACTCAAAAAGATTAAAATACATGCCTTCACCCAAGTGGAGACCTTTCTGGAAATCTGATTCTACCCCAGATTTCAATAAGCCTGTAGCCTTTACCTTGGTAGGAAAAGGAAATCTTAGGGATACTAGAAAGCACAAAACAACTGAGTTCTGCGAGAGTGTAGACCCTAATGGGTTCAAGAAGACCTTCTTATCCGCAATCAGCAGCTGAGCCCTAGGTATAGGACACTGAGCAATGGAGTGCTGGGTGTCAGAGGTTCTGTTCCAGGAACTAACTCTTTAGAGAGAATCACGCATTAGCAGGACATCTTGGAGGGAAGTGGCTAAAAGTGGCTGAGAGACAACCCACACTAAGACTTGATATTGACCAGCAAACAGCTCTTGTATTAACTGTCTGCCACTGTTATCAGGTGTCTACAAAATGACAATTTGATGGGTTCAGAGGATCTGAAGATGATGAACTTGATCCTGCCTCCCATCTCTATGTCTGAGGACTGCCTGTATCTGAACATCTATGCACCAACCCATGCCCATGAGGGTTCCAACCTGCCTGTGAGATCTGGGTCATGGTCAACTGGGTGGTAGTGGGGGTTTCTTTCTTAGGAAGACTGGAAAGCACGAAACAACTGAGTTCTGCTGTAGTGTAGACCCTAGTGGTTCAATAAGAGCTTTTTATCCATGATTGGCAGCTGAACCCTAGGGACACTGAGCACTGGGAGGTCAGAGGTTGTGTTCCAGGAACTAACTAGGGACTTTCTCAAGCAACTTGAGCCCTAGAGATGCAGTCAGGTGTCTAAGGGCTGAACACTGAGATAAGCCAAATTTCCAGCTTTGGGATATTGTTTGTGCCAACAAGATTTGGCAATCTTTTTGGTTTATAATCAGAAAAAAAAATACTTATGGAGACACCCTTCTATGCTTTTGAGGCGTCTAAGAGTGATACTGACATTACTCTAGACTGAGATTCTTGGTACTACAGTGAAGCTTGGAAATATTCTGGTGAGACTAGTTCCTCATCTGTATCCTGGATCTAAGATGCTGAGGAGTCCTATGGGTGTGTATAGCTGTATAAATACAAAATAGTTGATAATCTAGCAGGCAGCCCCACATGAACTTATGATGGATAGAAGCCTCCTGGCATCTCTCTTGACTTCTCCAGGTGATGGTGTGGATCCACGGTGGTGCACTCACTGTAGGCATGGCTTCCATGTATGATGGATCCGTGCTGGCAGCCACTGAGGATGTGGTGGTGGTCACTATCCAGTACCGCCTGGGTGTCCTGGGATTCTTCAGGTGAGTCAGGGGTAGGGTTGGGCAATGTGGAGGGATCAGAACCTAGACAGTCCTTTGATCCATGACCCTTCTACTTCTCAGCACTGGAGACCAGCATGCCAAAGGCAACTGGGGATACCTAGACCAAGTGGCTGCCCTTCGTTGGGTCCAGCAAAACATCATCCACTTTGGAGGCAACCCTGACCGTGTCACCATTTTTGGAGAGTCAGCAGGTGGCACAAGTGTGTCCTCACATGTTGTATCCCCCATGTCCCAGGGGCTCTTCCATGGTGCCATCATGGAGAGTGGAGTAGCTGTGCTCCCTGATCTTATCTCCAGCTCCTCTGAGGTGGTTCACAGAGTGAGTGTGCTCTACCCCTCCAACACTGACCTATTGTCTTAGTTCTCACTCTACTACGCTGGTACTGTGTTCAGCAGGGAAAATGAAAGCCATGGGAAATAACTTCAGTGCTTTCTTAAAGACTCAAGGTTTAGAACCCTCATCTCCACCCACATTATACAAGTGCTTTATACGAAGGGCCTTTTGGTTGGTTGGTTGGTTGGTTGGTTGGTTGGTTGGTTGGTTGGTTGGTTAGTTGGTTGGTTGGTTTGATTTGGTTTGGTTTTGCTGAACCTTTATATAAAGTTCAGCAAAGCTGTACCTAGCAGCTCCCATCACTGACAAAAGCAAGTATGTATGTGTCCAGGAAATGGTAGGAGGCAAGAGAGCTTGATGTGCTGGTGTGAGGATCTGAGTTCAATTCCCCAGAACATACATGTTGTTAATCCAGTTGTTCCTATGGAAAGAAGGGAGACAGGGACATGAAAATCTTCAGAAAGTTATAGACCAGCTAAACTGGAGTAGCCTGCAGCAAAACAAGAGACCATTTCTCAAATTAAGTGGAAGATGGGAGAGAGGGCTGGGGTGGGATTGGGGGGGGGTATCACTATCACAATTGAACAACAGGAGAGTGGGAATAATTTTGTACTTACTCCAGCCCACACACATTTAGTATAACATTTAGTGCCAATGGCACCATCTTGAGACTGGGAAAACTCCTCTGCCTGGAAAACAGCGTCATCCTGTTCTCGTTACAGATAGTGGCCAATCTATCTGGCTGCGCAGCTGTGAACTCAGAGACCCTGATGCACTGCCTAAGAGGCAAGAGTGAAGCGGAGATACTGGATATTAATAAGGTTGGCAGAATGGCATGGCTGGGAAGGTGGCAGATAGCAAGGTGTGCTATAGGTAGTCCTCATTACTATGAACAAATTGCCTAATCTCCACCATAGTATCACTTTAGTCCTGGGTGCAAAACCAATACCAACAGAAGCTAATCTAAATGTAAGGTCTCCTCGGGGGCAAGATGGGGCAGATGTGGTGGAGAATAGCTAATTATAAAGTAGAGATGGAGTGGAGGACATTCATTGGAAATCAGGAAACATATAATTAGCCTTCAGTTCTGACTTTGAATGTTCCTCAGGTCTTCAAGGTCATCCCTGGTGTGGTGGATGGAGAGTTCCTACCTAAGCATCCTCAGGAGCTGTTGGCCTCTGCTGATTTTCACCATGTCCCCAGCATCATTGGTATCAACAATGATGAGTATGGTTGGATTCTCCCTACGGTGAGGCTCATTTCTAATCTTCTGGGAGCCTAGGGACTCATATGGTATAAGTCGGGAATTTGGAGATTTATTGATCTGTATCCATGCTGTGCCACACTTAAAAACATTCTCTCTATACCAGACCATGGACTCAGCTCAGAAAATAGAGGAAATAACCAGAAAGACCCTGCCAGCTGTTCTAAAAAGCACAGCCCTAAAAATGGTGAGAATCATGGGGCACAGCCACAATTGTGAAGACCTCTATCAAATTTTCACAGAGAGAATTCCCAGAAATTGATTGTGTGTGTGCACACTGTCTAAAGTCACAGAGCTTTCTCCCTATACCAAATCTCTTTTGCATTTCTCCACCCTGAGGCTATTTCCTACCTATTCAAGTGCCTGTTTAATCTCATTCTGTCTCATCACAATGTGATAGATGCTGCCTCCTGAGTGTGGTGACCTGATGATGGAGGAGTACATGGGGGACACTGAGGACCCAGAGACCCTGCAAGCACAGTTTAGAGAGATGAAGGGGGACTTCATGTTCGTGGTCCCTGCACTCCAAGTAGCACATTTGCAACGTGAGTACATCTGTGACAAAGTTGAGGGAGGAAGAGCTGTGGGTCCCAGACAAGCCCTGTAATGTCAGTGTCAGATATTTGGTTTCAGATGACTGACAGTCTTTATCTGGTAAATCCTTATTCTGAGCGTAAGATGGTGACTTCTTATTTGAGTACTGGTGAAGAAATAGCTACGTGGTATCTGTGACTTGCTCCCCCAGGGAGGGCAGAGTCATTATTTAACAGTGGGCTTTCCTACAGCCAATGCTCCAGGATGGGGCTCCACACTCAACTGTTTTGATTCCAGGTAATTTGAGACTGAGGCATCTTGTCACCAAATGTGTGTCAAATCAGTTCTGGACAAAGTGCCACCATGTAGTTACATGTCCTCATCCCCAGGTTCCCATGCTCCTGTCTACTTCTATGAGTTCCAACATCGACCCAGCTTCTTCAAGGATGTCAAACCACCCTATGTGAAGGCTGACCATGGTGATGAAGTTTTCCTTGTCTTTGGCTACCAGTTTGGTAACATAAAACGTGAGTTTTCATGGAATTTCTTGAGCTGAATGGAGCCTATTATGGAAACCTGAAGAATAGCTAAGTTCTTAATCAAGGGAACCAAATCCTTGAAGAAAGACAGAATCCAGTGCGCACCACCTCACAGCTCAATGCCTACATTAGGCTGTAATCTTGCCTTTTCTGAGTCTACCTTGTGTTATTGGTAATAAGTAAATAATGATGCAGGAACTAACCTGGCTGAATTCACTAAGAGACTTAGATCCTGGATTGTGGGGGGAGGGGGGAAAGGAGGGGAACCAGACCAATAGTTTAGACCTGGGTGATCGCTAGCTGGCTTGGTGAGTGTGAAGCATGATGGGCAGCTGCACGAAGTGGCTGGGACATGGGTACCTATCCTTCTCTCTTCAGTTCCTTACACTGAGGAAGAGGAGCAACTAAGCAGAAAGATAATGAAGTACTGGGCCAACTTTGCGCGGCATGGGTGAGAGGTCTCCCTTCTCCCAACTTCTGCAAGGGTGGGTTGCGGCCCAGAACTCCCTTTGGGTGTGGTAAGCTCCTTAGCATGTACAGTCCTTTATTACATGAGCATCTTCCCCGCCCTAGAGCACACTTTGGCAAGCAGTTTACCACATAGTCAGCTGCCATGCACACACACACACACACACACACACACACACGCACAGCACACTTAGACACTTTATATATGTGTGTTACTGGTCATCATGTGGTAACTTGGTGGGTGGGTCACAGTATTGTGGTAGTGTTCTTTAGCTTTTGCCTTGGAAAAGGAGGCAGAAAACAGACCATGCAGGACCTTGTCCCACATGGAGTAGAAGCTAGTGGGTCACACTTGTATCCCAATATCAGGATATATACCCAATCAGTCCCCTTAACCCTCTGCCCAAGTTTGTTCACTGCATTGAGACAAATCAGGATCAAGTGACCTTCACTTTCCCTGTTGGCTGGCATATCCACAGGAACCCCAACAGCGAGGGTCTACCCTACTGGCCTGTGATGGACCATGATGAGCAGTACCTGCAGCTGGACATCCAGCCTTCTGTGGGTCGAGCCCTGAAGGCAAGAAGGCTGCAGTTCTGGACCAAGACTCTGCCGGAGAAGATCCAGGAGCTAAAGGGGTCTCAGGAGAGGCACAAAGAGTTGTAGTACCCTATGTGAAGAAAGGCATGTGGGCTTCATGTCTGAGGTTTGGAAAGCTTTTTGATCCTACCATTCACATAGTCATTCCTCACACATACAGATATCCATTTTACCAACTTATATGAAAAACCCTCTACTTATCACTCCTTCACAAAATGCTGCCAATCTTTTGTTAGAGCCACTCAATAAAAGTGCCTGTAGCAATGTGGAATGTGGATGTGGGAGCCCCAATGTCCCATAGTCTCCACAAGTTCTGAATGCTGCTCCAAATAGATCTCAAACTACCACCAGGTCTTGGGATATATACCCATGGACCCAATTATTTAGAAACTAAGTCAGGGATATTGCATGAGCCTAGTAGTTCCATACCACCGTGAACAACATAGCAAGACCTGTATCTCAGAAACAAATAATCACTAGCTGGGTAAATTGCAAACAACAGAAATGTATGTAAAGTTCTGTGGAGTGAGAAATACATGGTGTGAAAACGAACTTGAGCCATACAGTCTTTCAGGGCTCAGCTCCTAGACCTCTCTGATGTCAGCCACTGAACATTCCAGCTACCAAAAACTGTGCCCATTGTCCCTATAGTGGAGATCTCATCCTTTCCAAATTGCAATTATCTACTTTTGTGAAAAGCTTGACTTGATATGTTCATAGACACTTAAAGCAAGGCCAAGAATGGGGGTTGACCAGTAGGCCCAAGCAGTCTTTCTCTAATAACAAATTGCTCTTATGCACAGGGATTCTGCAGACACTGTGAAGCCCACACTTATGTGAACATAACACATCTGTGAAGATCTTTGGCTATGTGATATAGAAGAGAAAAGAATCCCTGGGCATGTATAGCAGAAGAGATTTCTATCTTTGGAACACTGATGGCTTCTCCGTGTATGGAAATGACTTCTTGCCTTTCATAAAATCCTTATAAAACCCATCTTTTCATGGCATTCCATGTGATTTTTATTCTTATGCACTTTTTGTTCTTTTTCAAGCCCAGTATTACGGACTATAGGATTGCATGCCATTTACAATGGTGCCACTTTGTCTTCAAATATGCCTTTTGTTTCCCTCAAAGCATTTTCTTTGTTATTTAAGAGGGTGTGTCCTGTGTACTTTAGACCCTGGGAACTTGCAGTCACTCTACCTCTGACCAATTTGTCCTCTTTGTTCACCAGTTTTCCCAGGGCTAAGCCCCTTTGATTCATTCACTGCACTGAATACCAGCCATAAGACACCATGACTTTTGCATGAAAATCAAGACTCCTGTGTTGCCATCCTGGACACAAGGGCACAGAGAGAGGATGCTAGGAGGTGTCCCATTCCATGTATAGCCTCAGTTTCTTTTATCCTCTCAGCAGCTGCATATCTGTGTCACTCCCATGTTTAGAGTCTTCTTAAAAGGGAGAGGTCATGGGTTTTGAGACAGAGTCTCACTATATAGCCCAGGCTTGGGTCACATTTACCATCCTCCTGCTTAAGCAGAGGGACATCCAAAGCAATTGTACTGAGGAACTAGAAGTCCCAGTACAGGTGAAGGTGTGAAACAACTGGCGTCACACACATCATTAGAGAGGGTAAGAAATGATGCAGTCATATCGGAAGACAGATGGGCGTATTTATCTAAGTTAAGCAAGAACGGGTTTGTCACAAACTCCACAGCTCCTTGCTTATGACTGCATCCAAAGGAATCTCAAACATGTGGGCATACAAAATTATGCTTGAAGTTACCTGTAAGGGTTTGATTAAAAAGTCTGGTGAGCACACTTGCCCTTATAGTGTCCAGAGGCCAAGGAAAGAGTGTTAGAGTCCTAGGCCAGCTTGACTACATAACAAGACACTATCTCAATATATAGTCTTCTTCATCTCAACTTGATATTGTTTAATGAGAAGCAGGGTTGATAACATAGTCCTGTGAGTCCTGAGCAGATAATGACGCTTTCGACCAGAGCTTCCTAGTGGACCCAACTCTTAATGCCCTCATTGTAGAGTGCAGGTTTGAGTTGTTCTGATAATAGACTGCATAGAGGCAAAGGACAAGATCAGATACCGTCAAAGGTATGAACAGACACTTGATGATAGTTCAAACAGGTTATATCAACAACGGTTATTGAATCCCAACACATAAGGCATGTGTTTAGCTTTTGAAGAAAATGTCAGCCTGTCTTTCAAAATGACTACACCTTTTGCATATCTCCCAGGTGTGCATGTATGAGCATGCCAGTGGCTCTGTGTCTTTGCCAACACTGATTATGAAGATGGTTCTAAATATATAACACACCTTAAGGACACGGGGAGGGTGGAGAAACCATAGCTGTCCCATGCCATTAGTAAAAATCCCAGAAGGAAGATAAGGAGGAAGACCTATTGTGTTGGACTGTAGATTCTCTAGAATATTAGGAGGTGAAAAGGAGGCCAAGGCCAGTCCCCAGGTGGTACTGTCTCAAGTTAATCCTTCAGGAACTCAGTTAGGCTGGGAGGGAACTTCTGGTCTGGACTCTGTGATGTTTCCTGGAAGGGTTCTCTGAGATTCTGGAACTCCTATTTATCGTAGACTCTGAAATCCCAGAGAATCCCAGTGTTGAAATCAACAGGGGCCCATTAAATGCCTGCCAAATATATGGAAATGAGTATGACCTTGATCATAGTAGGGACTCATCACCAGTGTGGTGCCAGTAAGGAGGTAGGATGAACTAGGAATGGAGACCTAAAAAGAACCACATAAAATTAAACAGAAAAACACCTGAATTAAATGATATCATGGATCTAATGGACTTGACATTGTCAGAACATTCTATTCAAACACTAAAAGAATGAACTTTCTTCTTGGAAGACCACCATATGCTTTATAAAATAAATCATATATTAGGACACAATGCAAGTTTCAACAAAAAATTTTAAGTGGAATTAATTTTTCTTATTTGATCGCAATAGAATAAAACTCCCAATGATGAGCAAGTATGTGGTAGAGAGATGGGAGAGAAAGAAAAGTGGAATGGTTTGTGTACTATCAAGAGAGGCAGAACTGCAGACACAACAATGGGGAGAAACAGCCCGATGTGAGAAGCCTACACTGCCACCTGAGGCCATGGTGATGTCTGGGCCTGTGCTGCTGTTGAGGACCATGCATGGGCTCCTAGCCCTGCCACAGCAGGGTTCTGTGTTGATGTCCATGGCCCATGTTACCATCAAAGACCATGTGGACACCTGTGGTCTGGACTATAACCTGGGACCATGTTGATGTCCAAAGGCTTAGCTAAGCTGTCCCTACCCCTCAACTGGACAGCATGGAAGAGCTGGCCAGCCCTAGTGGTACTCTCTTGAGAGAGCTGGCCCTACTTGTTGCCTAGACAACACAAGAGGGCTGGCCCCTAGTGGCTTGGGTATAAGAGAGAGCTAGCAGGCTGAGCAACTCAGTTACCACCCAAGCCCAGATCCATGGCTTTAAGTTGGCCCACCTCAACATCTCCTGCATCTATAAATTGCTGGAGCATGTGAAGGGACCAGTCCTGCAGAACTAAAGCTACAGGATCACATGGCACTGGCCAGCAACAAGATACCCAAGAGGAGTCCCAGTAAGCATCCAGCATTGATAGTGAAGCAAAAGCCAGAGGCCTGGAACCAGAGCGAGGACTCATTGCATCAGCATTGGCAAGTCAAGCTGTGTGGACAAAATGGTGTACTATGTGACAAATTGTGACACAACAAAGCTTTCACAGTGAGATTTGTTGTTGTTGTTGTTGTTCTCTTATGGGGAGGGATGTTGCAAGGGTAGAGGGAAGATATGCAAGGAGATTAGTAGGATTGAGGTGCAAAATGTGAAAATCACAAATAATAAATAGCTTTAAAAAAAAGAATAAAATTCCCAACCCACAGCAAGAGAAACTATAGAACACATGGAGATTAAATAGCAAGCTATTGAGTGATGAATGTGTAGTTGAAAATAGTTTCTGTTTTTTGTTTTTGTTTTTGTTTTTTGAAGTTTAAAATTCCTAGAACCAAATGTAAAGGGAAGGACAACATACCAAAGACCCATGGGACCTACTCAAAGCAGTCCTGAGCTATACAAATGCCTAAATTAAAAATCAAACAAACAAACCAATGTCAGGCCGCAGAAATGGCTCAGTGTGTAAGAGGACTTCTTGTTCTTGCAGAGGACCTGAGTTCGATTCCCAGCATCCACACGGCAGCTCACAACCATCCCTATTTCCAGTTCCAGGGAACCCATCCCCCTCTTCTGGCATCTGTGGTCCCCAGGCATGGACATGATGAGCATGCAAGCAAAGCGTTCGTACACATAAAGATAAAACAAAAGCAACCAAAGGGCCATCCCACTCTCCTGTTGAATCTTCAGCAAGTACCTCCTTAGAGAAAACGGAACCTCCACTTACAGATTTCTGCTTTCTTCTCTCTTTCCTATACCCACTCTGAGCCTGTGACTGGACAGTAACCATGGTGATTCCAGGTTCGGGTTGAGAGTAAGGGATATCCACTATGGTTTCAGAGATGATACGGTGCAGATCCAGGAAGACTAAAAGAGACAAAACTAACGGAGAAGGCTTTTCCCAGCCTAACTGGTTCCTGTTGGCTCTTCCTGTTCAGTGCAGGCCTTCTCTAAAAGCCACTTTGTCCTGCCCCACCAGGCTCCCTAGCCACACACCTATGGGTACAAACCATGCCTGGGCTAGGCTGACGCGACTCATGCTTCCTGTGGTGAAACATCATGCATCCAACGGCAGCACAGACTCAGGCCTGGGAAGCAATCCTGCCCCTGAATCAATTCTCTTACCTAATGCTGATATCTTTCAAGAAGCTTGCTTTTCCTCCTCCGTGTGTCAGGCGAGATTCTGTGACGTAGAGATGGAGGCTAGGATCAGAACGACCAGGTTCTGGAGATCCAGAGACTGAGAAGGCAGGTGGAAGGGGATCAGGGAAGGAGATGCAGGCAGAAATGAGAGATGGCATTGTGGGAACGTACACTACCCACTACCTCGACCAAAGCCTACAGGGTGGCTCCTGGAGCAAAGAGGGCCATTGGGGGTGCCTGAGGACACTCAACACTGAAGAGCCTGCCCAACTGAAGGGCATTTAGGAGTATAGGTCAGAGTATCAAGCACAGGGAAAAGGGACTGTTGGGGGCATTTCCTTGTTCTTTGTGTGGTTGTGGCTATGGCAATGGTTGTAGCTGGTAGTGACCCTTAGATATCAATGAAAGCAGTAATGCTGCCATTGGGCTCTGAGTATGTCACCCTTTGCCCAGATAAGGATCCGAGGCAGGTTTCCTCATCTTAGGGCACACAGAAGCCCCCCCCCCCCCAGCCTCAACACATTGCAGATCTGAAAGGCGACAGCTTCCTTGCCACATAGTCCGCAGTTGAGCCACCATGTCCAGATCAAACTTCTCCTTTTAAGTGTGTAATACCATGCCACCTGGATGTCACTGTGGATGAGCCTTGTGATGAGGGTGGCACTCTCATCGGAAGGTCATCCAGGAGGGTTCTGTGTCCAGGGTATGTGCTCAGCTCTTGATGTCTCTCATCTCAGGTCACTGAAGTGTGAACTCTGATAGTTTCTTGTTAAACTGCCTGATCTCATCTTGCCTAAGAAGGACATACTTACTTTGCCTCTTGCCTGATGTCTTCACGGCTCTGAGAGGTTACTAGGGGATTCTGCCCATCTTACCACCACAACTGTAAGAAGATATGGAATAATGTCTCAAATTCTTGAATCCATTTAGACTGTGGCTCACCCAGCAGGACATCAAGGTGGCAGCGATTACTTAAAAAGAGAGGTTTGATCTGGGTGTGGTGACACAAACCTGCAAATGTGTCACTCTGGGTAAGGCAGAGGAGGCTCAGCTTTGATAGGGTGGGTGAGGATTTCCTACCCATGAGTCCCCAGGAGTTGTTGGCCTCTGCTGGTCTTTGCCTTGGTCTCAACATCAGTGAGTAAGGTTGCACCACCCTGTGGTGAGATGTGTTTCTAAGCATCTTGGGGCCTGAGAATTCACCTGGTGCATGGTGGGAGGTCAGAGATTCATTAGTCCAGGCTCAACACACTACATACTGAAGACTCTCCCTGGCCTCCCTAGACTTCATTCACACCATAAAGGAAAGAACTGGAGGGACTCTGAAGGCAGCACAAATGGTGATACTCCTTGAGTTCTGCTCCAATAGACAGGATCTCCCATATATCCTGCTCAGAGACAAATGTGTAAAACGAAAGCCTAGGGCATGTTTTCCAGGTCTGAAAACCTGGCTCCCTTGGACTTGCTCCATCCCACAACCCATCTCTCCTCCCAAGGCTGCTTTCTCCTCCTCTGGACCCAACTAACTGCACTCTTCCTGATTCTGCTGGAGTAGATGTTACCTGCTGTAGGTAGTGGCTTGCTGGTGGAGGAGTACATAGAAGACACTGAGGAACCCTGGTGCTCTCTCCACGTTAGGTTCCGGGGACAGTGGCAGACTTCATGTTTATGACCCCTGCTCTACAAGCAGCACATCTGCAGTGTGAATACACCTGTAAAGAGGGCCAGGTTGGGACTCTCAGTGTTAGAAATTCTGCTCTGAATCTACAGACAGTGTGGACTCTTGACTTCTGCCGGAAAGGTGCTTGTGAAGAGACAGACCTGAACCTACTGGGAAACCGACTTCACTAAGGTAAAACCAGCCTGGTACAGAAATAAATATCTTTTAGTCTTTATAGACACTTTTTCAGGGTGGGTCAAGGCATTCCCCACCAAGAGATAGACAGCTAATGTGGTAGCCAAGAAGATACTTGAAGAAATTCTTCCTCGTTTTGGGGTACAATGGTCCTGTCCTGCCTTCGTCTCCCAGGTAAGTCAGGGATTGGCCAGACAGCTGGGGATAAATTAAAAATTACATTGTGCGTACCGGCCCCAGAGTTCAGGATAGGTAGAGAGAATAAATAGAATGCTAAAGACACCTTAATCAATTTAGCTTTAGAAACCTGCGGGAAAGATTGGACAGCCCTTCTCCCTTATGCTTTATTTAGAGTCTAAAACACCCAATGGGACTTTTGGTTTGACTCCTTTTGAACTGATGTATGGCACGCTTCCGCCCATCTATGTGACAGGCTCATAAAAGTGTAAAACAGGAAGTCCGGGACATAGGTGCCACATCAGTTTAAGAGACTCTGTGAAAAGACATCGAGCAGGGAACCTAGGAGCCAAGGTGGAAAGGATCCTATTCAGTGCAGCTGACGACGCCCACCACCGTGAAAGTAAAAGAAATCCCAAGCTGAGTTCATGTGTCTCTCGTTAAGAAGGCTGACCNATGTTGTTGGAAATCACTGGACCACTGCTTTTACTCTTAAACCTTTGGACTCTGCTTAATTAATCAACTAGTTGCCTTTGTTAGAGACAGAATTGTTACTCTAATTCTAAGATTAGAATTTTTTTTTAAAAAGAAAAAGGGGGGATTGTAGAGAAATGAAATTTAAGGCCTGGGATTCATGCAACTTATGTCCAGAGAAATAGTTGTTTGTAAGCTTGGAAGCCTGGGGCAGAGAGCACAGTGAGACAAGCCTGGGCACGCCCAGGCAGGCTGTTGTTGGAACATTCCTGGGACTGAACCAAATGTTCCGCTGACCCGCCCCTCAGGTCTCCTAGCATTCCTGCCTTTGCACGTACCATCCTGCAAATGTGTACGTTTAAATGAGCCAATCACAGGTAACCGCACCAATTCTTGCTAGTCCCTCCCCCTCCCCCTATAAAAACCCCTAGCTTTCAGGCCACGAGGTCGGGACCTCTGCCTCCTGCGTGAGGTACGTACTGGCCCGGAGCTCCCCCATTAAGCTACCTCATGCTTTTACAACAACAACAACAACAACAACAAAGAAATTCTGCTCTGTGAATAATATCATGGGCTCAGTCCCTAGTACTAGGGACAAAAGAAGAGGCCTGATTCTTAAGAGGCATCTCAGAGCTGTGTGTCCTAGGTGAGTCCTGTGATAACCAGGCCCTCTCTATGTTTTTATCAATACCCTAAGGGCTCTCTCTTCTAAGTAAATCCTATGTCTAGTGCGAAAGAGTGATATCTTTTCTAGTTCCTGATGAGAAAACTGAGGTAGTGACGCTCTATTAGTTGCCCAAACTACTTAGGCATAAAAGCCAAGGTTGTGATTAACCAAGGCCTTCCCAGTGTTCTTGCTCAAGCCCTGGACCCCATGCTCTCACCCAACTCCCCAGCCCTCCAACCATTGTGATTCCTCACAACTTTAGGCCAAGATCTCGTTATGCAAAAGATGAGGCAGGACAGCTCCATCTAAGAGGCCACTATGTCACCACATGTCCACCCTCAGGGGTCCCATGCACCTGCCTACTTCTATGAGTTCCTGTGCCACCCCAAGCTCTTCAGAGACATTGGACCACATCGTGTGAAAGCCAACTATGATGGTGAGTTCGCCTTTGTCTATGTCTTTGGATTCTCCTGTTTGGGAGCAGCAAACATGAGTCGTCTTTTCATGAGCCAGTCATCTTATATAGCTTAAAAGCCCACACTAGTGTGAGAGTCTGAACCCTTCCCTGTCTAGACTGGTGCTCCCTCCACCTGTCCCCTCACTGACCATGGCGTTGGATATCCTATGAAAGAGTCAATGTTAGTCCATGCCATTGTCATAAATGGCTTCACCATGTCAGAGGGAAGACTGAGCCGTGCAGAGATTAAGTTAGAGCCCTGACCTGCTAACTTGGTCCTTATCCTTAGAGCCTCGAGTTCTCTGTCTTCTTTGGAAGTTAAAGGCTATAATATAAACCTATTATCTAGATTCTGGTCAGCTTGGACCAAGATACCAAGTCACTAAGCATGAAGCAGAACAGCTTCAGGTCACAAGCCACCATGTCATAGTGTGTCCTTGTCCTCAGGTCCCCATGCCCCAGTCTACTTCTATGAATTCTGCCATCAGCCCAACTTTCTCAGGGCTCTAAGCCATCCTACATGAAGGGCAACCATTGTAACAAGCATCTCTTTTTCGTCAGACTGCCCTACCGTGCAGTGGTGAGTTTTTCTCATTCCCCAGCCGCTGGGTAACTAAGGGATGATTGCCCCCACTTTTCAGGTGTGGAAACTGAGTCTTGAGGAAGGATGGGATCCGGTGTAGAACATTTTACAGATAAAAAAAAACTGCTCTGGGGTTAGAATTCAAGTTTCTTCCACTCTAGCCTGTGTTCCCGCCTCCTGTTCCCCTCTCCAGTTGACCATAGTGACATGAATAGGGGCAGAGTGGGACATCTTATTTCATTCATTAATTTGTAGGTTTGTTTGTGGGGTGTTTTTGTTTGTTTGTTTTGTTTTGTTTTGTTTTTGTTTTTGTTTTGGGGGGTTGAGTTTTTTTTGTTTTTTTGTTTTTTGAGAAAGAGTATCACAATGTTGGAGTGGTAGCCCTACACAACCTAGCATGGCCCTATACAACCCAGGGCCATGTGTGCCTTCTCTCTAGAGGCCTGAGATAACAGGTGTATCACGATTCCAAGAAAGGTATTTGAAAGTCATGACTTTTTCCCTCTGACTGCTACCCTATGATAGAGGTAAGGAAGGCATTCTGGGTAGTAATGAGCCCAGGAGAGCTTCCATTGGAGCCTGGGACCAGTTAGGGCAGGATAGGGAAGGGGTATCCTGGATCCTGGCAGGCGTGGGGTGGACATATGCCAGGCCTAGGGTCGGGCTAAGTAGGAATGGCAAGTGTGGGGCATGAGCTGGCAGCTGCACGCTGTGGTCAGGACCCTTGTTCCCCTCCTGTCTGCAGTTTACCTCACTGAGGAGAAGCTGCTGAGAAGGAAGAGGGTGTACTAGACCAAATTTACATGACATACATGAGTGGACATCCCTCAACCTCCCTAGGCAGGGGATTCCTATCAAGGGCTCCCCTTCACTGTGGTGACCTCATCAATATGCATGGATTCTTCACCAATAGGAGCCTCTTTTACAATGCCAGAGCCCACTCAGACAGGAGTATCTTATGGGTACCAGTCACTGGTTGTCTCCCTATGACCTGGCAGGGATGTTATTTTGTCTATAAGAGGAAGGACAAATAGTTCACATGGCTCTGTCCCACACAGAGCAGAGCTCCTTACATGCGGACACTCGCACCTCTGAACCTCTCTCTCCTTAGCATGCTCTATCCACTATCTTGACCCAAATCAGGAAATGAGTCTTTGGCTCAGTAAAATTGAAAATGCCCAGTGCCTTACACTACTGGGAGTCTATAGTTACAGGAATCCCCAAAAGAAATGACTACCTTGTTGGTTCTTGTTTGGCGTTGATGTACAGTGCCTACAGTTGGATTTCAAACCAGCTGTGGGTCATACTCTGAAAGCCTGCTGGATGGTGTTCTGGGCTCAGACCCTGCCCTAGAACATCCTGAAGCTGAAGGTGGCTGAGGACAGCTACATGTAACTATAGCAAGTTATGTCAGATTTTGTACTGAGCACAAAGGGGATCAGCCTGTGGTGCCCAACACTCTGAAGAGACAGGAGCCCCAGTGGATGCCAGCTTTTCTCCACACCCCACTAGACCTGTGACCTTCCTCTCTCCTCTACTTTATCTTCATCCTGTCCTTTTCTCCCCTTCTCCAAGGACTATAATTTCTCAAATAAAGCAGCTACTTCATAAGTTGGTGACATCGTGGGTGTGTGTATAATTTCCTCGCCTACTCCTCAGTGAGTCCCAAGTTTTCTCATACTTGCACTGGCCAAAAAAAAAAAATGTATTACTCTCATCTTTCACTAACTGTAAGCTGATGTAATGTTTAATCTTGGTCATCCATTTGATAAGATCAACTAAGAAACTCACCTCTGGGTGGGTCTCAAAGGACACTTCCAGGAAAATTCCTGATGGAAAGAAAATCTCTCCCATAGTATATGCCACCTTTTGACTGTGTCCTTGATATAAGGAGATATTTAAAAATCAATGTTTCAAGCCTGCTTACCTTTTTTTAGTGTGTCCATCTCTGTTGTTGCTGCTGCCTTCAGCCGTCAATATGAGATGAAGACCAGCAACTCTCTAGGAAGCTTCCAGACCTTCTGTACCAGATTGGAACTGCGAAAGCATTGAGACTGGTAAACTGAGAAGAGACTGGGGCTCTTAAGGTCTTCAAGCTTCATATGGCCATTGTTAGAGTGCTCAGCCCCTTAAATACAAGGCCATGCTAGAAAATCCCCTTCTATAGCATATGCATACTCCATCAGTCTTGTTAATCTAAGGATCCCTGCCCAGTACAGTGATTATAATAAAATCATCACAAACTGCACATTAGGTGCTGTGGCTGATGCTTTTGTCCTAGTTACCTGGAAGGCAGAGATAGGAGGATTGCATGATCTCAGTATTTCAAAAATAACCCCCTTGATACACTGCATCTCAATAATACATATTATATATGTAAATGAGTATATATGTCATATGAGATAAGATATATATCACACATATATATGTATGTTTTATGTGTGTGTGTCATAGACTATGTGGCTTATAAACAAATGAAATATGTTCAGTTTTAAAGACAAGGAGGTCCCAGAGTCAAGATGTCAGTAGACTTGCTGTGCAACAAGAATAGCTCTCTGGACTGAAGATTGTACCTTAGGTTCTCATAAGATAGTATAGATAAACAATGGTGCTCATGATTTGATAACTTCCTAACAGCTCCAACTCTTAATTTTACTACACTATAGCTTGGGTTTCAACATATGATGCAACTTGGCATTCAAGATAATCAACTCATTCATCTGTGTCTTTCCCAAGTGGTGAGTGGCACAATTTTTTTCCAAAGGGAAATGGGTCTGGACATCTTCATTAGTCCCTCAGAGCTGAAATGTGTGTGTGTGTGTGTGTGTGTCCATCAATCTGCCTGTAAGTCTTGTGTCTCTATCTGTGTCTGTGTTCCTATCTGCTAAAGTTTGCTCTCATTATCACAGACAGGAAATGCTATGATATTCACATTTGCATGCTTAGGACATCTGGGAACTATGTTTCTGTCAGGTGTGTCCTAGAAGTGGGGTGTGGTATCAGAAGGTCCAGAAACATCCCACAACAGAGATCCCTCTTTGACCTCTGAGCATGTCCACGTGTGGAGGGGCACATCCGTCCAGGGAACCCTCCTGGGTCCTCCTGGCATGACAACTATTTTATCTCCTGTGATTTCTTTTTTTATTCTTACCTTAGTGTTGTCCCTAAACTCTCATGCTTTATGTCACTTTGCAAAGGTGACAAAAAATATATTCCATTTACCCCTGGGTTCTTCCAAAGCTTTTTCCTTCCATCATAAAGAGGTTGGTTCCTTCATTCTCTAGACCCTGTCACTGCCTTATATATCTATTTGTGCCCACCTTGCCCCACTGGGGTACAATTTTCTTAGGTTGGAAAAGTCCTCCTTCTTCAATCCACTTTGTTGAAGACCAACCACAGCGCACCATCATCTAAGTGATGGTTCATGTATTCCTCTCTCTGAACACCAGGGGACAGAAAAGAATTGAAAATATCCTTTAGCCTTGGCTCAGTAGCTGAGCAGGGAAGAGCCCTTCCTTTGAGTGCAGGAGAACTGAGACTGATACTTGTACTGTGAACTCGAGGGGTTACCGAGCTCCTGCTGCACACATGTATCTGTGAGGTCCCCATTTCTGTGGACATACAGATACTTCACAAAATGGCCTTTAGAATTTCAGTAACTATACTATTTTTTTTTATTCTTTTGTTTAATGATTTCTCTGCAACCAAATTTGCCCCTTTTCCAGCATAGATGGACACATTTTGCCTAAAAATAGGAGCTATAAGACTACTTCTTTTATTGGAAAAAGTTTTCTTCAGATCCTCTATGTAAATCATTACTTGGTCTCTGTTCCTAGGCAACTTTCTAATGCTAAAATTTGGCAGTTGCAAATAATTTGAAAACATCAGAGCCCTGGAGGTTCTGTCATGGAATAGGAGTCCTTTGTGACTGGTCCTCTTGCTAAGTGCAGCATCTCTGAGATTCCAGTGTGCTGTCATCTGGTTAATAGTGTCAATCCACATATACTCACAACACATTTTGTCTACTCCTCAGTTGATGCACATCTAGGTGACCTGATTTTTGACTACTTTTAATCAAGCTCTTATGAACTTTTTCAATCTGTTCTTGTGTGTGTGTGTGTGTGTGTGCGTGTGCGTGTGCGTGTGCGTGTGTGTGTGTGTGTGTGATTGCTGCCTTCTTTTCTTTGGGTTAAAAACTTGGGAGTAGATAGGTTAAGTGTGTTTAACTTCTAAAGAAACTGTCAAACTGATTTCTATAGTAACTATATCATTTTGCATCTCCTCCAGCCATGTATGAGGAGACACATGGCTCCTGATCCTAGCCAACACTTGGCCCAATGGGGATTACATCTGATTCAATTGAATGGGTATGGATGATGTATCATTGCATGTGTTATAATGAATTTTTGAGACTCTGCTTCTCTCTCTCTCTCTCTCTCTCTCTCTCTCTCTCTCTCTCTCTCTCTCTCTCTCCTCTCTTTATTTCTTGCTCATTTCTCAATTCTGCCTCCCTCCAATGCCATCTTTAGTCCATATCTTTACTATGGTCTTAGCCATCATTAACACTGGGCCTCTGAATGGCGGTACTGTAAGAGGCAGTGCATATGGATTTTTCTAAGATGAGTTAAAATGATCTAGGATTAAGAAGTACCAGGATGTCCCAGGAAGCATAAAAATGTTGGTTCCTTGACCTCAATCTTAGAGAAACTGGGGACTTCTCAGGCCTCATGGCCAAGCACTTCATTTGGTTAGGGAACAGAAAAAGGGAAAGCACCTGGCAGGAAGGGCTGAAACCACGGATTGAACAAGAGTGCATTGTAAGGATAATGTTGAATCAAAAGCAGAACTTTCAGATTGAAGGAGGCAGGGGAAGCCGTGACAGTTTCATGTCAGAGAATCCAGAAAAGAACCAAAGAAGGAAGTCCTGCCACGCCCAACTGTGAACCCCTAAACGGTTGGGGACTGGAAAGGGAGAGCCAAGGTCAGTTCTCAGAGGGTACTCAAGGCTGGCTGTCATGGATCTCCTCACCACTTCCTCTTGGAAATCAAGCCAAGCTAGGTGTGAACTCCTCATCCTGTAGTCAAGGATGCCTCTCACCAGGTTTCTCTAAGATTCTGAAACTGTTTAGAGACCTGTATCTCCAGCTTCTTCATAGGCTCTGAGAGCCCAGACTCTCCTCACTATTGGAGCCATGAATGCCCCCATGAAATGCCACTTGTTGTCAAGTGGAGGTGATGGGTGGCCAGGTGCCTACGTGGGTAAAGAGACTTCTAACAAAGCCCGAAGGTCTGAGTTGGATCTCCCACGTCGACATGATTGAATGAGAGGACTCCTAGAACTTACCTTGTGATCTTCACATTCATGTCATGGCATGTGAGTACTCACGCACCTACATACACACATGCACAATAAGTAAATAATTAAATGAACAAACAAACAATAAGAAATACAGTTTAAAAAAGTGTTTCCCAAGTAGATAAAGGACTGTATGTTGAGCTGTGCAGGAGCTAGCCACCAGAGGAGACGCAGTATAGAGATGGAATGAATGTGACTAAAAAGTGCCACCATAGCCGGGCATGGTGGTGCATGCCTTTAATCTCAGCACTCGGGAGGCAGAGGCAGGTGGATTTCTGAGTTCGAGGCCAGCCTGGTCTACAAAGTGAGTTCCAGGACAACCAGGGCTATACAGAGAAACCCTGTCTCAAAAAAACAAAAGAAAGAAAGAAAGAGAGAGAGAGAGAGAGAGAGAGAGAGAGAGAAAGAAAGAGAGAGAGAGAGAGAGAGAGAGAGAGAGAAAGAAAGAAGTGCCAACATTCCAATGTTTCGATGACATAGCCAGAATTTCTGGGAGCAGATCATGGAGGTCCTAAGATCACTGTAATGGTCACAGTGTTCTGAGCTCCGGCCATTGAGCTTCTATCCATCTATAGCATCTTCCATACTTGCCTACTCAGAGAAGCCCCCCCCCATCCCTGATTTCTCCTGTTACAGCATTTTGTCCCCTGACCTCTGAGACAGCACTGACCTCTGCCAGTGAGCACAAGAACAGTGGTCATGGTAGATCTGGGTTTGAAGACAGGGCTCCTGATATCTCGGGAGAATTGCAGAGCACAGAAGCCATCCGTGCCTTCCCAAGAAGCCAAGGAGCAGAAACCGCAGACGTGTGTTTTTCCTACAGCTAGCTGGTCACTGACTGTCTCCTGTCATTTCTGCCTTTAGTTGTCAGGAAGAAAAAACTTTGCCCCGCCCCACGTACTCTCCCACCTACATTCCTTTTGGTCCTGTCTGGGCAAGGCCTATATAAGCTGCTTTAGGTTCTTGACGAACAGATTCAGGCCTGGGAGCCGATCATGCCAGTGTGCAGACTTCCTGGATGGCTGAATGCTGCGGCCTGTGGGCTCCTGGTTCTCCTCCTCCTCCATGTGAAGGGTGAGACTCCCTAAGTGGGGTTGGTGGGAAGCAGGGTCACAGCAGCCCAGGTCAGTCAGGGGCTGAGCTTGTGGGCAGAAGGCACCAGGGAGGGAGGAGCTCACCCAGATGACAGATGAAAGCGTGAGGAATGTGAGCCACCGAAAGCACCCACTAAAACTCATAGAGTGGGTGCCATAGCACACTGAGGGTCAGAGCTGTCGAAGACTACTGCCTGCTGAGGAGCCAGCCCAGTGTGAAAGGCTCTAAGGAGCTGGACCTGAAGGTCAGGAGAAGAGCCAGAAGGGGCATTTCCCACATCTGTGTGTGGCTGTGACTGTTCCTAACTTTGGGTAATCATGACAATAACACCTCCCGGCTGCCAAAGGGCTCTGACTGTGTGACCTCTTTAGCAAGAGAAATACTGTGACATCCTTCAAAGGGGTTCTAGGAAAGGTTCCTGGGCCTGGGGGAATAGGGGAGTTGTTACAGCTGAACTGGGGGACCCTGGCTTCCCTTCCCGTGAGCTCTGGTAACAACGAAATGGGAACTCCCACCACTTGCCCAGGCAACTGATTCCAGAAAACTAACCCAGATGATATCTTGCCAACAGATCTCGACTCATCAGAGACCAGCCCCATCAGAAACACACGTACAGGCCAGGTCCGAGGCAAGTTTGTCCACTTGATAGACATCAAAGCTGGAGCCCATAACTTCCTGGGAATCCCCTTTGCCAAGCCTCCTGTAGGACCACTGCGTTTTGCTCCTCCTGAGGCCCCTGAGCCATGGAGTGGTGTGAGAGATGGGACCTCACAGCCGGCCATGTAAGTTCTGGACCCAGAGGGTTTCTGGTACTGGGGTGAAAATATGTTCCAACATCCAGGCCACGCTGAAGTGTCTCCGCCCTCTTGGCTACAGAGTAGTTCTCTGCCTGTGATGAGAGACATCTTCCATGCATTTTCCTGATGCATGTGCTAAGGGTTAGAATGGGACAACTATGTCACACTACTGGGTTAGAGCTTGGTACATATTGGGAGTTAGCTCCCGGTGCTACAGTGGAAAACATATCCAAATTCATCCCAGAATCAGATTGTGCCAAGTGAAGGGCCCAGAGTCTGGTGTCATGCACTACAAGTCCCTCGGGAGGGCAGCAATGATGAGTATCCTGCAGAGTCACTGTGACAACCCAGAAGATTAAGTGTCATTGTCCAGGATCATGGATGAAAGCTTCCATGGGAGAATATATAGGAAAAAGAGATTGCCTGAGAGTCGGGACATGGGATGAAGGATTTCTTATTCCCTACAGTACAGCATTGTCCATTCATTCCTACAGTCCCATTGCAGAAACGGCATCCAAATATCCAGATGCCTTACTTTTATTTCCTGTCGCTGTAATAAAAGTACCCTGACAAAAGCAGCTTAGGGAAGGAAGAAGTCACTACAAGTCACAGTTCCAGGTTACAACAATCATGGGGGGCAGGGGAGCCTCTTTAGGAGAGGTCACAGTAAGGAAAGCTGGTCACATCACATTTGTAATTGGGAAAAAAGAGCAAAGAATGCATGATTGTTTGATAATAGTCTGCTCACTTTGACTACTCACTCAGTTCAGAAGTCCCTTGCTAGGGAATGGTGACACCCACAATAAACAAGTATTCCTACTTTGGTTTATGTAAGCAAGATAATCCCCACAGGCCAACATATTAGATAGTCTGTCCTTGAGACTCTCTTCCCATGTGATTCTAAATAAATACTACAAGGAGTGGGGTGAACAGCACTACCAGCAGTTAATCCTTTCCACAAAGAATCCAAGAAGTCTCAAAGTTCCAATCTCATGAAGGTTGCCTCCCCTCAACTGGAGACCTCCCTGGAAATCTGTATGCCTCTCAGCCTCCACAGAGCCAGTGAGCCTTACCTTAATATGAGATTGTAGAGAGGAAACCTGTGTTAGAGGAGGTGTTGAGGGTGACTAGAAGAAAATCCTAAGGGTCTGGTTTTTTTATTTTCTTTTAATTTTTGAAGTTACAATATAAGTACATTGTTTCTCCCTTTGTTTTCCTCCCTCCAAGCCCTCATATATCCCTTCTTGTTCTCTCAAATTCATGGCCTCTTTTGTCATTGATTGTTGTTATATGCATATATGTATACACACACACATATTTCTAAATATAGCCTGCTTAATCTGTTTAATAGTGTGTGTGTGTGTGTGTGTGTGTGTGTGTGTTTGGTGTTTTATGGCCAGACATTTAGTATTGGATAACTTATAAAAGTGTTCTTCCTTAAGGGAAGATTTTCCTCCCACTCTGAGTAGTCCTTATTTACCTCTAGCTCTGTGGAGGGTTGAGGTCTCATGTTCTTTACCTATCTACTTCTGTGTGTCTCTGTATGTCATTATTATTCAGGTCATGTTTACACCTTACTGTTCATGAGACTTTATGGGTGTATCTTGTGACATTACTAGGACACGCAGTTTTGGATCACTAAACATTCCTTGGTATCAACATCTGTCATTGTCAACAGGTGTCTACAAAATGATGATGTACTGAATTTAGAGGGTCTGAAGATAATAAAGTTGATCATGCCTCCCTTCTCTATGTCTGAGGACTGCCTGTATCTCAACATCCACACACCGGCTCATGCCAATGAGAGTTCTAACCTGCCTGTGAGAACTGGGCCATGGTCAACTGGGTGGGAGGCATAGCAGTGTAGACACTGATGAGAAGCCTTACCCCAAGTGGGTCCAAGAAGATTTTGTGTGTTTTGTTTCTTGCTTTGTTTTGTTGCCATGCAGAACAACTTAAGTCCTGGGAGTTGGATTATGGGTTAACTAAGGACACACACTGCAAACTTGAACCCTAGAGACCCAGTCAGGTGTCCAAGGGCTGAACCCTGAGATAAGCCAAATTTCTAGCTTTGGGATATTTGTTGTACTTAATGAAAGTTGGTGAGCCTTTTGATTCACAATCAGGAAAAAAAAATACTTGTGGAGGTATCCTTCTCTACACTCTTGAGTAATGGTGACATTACTCTGGACTTAAATCCATTAATCCAGGCTATGATGCCACAGTGGGGTTTGAAAATATGCTAATGGGACTTTAGTTCCTCAACTGTGGCCTGGGTCTAGGATGCTGAGAAGTCTCATGTAGGTATTTATCTGCACTGATACACAGCAGCCAATAATCTAGGAGACAGTTCTAATTGAGCATGTGTTGTAAAGAAGCCTCCTGGCATCTCTTGACTTTTCTAGGTGATGGTATGGCTCCACGGCGGTGGACTGGTTACAGGCATGGCTTCTATGCATGATGGATCCAGGCTGGCAGCCACTGAGGATGTGGTGGTCGTCATTACTCAGTACCGCCTGGGAATCCCAGGCTTTTACAGGTGAGCATAGGTCTGGGCTGGAGAACAGGGGCTGAGCAGAACCTAGACAACCTTTTGATCCCTGTCCCTTTCATTTCTCAGCACTGGAGATGCGCAGGCCAGAGGCAACTGGGGATTCTTAGACCAAACAGCTGCCCTACACTGGGTCCAGCAGAACATCGCCAACTTTGGAGGCAACCCTGATTCTGTCACACTTTTTGGCCAGTCAGCAGGTGGCACAAGTGTGTCTTTCCATGTCTTGTCCCCCGTGTCCCAAGGACTCTTCCATAGAGCCATCATGGAGAGCGGGGTGGCCCTGCTGCCTACCTTTATACCTGACTCCACTGAGATGATCTTCACAGTAAGGGCTCGTCATCCCAGCCCTGACTTTGCCATAGCCCTCAGCCTCACACACTCTAGTACTCTGTTCAGGGAAACAAGGACCATGGGAAATAGCTTCTTTCCAATAATTTCTAAGAGGTTCAAGGATGAGGTCCTACTTCCCACTACTTCACACGTGCTGAGTACATTATGTGGCTTGCAAAGCTCCTCCCAGCGGCTTTAATTACTGGCCAAAACAAGGGTGTATGGGTCTGGGAGATGATTCAGTAGATGAGAGAGCCTGCTGTGGCAGCATGCAGTCCAGAGGTCAAACCCCAGAAACCACATAAAGCCAGTACTTATTTGCAATCCCAGTGTTTCTGTGGTAAAGTAAGTCACAGAGACAGGGGTGCTCTAAAGGTTAAAAGTCAACTACATTGGTGTGGGCAGCAACAAACAAGAGAACCTGTCTCAAATATGGAGGAAGATGACAAATGATATCCGAGGTTGTCCTCTGACTTTCACAGGCAAAATGCCGTACATAATACCCATTGTTACACAGAAACACATACACACACACACACACACCAAATACACACACACACACACACACACACACACACACACACAGGGGGGGGGGAGGAGGGGGCAGACAGGATGATCCCTTTCTTAGCTGTCAACTCTGAGCAACAGGAAAATAGGAACAATTTTATGCTCTATTGTAATCTGTACGTAACACACAATAAGATGTTATATTTAGGGACAGGCACTTGGAATTGGAAAGATACTCCTCTCTCATGCCAACTCCCATTACAGAAGGTCGCAAATCTATCTGGTTGTGAAACTTCAAACTCAGAAGCCCTGGTGCGCTGCCTTCGAGGCAAGAGCGAAGCAGAAATTCTGGCTATTAACAAGGTTGGCAGAATTGTGTTTCTGGGAAGATGGTAGGCAATAGGGTGTGTGACTGGAAGTCCTCACGACTCTGGGCAAATTATTTTATCTGCATGGCTTGGCATTCTTTTAATTCTGGGTGCAAAATGAAAGGTGCACCTTGCCTCATAGAGTCCTGTATGTAGTAGGGTCTAAACATAGGGTCTTTTCAGGGATGAGATGGGAAAGGTGTGGTGTGAATAATGCTCCTGAGGCAAATTAGGAAATGGAAAAATAATAGATAACACCCAACTGTCTCAAATACATACATTCATATAAATATATATATATATATATATATATATATATATATATATATATGAATAATAGATCTTCAATACTAACCTTGAATGTCCCCCGCAGGCCTTCAGGTTTATGCCTGCTGTGGTGGATGGAAAATTCCTACCCAGACATCCCAAGAAGTTACTGGCCTCTGCTGACTTTCGCCCTGTACCCAGCATTATTGGTGTCAACAATGACGAGTATGGCTGGATTATCCCTAAGGTAAGGTCCAGATATAATGTCCTATGTATCTGGGGGCTCATAATATAGGCAATGGGAACTCAGAGACTCTTTGATTCACATCTAGCCTAATTCAAACTCGAAACATTTCTCCACACCCTAGATCTTCAAATATTCTCACTTGATAAATAAAATAAACGGAAAGAGCTTGAAGGCTATTATGAAAATCACAACAGAGCAAATGGTGAGAATCTTTGAGACCTGCCTCCCTTGAGAGGACCTCTCAATACCCTGCTCACATAGCATCCCTGGAAATGGGAGGTTAGAGAGGGTCGGCCGATTGAAGTCACTCAGAGTCCCCCCCATAATAGACCTCAGTGGCATTCCCCCACCCTAAGGATGTCGCCCACCCAAGCTCATTTTTTTTTCTCATCTCATGCTGTAGATGCTGCCTTCTGAATGTGGTGACCTGCTAATAGAAGAGTACTTAAGAGACACTAAGGACCCCTGGACCCTCCAAATGCAGTACAGAGAGATGATAGGGGACTTCTTAATCATGATCCCTGCACTCCAAGTAGCACGTTTTCAGCGTGAGTACATCTGTAACAAGGTTGAAGGAGGAAGCTCAGAGCTGTGGGTCCCAGGCATGCTCTGTAGTGTCCAGTCTTGACCCATGTCTAGATCAGATCTCTGGTTCCAGACCCTAAGAGGCTTTATCCTTATATTGAGTATAAGATGGTGACATCTTATTTGGGTACAGATGAGGAAACAGCTGAGTGGTATCTGAGTGCCCTCAGGGAAGGCAGAGTCATTTAACAGTGGGCTTTCCCACTGTCAGTGCTCCAGGATGGGGCTCCACACTCCATTGTTTTGAGTCCAGATAACTTGAGACCATGCTTTGCTTCTGTCCCCATATATCCTTGCCCTCAGGTTCCCATGCTCCTGTCTACTTCTATGAGTTCCAGCATAGGTCCAGTTTTCTCAAGTATTTCAGGCCATGGCATGTTAAGGCTGACCACGGTGATGAGCTTTACCTTATCTTTGGATCCTTCTTCTGGGGCATCAAATGTGAGTCTTTCTTATTTTCCACGAACAGGATGTTGAACCAAATTTGTACCTGAAGGATGTCTGAGCCTCGAGCCCAATTTAGGAGTCCAAGGCTCTGAGACCAACAGGATCAAGTGTGTACCATCTCACGGCTCAAAACCTGCACTGGGTCTGGGTCTTTCTTAGTTTGGCTTGTGTTAGAGAAAAATGAGGATCCACTGGATCAGGAATGAGTCTGAGGGAATTTACTTAGGGGGCTAAATGGACCTTGGATGCTAGGTGTTAAAGGAGGGAGGGAACGAAGCCTAGAGTTCTGTTTTAGGGTACAGCTGGCATGGTGAGTATGAAGCATGACTTTGGCAGATGTGCTAAATGGCTAGCATCTGGACCCTTGTCTTCTCCCTGCAGTTGGCTTCACTGTGGAGGAGAAGCTGCTGAGCAGGAAGATGATGAAATACTGGGCCAACTTTGCACGATATGGGTGAGAGGATGATCTTCTCTCAACCTCCTAAGGCTTAGGTCTTCATGTAGGGATCCATTCGTGATCGGTGATCTCATTAGCATTCATGGATCCTTCCTCGTGGGTTAGAATTCTCTGTACCCAACGCATACTGAAACACTTTGTAGGTGTTGGTTACTGGTCATCTCACAGTGACCGGTGGATGGATCACAGTACTTTAGATCTTGCCTCTGAGAAGGAGAAACAACACAGGCCAAGTAACCTTATCCCACAGGGAGTAGAAACTAGTGTATCAGACTTGCATTTCCAAATCAGGATGTTTATCAGTCCCCTCATCTTCTTAGTCCACTGCCCTGTCTTACATTGGGAGGTCAGGACTTAGATGAAAGTGACCTTCATTTATCTATACTGTTTGGCATATCCATAGGAACCCCAACAGTGAGGATCTACCCTACTGGCCAGTGTCAAACCAAGATGATCTGTACCTGCAGCTGGACATCCACCCCTCTGTGGGCCATGCCCTGAAGGCCAGAAGGCTGCCATTCTGGACCAAGACTCTTCCCCAGAAGTTGATAGAGCTAAAAGGGAATCATGATAAAATCAAGGCTGTATAGTGCCCAGGAAAGGTATGTGAACTTCAGTAAAGTCAAGGTTAGCCTAAGGTTCTCACAGCCCACTTAGAAGACTGGATTAATTCCAACATTCACACAACCATTTCTAACCTCTATAGTTGTCTATTTTGCCAACATATATGACCAACTCTCTACATGTAGTTTGTTATTCAAAATGCTAGGCAAGCTTTTTATTAGACCTAGTCCAAAAAGGCTCTCATGTAAGCGTGGATATGTAAGAACCAAAGTGCCCCCATGTTCTTTCACACTCCTCTAGTACTAAACTCCATTCAACTCTCTTCCATTATCTTCTCTCCATCCTCTTTTTTTCTCCAAGACCCAGAAACTTTGGGGAAATGTTGACTGTACAGGGTAGGCTATATCAAAACCCCACACCCTTCTCTCAGCAAGTTCCATTTTTCCACATCTTTATAAGGGGCCAGCAGCAAACCTGATTACCCAAAGTCCTATTGTTTTCCTGAGTTCAAGCTGCTGTTCTAGTCAGATCACAAACTGCCTTGGGAAAGAAGATGGGGGCACTTTGGTACTTACATAGGTTTCTGTGACTCCCATCTACTCAGAAACTGAAAGGAAATATTGCCTGAGTCCAGGGGTTCCAGACCAGCTTGGGCAACATAGCAAGACCTACATCTCATAAACAAACAAAAAATCATAAGGTGTATGATTTGTAAACAGCAGAAATGTATGTGAAGTTCTGTAGACTGAGAAATATTGGGTCAGTTTGGCAGCAGATCTACTAGCTGTTTGACCCAAAGGTTACACTCGCATCCTCTCCAGGTAGGATGTACAAATTATAACACTCTGGGCCCTCTAAGGGTCCCAACTGTTAATATCAACACATTGGGAATTATGTTTCTACAAATGAATTTGAGCCACACAGGCTTTTAGCGCTCAGCTCCTAGACCTGGCTGGCAGTAGCCACTGAGTCTGCCAGCCTTGGAAAACCTCTGTGAAGATTGTCCCTAGAGATGAAATGCCATCAGTTTCCTTCCCAAGTAGCAATTGTCCACTTTTGTAAGAAACTGAACTTGACATGTTCATAAATATCTCAAGCAAGGCCAAGAGTGGGGTTGACCAGAAGGCCTGGGTGGGATCTCTCTAATAATATGGTTTTTTCCCTTATTCTCAGGGTGTTTGTAGACACTATGACACTCACACTTGCATGAACAGCTGACATTTGTGAAGATATTTTGCTATTGCGTGTCTCATGGGTGTGAAGTGGAGGAGGTAGAAATGTGCAGACATGTCTAGCAGAAGACATTCCTGTCCCTGGAACCTTGACTGATGGTTTCGCCATGTGCATGAGTATCTTCTTGTTTTAAAGAAATCCTCCTGTAGCATCCTGAACTCTTCTTCACAGTCCATGTGATTAATTTTCATTCTTTTTTTAATTGGATATTTTCTTTATTTAAATCTCAAATATCCCCTTTCCCAGTCCACCCCCCCAAAAAAATCTCTCCCCCTCCCCCTGATTCTATGAAGGTGTTCCCTCACCCACCCACTCCCACATCCCTGACCTGGCATTCCCCTACACTGGGGCATCAAGCCTTCACAGGACCAAGAACTTCTCCTCTTACTGATGCCCAACAAGGTCATCCTCTGCTACATATGTGGCTGGAACCATAAGTCCCTCCATGTGTACTCTTTGGTTGGTGATTTAGTCCCTGGGAACTCTGGGGGGTCTGGTTGGTTCATATTGTTGTTCTTCCTATGGGGCTGCAAAACCCTTCGGCTCCTCAGTCCTTTCTCTAACTCCTCCTTTGGACACCCCATGCTCAGTCCAATAGTTGGCTGTGAGCATCTGCCTCTGTATTTGTCAGGCTCTGGCAGAGTCTCCCAGGAGACAGCTATATCAGGCTCCTGTCAGCAAGCACTTCTCAGCATCCACAATAGGGTCTGGATTTGGTGTCTGGATATGGGATGATCCCCAGGTGGGACAGTCTCTGGATGGCCTTTCCTCCAGTCTCTGTTCCACACTTTGTCTCCATATTTCTTCCTGTGATTATTTTGTTTCCCCTTCTAAGAAGAACTGAAGCATCCACACTTTGGTCTTTCTTCTTCTTGAGCTTCATGTAGTCTGTGAATTGTATTTTGGGTATTCCAAGTTTTGGGGCATTCTTAAGTTACTGTTGCACTTAAACTTCTCAACCCTAGCAACTCAAGGCCTGTTTTATATTATGTCGTTTACAATGATGCCAAACCATACCTTATGTTCCCCCAAAGCATCTGTCATTGAAAGGGTGTGTCCTGTTGTCCTATTGATCTTTGAATTTCTCATCCTCTACCTCTGGCCAATTTGCCTTCCTTAGGCATGAGTTTTCCCAGGACAAGATCCCTTTTTATTTCCAGCACCTTTGGATGAGAGTGAAGGTACCTACGTTGCCTCTTTTGAACACTAGGGCACAGATGAGGGGAATGCTAAGCCCTGGCACAGTGACTGACCCATAGTTTTCATTCACCCCGAGAGTCCCTCCATGCCCCCAAGCTCTGCTTTCTTTTGCTGTACTTTGCACCTGGGGATGGCTTGGAAACACTGTATCACTTTCTGTCTTCTCCTATAAGAGAAGCCACTGGTATTTAGCTGCCATCCAGCAGAACATGCTTGAGATGAAATTAACCAATTCTAATCCAGGTATACAATCTTTGGTTCCTTTTATCCTCTCAGCAGCTGCACATCTGAGTCACATCCATGTAAAGATTCTGCTTTGGTTAGGAGATGCAATGTTTTTTGAAAGAAAGCTGTCACTATGTAACCCAGTCTGGGGTCCCATTCACTGTTCTCCTGCCTCGGTCTCTGGAGCACTGGGAGTGCAGGCAAGCATCACCGTGCATTCCTAGGCAATATTTTATGGACAACGTCAAACATAACATCATGTGACCAATCCCTTTCAGTTCTTTTGATGAAGATATTGGCACAGCCATGTGTATGTTTAACTTTGAAAGGTTATGCAGGCTGATCAGATGGGGGAAAGACACCTGTTACCAAACTTGATGACCTGAGTTTGATTCCCAGGACCCACACAGTAGAAGCAAAGAACTCATTCCCAGAAATTCAGTGACAAACTGTCTTCTGAAATGACTGTATCATATTTCAACCCATTCAGACATATATGTGGGGTGCCAGTTGCTGCACATCCCTACCTGCCCTGGGACTTGGGAATCATTAGTATAGTTGCATTGAATGGATGTGCACTTGTGTCTCGTTGTAGATATTTTTTTCTGGATCTTTGATTTTCCTTTTTTTTTTTTAATTGCTGCCATTATTTTGCATTTTTCTTTCTTTGGGCATGGGCTCTTGCCCTTGGGTATTCTAGCCTGGCATTACATTCAAGCCCCACCAGCTTCTGCTCCGCAGTTGCTAGAACTGCTTGAGTTTGCAAACACTCCCACTTTCCTGAGACTTTTATTCTCTGCCCCCATCTTTCTCTTTGTTTCCCTCCATCTCAGTCTTTCTCCACTCCACTTCTCCTTCTGTTTCTTTCTCTGACTCTATCTGCCCCCACTCTCTTTCCTCCATATCTAATTTTCTTCCAATTGTGACGTGGCACTTTCCTGTAATCCCAGCACAGCACTACAGAGGTGAAGGCATGGACTTTTTAAATATTCTCACTATTACGGTAATTTTATGTGCAATATTAACCAGGTGTAAAGATCACATGCAGGTAAAAGAATGGAATAAGAAAATATACTAAGTGAAGTAACCCAGACCCCAAAATGCAATGTGCTTTCTTATTTGTGGATCATAGCTCTGAATCTTTAAATGGGATTACAATAATATAACTATAAATTTAGCAGGTGTAAATGGTGTCAGAGGGTCCAGAAACGTCCCACGGAAGTATATGTCTGTTCCCTGAGCATGTCCACACGTGTGGGGGACACATCTGCCCCCTGAGACCTCCTGGATCTGCCTGGCACTACTCCTCTCTCATCCCCCGTGGGTTCGTTGCTTGTCTTACTGTTGTCTCTACACTCTCGTGCTTTACGTCATTTTACAAAGGTGACTAATTGTACTCCATTTACCCTTATGTTCCCCAAAGTATTTTCCCTCTATCATTGAGAGGCCGAATCCTTCATTCGCTAGACCCTGGTGGTACCCCAGATTCCTACTTGTGACCAACTTGCCCCCTGGGGTACAAAAGTTCATTCCTGGCTTGCCAAAGTCCTTTTTCTTCACCCACATTGTTGAAGACTGGACCACGGAAACATTAAAGGATCCAGTGAGGATTCTTACATTTCACATTTCAAACACCAGGGGGCAGAAGGGAGACGAGCTATCTTTTAGCCTTGGCTGAGTAGCTGGGCAGGGAAGAGCCCTTCCTTTTAGTGCAGGGAGGACTGATGTCTGACTTGTATTGGGGCCTCAAGGCATTGTGGCACTCCTGTAAAGGTCCCCATTTCTGCTGACACACAGGACACTTCACTAAATAGCCTTTAGAATTTTAGCATCTGTATTTTTTTAATGCTTTGTTGTTTAATGATTTGTATGCAACCAAATTTGACCATTTACCAGCATAGCTGGACATATTTTGCACAAAAATATGAGCTATGCAACCACGTACCCTTAAGTATGAGACTATTTCTTTCACTGATAAAAGTTCTCTTGGGTTCCTCTATGTCAATCACTGCCTGGTCTCTGATGCAGGCAGCCACACTCTGATGCTATAGTTTGGAAGGTGCATATAATTTAGAGACACGAGAGCCCTGGCTGTCCTGCCATGGAAAAGAAATCCTTGCCAAATGGTCCTGTTACTAAATAAAGCCTATTCGAGTGTCAAGTATGTCATTTGTTAACAGTGTCAGTCCACGTATGCACACAACACATTTTAGCCACTCTACAGTTGATGCACATCTAGATGCCCTGATTGTGACTGTTTTTAATTGAGCTCTTACAAACTTTTTAAAAGTATGAGTCTTTCTGATTGGTGTCTTCAATTCCTTGAACTAAAGACCTGCAAGTAGAATTATTCAGTCGTAGGTTAAATGTATAAAGAAACTGTCAAAGTGTCATCTATAATGACTATGTCCTCCAGCCACTAATGAGAGGGCCAGGGGCTCCATGTCTTTGCCAACACTTGGCTGTATATGGGTCTTAAACTTGGTTATACTGAATGGGCATAGAGTAGTATGTCATTGAGGGTATTTTCATGGAGTTGAGCCTCTACTTCTCTTTGTCTCTGTGTCTGTGCCTGACTCTCTGTTTATCTCTGTCTCTGTCTCTTGTATCTCTGTCTCTACCTCTCATGATCCCCCTACTCACTCACTCCTTCCACAAAGCAGAACCTGAGTGTCTTCTTCATTTCACATTTTCAATGTGGCCATGGCCGTCATCAACATGGAGCCTCTGAGTGATGGTGCAGTGAGGAGCAGAGTGCACAGGGATTTCCCGAGCTGAGTTACAGAAACGTCTGGGATTAAGAAGCACAGGGATGCCCCGCATCCATTGGGATCTGACTTCTCCATCCCGAGATTGGACGCACTGGGAACTTCTCCGCCCTCGTGGTCTAGCAATTCTTTGGTCAGGGAACTTGGTGTAGAGAGATCAGCTACCAAGAAAGGCTTGGACAGCAGAAAGACAAGAGTGCATTGGAGGGGTGACATTGAATCAAAGGAGCTCCTGTTGATTAGAGAAGGAAGGAAAAACCATGCTGGGTTATGCCAGGGAAGCAGGGAGACACATGAAGAAGTCCTGTAGTGCCATACTGTAGGCTCTGCATTATTATTTGGAAAATAAAGACTGTAATCATAATTTGGAGTCAAGGCTAATTCTCACTAAATACTATCTGACACTGAGACCCACAAGACTTCCTCCAGAGAGTCAGGTTGGACTGAGTCCTGCATTCTTTAATTTAACCTGCCAGAGTTCTTTGTAATTCTGAAACTTCTATTTAGACATTGGTATCTCATCTTTATCATATATTTAACCCAGTATTGGAGCCCAATTAAATACTGGTCATATGGATAAGAATGAGATTGACCAGGATGTGGTAAGAAAATGTTCCTCCAACCCTAATGACCCAAGTATCACTTTGTGGTCCACACAGTATGAGAATACGAACTTACACAAATTCTCCTTTCATCTCCGTATGTGATCCATGGCATGGAAGAACCTTCATAATATATACATGATCACAATACATAAATAAATACAAATATTAAAAATATCGATTAAGTGAATAAATGACTGTGAAGTTGATCTTGGCCAGCAGAGGAGACACATCATAATGAACAGAGGCTGTGGACTTGAAATGCTCCAGAATTGCAGTGTGTTATGATGAAAGAAATGTGACCTATTAAGGAGTACCATGTGTACCCTAAGATCATCATAGGGACCAGGGACCCTGGAAGCAGACTCAGAAAACTGAGTTTTCCAAGGTCAGGGGAGTCTTGAGAATAAATGTCACACTCAGAGATCCCGCATTTGTCCGATTCTCCTGTGACATCTTGACTGTGGCCTTCTCACTGTTAGAGCTTCTCCTGTTAGAGCTTCCTGCCCAGGTGAAGGGACAGCATTTCTAGTATCCCAGATGATCTCTAGAATCCACGATGGGCCTTTCCAGGAGGCCAAAGAGAGAACAGAAACAGCAGGGGCAACCCTGATGGCTATTCTTGCTGTCAACTACATCTAGAATCTGGAAATGGAGAGTACACCAGTGAGAGGTTGTTTGCTTGGTTTGAAGTAGACAAATTTACTTTTAGTCTGAACATTTGAGGTAAGAAATCACATGCCCAAGCCGGGCATAGTGGTGCATGCCTTTGATCCAAGCACTTAGGAGGCAGAGGCAGGCGAATTTCTGAGTTTGAGGCCAGCCTGGTCTACAGAGTGAGTTTCAGGACAGCCAGGGCTACACAGAGAAACCCTGTCTCGAAAAACAAAAGCAAAAACAAACAAAAAGAAAAAGAAAAGAAAAAGAAAAAGAAGGAAATCACATGCCTGCCCCCTAGAAGGAACAACAATATGAACTAACCAGTAACCCCAGAGATCCCAGAGACTAAACCATCAATCAAATAAAACACATTGAGGGACTAGTGGCTCTATCTGCATATGTTGCAGAGGATGGCCTAGTTGGTCATCAATGGGAGGAGAGGCCCTTGGTCCTGTAAAGGCTCTATGGCCCAGTATAAGGGAATGCCAGGGCCAGGAATGGGAGTGGGTGGGTTGGGGAGCAGGAGGAGCAGGGAGAGGATAGGGGATTTTCAGAGGGGAAACTAGGAAAGGGGATAACATTTGAAATGTAAATAAAGAAAAATATCTAATAAGAGAGAGAGAGAAAGAGACAGACAGACAGGCAGACAGAAAACACATGCCCTTGATCCGGATCTTAAGACAGGAAGATATACCTTTAATCTGGACCACACCTACTGGAAACCTATATAAGGGCATGAAAGACAGAATATTTGGATCTTTGCCTGCTTGATCCCACCTTGCTAGCAAGTCTGGTCCTTCACTGGCATTAGAGCCTACTTCTCCGGGATTTTAGCATCTACTGAAGACCAGATGAGACTTCCAACCTCGTGGATTGAGCAACTTCTAGATTCTTGAACTTTCTTCTCATAGCTAGACATGGTTCAATTACTAGCACCATTGCCTGTAAGTTGTTCTAATAAATCCAGTTTCTACATATTTATGTAGAGAGATTCATTCTATAAGCCCTGCTACTCTGGAAAATCCTGATAAATACAGCGACTTTGCCCTGCCTCCAGGCCATTGGCTCCAGTTACTTCTGACTAAACAGTTCTCCTACAATAAGAACTTGCTCCACCTATATCTTTTTGGCTTAAATTCCTGCCTGGGCAAGACTTACACATTCTGTTTCCTGTTTATGAAACGCGGTCCTCCTAGCAGCACAGATCTAGGCCTGAGAGCCGGCCATGCCACGGAACCCACTGCACAGCTGGCTGCATGCTGTGCTCTTTGGACTCCTGCTTCATCTCGTCCATGTGCAGGGTGAGGCTCTCTAAACTGGCATGGGAATGACTGGAGTCAGAGCTGCCAAGTTCTGCATGTCAGAGGCTGAGCTTGGAGAGGGAAGGCACAGGGCAGGGGGAAGGGTTTGGAAATGACAACTAAAAGTGTGGGAAACCTGTGCCTCCAGATTCTCTAACCAAAACCTTCAGATTTTATGAGCCCACTAGCATGCAGAGTCAGAGACATCTAAGATCACTCCATACTGAGGAGACAGTTCACTGTAAGGAGCTCTAGAGAAAGTGCTAGACAATTCAAATGAAAATGAGAAGTCATTTTCTTTTCTCGGTTTATAGCTACTACTTACCTTTAAATAATAATAATATAATTCATAGAGCCAAATGACTCTGAGTGTGTGACCTCTTTGGCCTACAGAAATGCTGTGGAGCCCTTCAAAATAGGAATAGGAAAGGTTCCTAGGTCTGAAGGGAGTTTCCACACTCACACCCTACAACTGAACTAGAGAGGTGGGTATGGGTTCCCTTCGCCTGTGCCCTGATAACAGTGAGATGGGAACTCCCATGACCTTGTAGCAACTGATTACAGAAAACTAACCCTATGGCATCTCTCTACCAGGTCACGACTCACCAGAGGCCAGCCCCATCAGAAACACACACACTGGCCAGGTCCAAGGCAGGCTCATCCACTTGAAGGACACCAAAGCTGGTCTCTACATCTTCCTGGGAATCCCCTTTGCCAAGCCTCCTGTAGGACCCTTGCGCTTTGCACCTCCTGAGGCCCCTGAGCCATGGAGTGGTGTGAGAGATGGGACCTCACAGCCAGCCATGTAAGTTCTGGACCCCAGGGTTTCAGGCACTGGGGGGAGACTGTGCTCTGAGCCGAGTCATGCTGAAGTGTCCCCTCCATTTCAGCTACAGAGAAGTTTTCTCTCTTTGTGAGTGAGTGCCCCGTGCATTTTTCTGACGACGTGCTAAGCCTGATGAGAACAACTGGGCCAGGCTTCTGGGTCAGAGCTTGGCACTCAGAGGAAGTTAGCATCAGGCACAATTGAGATGAGCTAAGATGAAATTGTTCAAAGATTCGGATTATGCCCAGTGTTCTCTGCCACAATGGGAGGGCTCTCCAGGTATGAGTTAATGTGACCTATCAGGCAGCAATGCCTCTAAAATCAGGAGAACATACTTCAGATCACTGAGGTTTGCAGCAATGATGGATACTTGTGACACAGTCACTGTGACAACCTATAGGGCCAAGTGTCATTGGCCAGGGAACAAGTATATGTAATTAATTCCCTGTAGAGATGCTGCACACAAGAAAAGTTCCTTGAGAGTCTGCACATGTGATGAAGGATTACTCACTACCCTTTAGGGCAGCATTGTCCACTGAATCCTCTAGTAGCTGTGTAAGTTCAACGCTCTAATATGGGGATCTTAGATTGTTTTCTGTTGCTGTAATAAAGTACCGACAAAAGCAACTTAGGAGAGAAAGCTACTATTAGAGGCTCCAGATTACAGTCCATCCTTTGGTAAACACAGTGAATCAAAACTACAGGAGCTGCTCACATCACATCCACGCCCAGGAACAGAAACTAGAAAATGCTTGAGTGTCTGCTAATGCTTGGCTCGATGTTTTTATATAATTTCATGAGTGTGTCTACAGACAGCCAATCATTTCCAGAGAAACACCTACAGGTCTCTCTCTCTCTCTCTCTCTCTCTCTCTCTCTCTCTCTCTCTCTCTCTCTCTCTCTCTCTCTCTCCCCTAAGACTTAGAAAGAATAAGATCAAGACCCCACCCTACTGTTGTCCCTAGAAATCTGGCCCCAGCCCAGCTTTCACTGAGCCTATGGCTTTCATCTTGGTTGGAAGGTATTTAGACAGGACATAAGTATTAACAGGGCATCTCTTGACAAGCAGCTAAAGGTGGCTAAGAAAATAAAATCCGGACTCACATTTGGTTATACTCACTATACATCTCTTGGAATAACTGTCTCCCATTTTTACCAGTTGTCCACAAAATGTCACAATGAATATGGAGGGCATGAAGGAGTTGAAACTGACCCTGCCGCCTGTTTCTATGTCTGAGGACTGCCTGTATCTCAACATCTACACACCAGCCCACGCCCAGGAGGGCTCTAACCTGCCTGTGAGTGTCAGGTCGTGTCCAGCTTGGGGAGAGGGCATTTTTTTTTCAAGAAGGTTAGAAGGGACAAAAGCAACCTGAGTTTTACAATAGGGTTGACTCTGATAAGTCTGAGCTTACTTGGGTCAAAGAAGGCCATCTCAGTCACATGATGCAGCTGAAACCTGGGTATGGGACACAGCATGGGAGCACCGAGCCATCAAAGGCTCTCTGATAAAACCAGAGCTCGTTCAACAACTTGTTCTCTGCAGAACCCCTTAGGGGATCAAGACCTCAACACTGAGGTCACCCAAACTTATCCTTTTGAGTGATCTGTTGTGACAACGAGGGTTGATGATCCTTTCCGTTTTTTTAATCTGGAGAGATATCCATGGAGACACCCCTCTTTGTTGCACTGTGAAGAGCCTGAGTAGTGATGACATCACACTTTACACAGAGGCATTCATTCAAAGTGCAACACATGGTGGGAATGGGGACTAGAAGCCACTAGAGTACCCTGGCTGTGGCCAAAGCCCTGAAGTCTGGAGGATTTTTATGGATTTCTGTAGCTTCACAGAAGCACAGCAGTTGATATTCTAATAAGTAGACAAGCTGAACTTGGGCTCATTAGGAGCTTCCTGGAATCTCTCTTGACTTCTCCAGGTGATGGTGTGGATCCACGGTGGTGCACTCACTGTAGGCATGGCTTCCATGTATGATGGATCCGTGCTGGCAGCCACTGAGGATGTGGTGGTGGTCACTATCCAGTACCGCCTGGGTGTCCTGGGATTCTTCAGGTGAGTCAGGGGTAGGGTTGGGCAATGTGGAGGGATCAGAACCTAGACAGTCCTTTGATCCATGACCTTTCTACTTCTCAGCACTGGAGATGAGCATGCCAGAGGAAACTGGGGATTCCTGGACCAAGTGGCTGCCCTTCGCTGGGTCCAGCAGAACATCGCCCACTTTGGTGGCAACCCTGACCGGGTCACTATTTTTGGCGAGTCAGCAGGAGGCATAAGCGTGTCTTCACATGTTGTGTCCCCCATGTCCAAAGGACTCTTTCACAGAGCCATCATGGAGAGTGGAGTTTCTCTGTTGCCTGGAACCATATTTAGCTTCTCTGAGGTGGTTTACCAAGTGAGTGCCTGAACTTCAATCCTGTATCTGTTGCCACAGCATTATCCTCTGACATTAGTGCTCAGTAGTAAAAATGAAGAGCTAAAGAACATGCGTTCATTTATTTGTGAGGGCTCAAGGGTTAGAATCCACAGATCCCCTTTACACTGGATGAGTACGTTATGTAGACAGCAAAGCTGTCCTTAGAAAGGTCCATCACTAGCAAAAATGAGTATGTATGGGTTCAGAGCTGGGTCGCTGATTTCTTAAAGTGCTTGGCATGCAAGCCTGAGGACCTATGTTCAAGTCCCCAGAATTCATAAAACACTGGAAATGGTAACATTTATCAGTAATTCCAAAGTTCCTGTGGTCAGGTGGGAGCCAGAGATGAAAAAAATCCCTGGAATCCACAGACCAGCTCAGCTAGTGTACACAGAAAAGAAAAAAAAAGACACGTTGGGTCCCCTAATCTAACCTTCATACACCAACTTGACACACTCTTCAGGTATGCAGGTAGAAAGAGTTCTGCTTCCTGGATGTCACCTTTGAGAAATAGGAAAATGGGGACAATTTATACTTGTTCTAATCCACACAACACACACTATAGTGTGGGAATTAGATACCAAAAAAAATCATTAACTTGGAACTGAGAACTCTTCTCCCTGCTTGTTCCCTTCACAGATGGTGGCCAAGCTCTCTGGATGTGAGGCCACGGATTCACAGGCCCTGGTGCACTGTCTGAGAGGCAAGAGTGAAGAGGAGATTCTGGTCATTAGCAAGGTTGGGAGAATTGTGTGTCTGGGAGAACCTGGTGTACATGATGTGGGATTCTGAACCAAATACCTCACCTTCATGCCTTTGTGGTCTTTCAGTTCTGTGTGTAAAAATGAATACAAGATATGCTAATCTAAGTGTAGATTCTCCTCCAGGGTGAGCAGATCATCCTGAAACTAGTGAGAAATGAGAAAAAGATGGAGGTGACTCAGTGGATGTCAGGATATTTATTTCATTAACCTTCAGCATTGATTTTTTTAATGCCCATCAGAACTTCCAGATGATCCCTGGTGTGGTGGATGGAGAGTTCCTACCCAAGCATCCTCAGGAGCTGCTGGCCTCTAAGGATTTTCACCCTGTCCCCAGCATCATTGGTTTCAACAATGATGAGTACGGTTGGATCGTCCCCAAAGTGAGGCTCACTTCCAATCCCCTGGGAACATGGATATTCATATGCTAAGCAGTGGGAACTCAATGCATCTTCACTCCAAGTTCATGAGACCCCATACTTAAGACTGTCTTCTGCTTCCCAGGTCATAGGCTCTGCTCAGACAATAAGCGGAATAACCAGAGAGAACCTGCAGGCTGTCTTGAAGGATACAGCACCACAAATGGTGAGATACCTCTGGTCTTGGCTGAGGGGTCCCTCATATCTCCTTCTCAGACAGCATCCCTATTAATAAAGGTCAGGAGATGTGTATGATGCTGTGTGGGGTCACCTCAGAGCAAGAACATTTTTGCCTATACCATATGTCATCCCAGGCTCCATTCTCCCCACACCCAAGTATACTACCTACTTGACCAATAACATGCCTAACCTCAACCTTTCTGATGTCTCTGGTATAGATGTTGCCTCCTGAGTGTAGTGATCTGTTGATGGACGAGTACATGGAGGACATTGAGGACCCCAAGACTCTCCAAGCACAGTTCACCGAGATGATGGAAGACTTCATGTTTGTGATCCCTTCTCTCCGAGTAGCATATTTTCAGCGTGAGTACCACTGTAACAAGGCTTAGGGGAGCAGCTCAGAGATGGGGGTCATGGGTGAGCACTGTGGAGCAGTATGGTATCGAGGTCTCCTTACATCTAGTTTAAGAGATTAAAATCTGGGTACAGAGGAGAAAATGGGTTGCTGATTCTCTATTGACATAACAAAATCACTCAGCTAGGAAGGTCATGAGTACATTTACAGTGTTAGTGCCCCAGCCTGGGGCTCTGCTTCCAATCTAACTCTTGAGATTCCAAGTAACAATGTATCAAGGTATCTTGATACCAAATATATATCAAAAAAAGCTCCAGGTGAGAGACAACTAAGTCACTCTCTGTCCCACCTCCAGGTTCCCATGCTCCTGTCTACTTCTATGAATTCCAACATCAATCCAGCTTCCTCAAGGATGTCAGGCCACCCCACGTGAAGGCTGACCATGGAGATGAAGTTCCTTTTGTTTTTGGTTCCTTCTTCTGGGGCATGAAACGTTGAGTCTTCCTAATCTTTCCTGAGCTGAATGAGATCCCAGATGGCTCCTTAGCTGGCAGTCCGTTTGAGGAAAACTATCGCTCAAAAAATTATATATACCTAGTTTGGAATCTGGACCCTTCCCTGTCTAGCCTGTAAGGGAGGAGATGACAGGGCATTGGGGCAAGAATTCAATGAGAGGCTTGCATGGGTCTTGGATACTCTATATAGTGAAGAAGGGTGGTAGTAAAGCCAATCATTTGAGGCCAGACAGCAGCTGGGGTGGTGAGTGTGAAGAATGGGTTAACAGTAGCAGGACATGGACTTTTGTCTTTCTCATGACTCCAGTTAACCTCACTGAAGAGGAAAAGCTGCTAAACAGGAGGATGATGAAGTACTGGGCCAACTTTGCAAGACATGGGTGAGAACTCAACCTTGTATGCATGGGTCCTTCTAGGGCTCCCTTTTAGATGGTGACCTTTTAGCCTGCAGGGAATCTTCCGTCACATGATAGAGTCTTCTCTACTCTACTCTGTCTTCTGTATATTTATACAGGTACAGTTTAGGGTCAGAAATTGGTCATCTCACAGTGACCTAACTGGTGGGCTATAGTGCTGCAGTACTGCTCTTTAGATCTTGCCTCTTAGGAGGAGACATAAAACAGGTCAGGCAGTCTTCTCCACATGAAGAAGAAACTAGTGACACTTGTATGCACATATCAGGACACCTGTCACATCAGACCCCTTAACTACTAGCCTAACCATTGTCCTGACCCAAATCTGTGTATCAGACTTTGAACCAGAGTGACCTCATCCTTCTTTTCTTGGTGGTGTATCCACAGGAACCCCAACAGTGAGAGTCTACCCTATTGGCCCGTGTTTGACCATGATGAACAGTATCTACAGCTGAACATCCAGCCTGCTGTGGGACAATTCCAGAAGGCCAGAAGGCTGCAGTTCTGGACCAAGACACTGCCCTGGAAGATTGAGGAGTTAAAGAGATCTCAAAACATGCACAAAGAGCTATAGTGCCCTGTGTGAGGAATGGTATGTGGTGTTGGCTGCTGATGGAGTCAGCTTCAGCTTCCCAAAACATTCTAACATTAACCCTGTGCTTTTCTGTTCTTCTCCATTTATCACAAACCCTCTGCATGTGACTTCTTCTCCTGCTGGCTCATCTTTTGTTAGACCCATTCAAACTCCCCTCCCAGTGGATGTGTGAACCCCACAATTCCCCATCTCCTTTTACACTCCACTGGGACTAGGGCCTTTCCTTTCTTCTTTCCTCACCTCACCTCTCATCCTCATTAACCTCTTCTCTATGACCAAAACAGTCTTCAAGTAGGACTTTGGAGAACATTGATATGATTCTCCAAACCGTCCACATCACAAGGGTGGGCTGTGTCAGAATCACATGCACCCTCTCATCGGCTTCATACTTTTGGAGACCATAGATCCCAAGATTAAGATACTAGCATTGCTGTACATGCTCTCTAGCCCAAAGATGATACCTGTGTTTTCGCTGAACATATGAGATAGTTAACAATCCTCATGGCCTGGGTCTCCAATAGGCCTAACTCTTTTTTTATTGGATATTTTCTTTATTTACATTTCAAATGTTATCCCCTTTCTCACCCCACCCCCAAAACCCTTTATAACATTCCCCCTTCCCCTGCTTCTATGAGGGTGTTCCCTCACCCATCCCACCCACTTCCACCTCCCCACCCTCGCATTCCCCTATACTGGGGCATTGAGCCTTCACAGGACCAAGGGCCTCTCCTCCCATTGATGCCCGATGAGGTCATCCTCTGCTATATAGGTGACTGAAGCCATGAGTCCCTCCATGTGTACTCTTTGGTTGGTGGTTTAATCCCTGGGAACTCTGGTTAGTTGATATTGTTGTTCTTCCTATGGGGTTGTCATATTGGAGTTTTTCAATATAGAAATATGATTCATAGATATTTTCTAAACACAGCACATAGAGGTTCCCAACTTGGTCACTAGATTTGAAAACATCTAAAAGTGTCTCTATCTACTGTGTTTATAAATTAAAATTTGCTGACAATTTGTTCATTTGTTTTAAGATAACCTGTCTATTCATTGATATCTATTTCTTTTTGCTTTCGCAAGTCTAGAACAGCGTGTGGGGGGGGGGGTACGCGCGCATGCACATGTGCGCGCTGAGGTTTGTCCCTACTTCCAAGGGTTCTATGTACATGCTAAGGCCCATATTTGCATGATCACAGCACATCTGTGAAGATGTCTGACTATGGGGTGAGTCCTAGTAACAAGGTGGGGGGATCAGAAGGTCCATACATGTACAATAGAAATTGTTGTTCCCTGTTTGCATGAGCACCTGTTCATGTATATGGGTGTCCGACTCCTGATGTCTACAGTTCCCCTGCAACCTCCTGGCCTCTGTGATAACCTCCGTCGCCATTATGATCCACATGCATGACTTTCATTCATATCTCCTCACTGTTACTAGACACAACTGCTACTAGACATCACCTCTCTTTTACTTCAAGTCATTATACAAAGGTGCCAAGTTGAGCTCAAGGTGCCTGAATTTCTCCCAAAACATGTTCTCTTGTCATAAAGAGCCCAGAGCCTTTGTGCTAGAGACGCTACATGTCATATCCCCTTACCTCTAACTGCCTTGCTCTACAAGGTTAGAATGGTCTCCCTTTTAAAAATCCAGTGTAAGGAACCACAAGACAGTACGGCCTTTGGGGTCACAATGAAGATTATTGATTGTCCGTCCTGGGTACCACAGGCAGAGAAGGATAACATCTAGGAGGGTGAGTGCCAGATTCTCACTGTGGGGCCTGAGCTCATTATTGGGCTACAGCTGTCAACGATGAAAGCCCATCAGGCTGCTCAGGTAACCAAAAGAATCCAGTCCTGTGTCCTCGAGCTTAGAAGAGCTTGGGCAGAGCATTTTCTAATCTCCAGCTTTTCTTTCAGTGGGGAAGTTACAAGAGAGAAAGTCTGCCTGACCCAGGACTGTGAGCACAGAGACATTGAAAGGGGGACACTTGCTACCACACTTTGCTGACTGGGGGAGTCAAGCAGAGCCATGGTTGTACCATGCCAGTGAAAACATTCAGAAGGGTACTGAGAAGAAAGGCCTGCTGTGGGTGACTCTAGATGACTGAGGGCTGGAGAGAAGGAGACTGGTTTCCAGTTGGAACTGATGGCTTTCTGAAGTAGACATTCATGCAATTTCCTCAATGAAGCCTGGCCTAGCCAAGTGAGACCTCCTGACCCTGTACTCTTTGGTAAATCCTGACAGGGTTCTCTGGGATTCTGAAACCTTCTCAGAGTCCAATATTTCAGCCTTAACATAGGCTCTGAAAGTTCAAAGAGTCCCAGTGTTGGAACTATCAGCATCCAAAAATGTTTGTCAGGTGAATAAATGACTTTGAACTTGTTCTCAATAGGAGTTTGCCACCATACTAGCTATAGCATAGAGGAGAAAGGAATAGAGAAAGGGCACTTAAGAAGAGCCACACAACGCCAGTCAGTGGTGGTGCATGCCTGTAATCCCAGCACCTGGAAGGCAGAGGCAGGCAGATTTCTGAATTCGAGGCCAGCCTGGTCTACAGAGTTCCAGGACAGCCAGGACTGCACAGAGAAACCCTGTCTTGAAAAACAAAAACAAAAACGAAAAAAAAAAAAAAAAAGGGCCACACAAAAACAGAGTACTGTTGGAGAGATGGTTTTGTACACTGTATGAAGTTGTATCCTGCCCTGCCTGCCTAAGGTACCTTCTGATTGGTTAAAATAAAAGGCCTATGGCCTATAGCAAAAGGCAAGCTAGTAAGATGGGATATCCAGCAGAGAGAGAAAGGAACTCTGGGAAAGAGAGAGGCATGGGAGATTCACCATCCAGACTCCAAAGAAGTCCAATGTATGAAACCGAGGAGGGTTAACTAACCAACCATATAGCAGACATGAATAGTATAAATGGGTTAATATAAGTTAAGAGCTAGTTGGGGAGCAAGCTCAAGCTAAGGCCAAAAATAGATATGAGCCACTGTGTCATTATTTGGGAACAGGGGTGGGCATAGAAAGGCCCATGGTTGTGGAGTTAAATTACAAAGTACAAGGTAAAAGATATCATATACCTGGTGGAGTTAATAGATACCCAGAGAACAATCCACAGAGGTAAAGGGGGGAGGGGGAAGAACTCAGGGGGTTACCGGGAAGGAGGGCAGCATTTGGGATATAAATAAATGAAATAATTAATTAATAAAAATTATTGAAATATCACATGAATAAAGAAAAGCAAGTCTTAAAAAAATGCTACCAAACACACATTCTTCTTGGAAGTCCATGAGAATTCTCTATAAAATAGATTGTGTGTTAGGGCTGAAAACAAGTTTTTAAGAAATACAGGAAAATTGATGTAATTATATCTATTTGATCACAATAGAATAAAACTTTAATTCCACGGTAAGAGAAACTATAGAACACAAACAACCTTGTGGGGATTAGACATCATGCATGCGTCATTGAAGACATCAAGAAGGAAATTTAGGAATGTGTAGAATCAAATGAGAAGGAAAGACAACAAGCCAAGCCCTAGATCACACACTTGGAGCAGCCCCGAGCGCTAAGGCCTCAGCTAAGTCGGACGCCTGCCCCTTCTCCATATGTGGGCTCAACACACAGGACTTAGAGAAACCAGAATTAGTCATTACAGCTCTCTGCTCTGGCTCTCCAACACAAAACCAACATTTGCCTGTGAATGTGAGAATCACTATAACTTTGATTTTTTTAATCTTATTTTTAACGATGGTTTTTAAACATTTTAACCTTTCTTATAACCCACTAACCACTAGAGATAGAAAAAAAAAAGATACAAGAGAAGTAGGCCTGTTTTTTAAAAGTATTTTAGACAATGAATTTATGAAATTCCTAGGCAAATGGATGGATCTGGAGGATATCATCCTGAGTGAGGTAACCCAATCACAAAAGAACACACATGATATGCACTCACTGATAAGTGGATATTAACCCAGAAACTTAGAATTCCCAAGATACAATTTGCAAAACACATGAAACTCAAGAAAAAGGATGACCAAAGTGTTATTTCTTCTTAGAATGGGAAACAAAATACCCATNTGGATACTTTGTTCCTTCTTAGAATGGGAAACAAAGTACCCATGGAAGGAGTTACAGAGACAAAGTTCGGAGCAAAAGGAAGGACCATCCAGAGACTGCCCTATTCGGGGATCCATACCATAATCAACCACCAAACGCAGACACTATTGCATATGCCAGCAAGATTTTGCTAACATAACCCTGATATAGCTCTCTCTTGTGAGGCTATGCCAGTGCCTGGCAAATACAGAAGTGAATGCTCACAGTTGTCTATTGGATGGAACACAGGGTCCCCAATGGAGGAGTATAGGTGAAAAAAACAATATGAACTAACCAGTACCCTCCAGAGCTCGTGTCTCTAGCTGCATATGTAGCAGAAGATGGCCTAATCGACCATCATTGGTTTTGCAAAGATTATATGCCCCAATACAGGGGAATGCCAGGGCCAGGGAGTAGGTGGGTTGGGGAGCAGGGTGGGGGGAGGGTATAGGGGACTTTGGGGATAGCATTTGAATTGTAAATGAAGAAAATATCTAATAAAAATTTGTTTTAAAAAAGTGTTTTAGAACAACTCTCATCTGTGTTGTGTAAAAAATCAACCAGTTAGTTTATAGGTTAATAGACAACAGATCGATCTACTCACAAACACCTCACAGATAGACCAATGATCCAATTCAATAGAGTTGGGTTAGTAACAGCGATGACATGACCTAAAAGAGACTTTCAGACCTCAGTCTTGGCTCGCATCAACAAGAGGGACCAACAAGAACACCAAGAAATGTTCTCAACTGTGACTCAGAGAAACAAAGATCAGCAAAAAACGTGAGACCCACAAGTGTTACACAGCTAGCTATACCAACAAACCAAGCTCTGTCTCTGTCACACTATGGAATCCTATTAATGCCCTCCAGCCATCACGGGTCCTCCACATACCTAGCCTCAGCATGGCTCTTGCCTCAACACATGCATCCAATCAGCCCGATTGTCCTTGGAAGCAACAAACAACAATTCACCACCACAAGTATTTTGGTGTGTTTCTCTCTATGGCATCCCGACAAATGTAGCTCAACAACACAATAGAAGATGGACCGATACATGCGTGTCATTAACAAAAAAATATCTATCATCACGTGTCCTTTCACATGTTTGTTTTAGCGGAACATCCTCTCTCCTGTGTCTGCTTCAGCAAAACCTTCCTTCGTGAGTCCGCCTTAGCCTTTCTCCTGTGTCCACTTTAACAAAACATTCCTTCACATCTTTGCCCTGGCAAAAGACCATCCAGCCAACTTTCCAAAGAGCCTTTAAGTTTCCCCTTCCGATCATAAACATGGTGACTCTGCAATGGCTTCAGAGGCCATGTTCTGCCTTCCCAGGGGAACCACAGGGTAAACAAACTCAGCAGATATGGCTTCCTTCACCTGCTAAATGCTGGCTCTCTTCTGTCTGGTCAGTGCAGCTCTCCTGCCCTGCCCCACCAAGCTGCCTGACTACACCTCTGTGAGTACAAACTCTTACATGGACAAGATGTACCATACTTTCCTGTTGGGAAATGGTGCAGCCATTGCAACACAAACGCAGACCTAGGAGGAAATTGTGCCACTGGAACAGATTCCTGAACGCTGTGCCCTATGAGCTCCTGCTTCTCCTCTGTGTGTGTGTGCATGCTAACACTGCATGTCGGGGAGATGGGGACTGAGGTCAGAGAGTCAGAGGCTGAAAAGGCTGGTGGCAAGGGACAGTGGAGTAGTAACCTAGTAGAGATGACAGATGACAGTGCCCATGCCAAACCCATGGGGTGGCCCCCTGTGGTGCATGGAGGGTCTGCGATGACTAAGACACTCATCAATCACTCAGGAGCCTGCTCAGCAGAGGGATTTTCATGAACTGGACCTGCAGGTCAAAGGTGCCAGGCACAAAGTTCAAAACAGAACAGGTATGACATATCCCTCCTCTGCATTGGGTTGTAACTGAACCTGTGACTATAGCTGCTACTGATCCTCAGTAATGAAAATGATCATGTCATCATAGTGCCATGGAGCTCTGAGTGTCACCTCCTTGTCTATAGGAGCAACCGTTTGCTCTCCAGGAGGATCTTGGGAAAGTTACCTTCCCTAAGGTACAGAGTTCCTAGACTCATATCCCATGGCTAAAATGAGGACTCATAGGTTCTCCTCCCCATATGCCCCACCTTGGGCAGGGGAACAAGTTGGTTTCAAGGGTAAAGGTTATGTTCACTGGGCTCTTATCAAAAGTTTAGTCAGAAGGGTTCAATATCCAGACAAAATACATACACATACACATACACATACACATACACATACACATGCACATGCACATGCACATGCACATACACATACACATACACATATACATATACCCTTGGTGTCTATCACTCCAGGTGTCCAATGTGAACTTTGCTGACCTCCCACCTTGATTGCCAATCTAATCTACTCTAACCTTACCTTACCCAGTGACCCTTGCATGCTATTTCCCAGGCTCTTTCTGGGAGGTGATCCAGGCTTTCTAGATAGGAAGGTCTACGTGACTTACTGAACACTCTTTGCTGGGATGCCTGAGTTCAGAATCGAGGCACTGAGTTGTATCCCATCCTCCTTTATCCCTCCCAAGCCTGGCTCATCCACAGGGACATCGAGATGGGAGTTTCTTACATATAGTGCCCAGATTACTTAAGAAGATGGGTATGAGATGCATGTGGTGGCTCATGTCGGTAACCAAGCGCTCTGTAAGAGGCAGAGAAACATAGGAATCTAGCTACAGGCCAGCCTGGGACACGTAGCAAGAGCTTGTCTCAAACTAACCAAATAAGTGAATAATAAAGTAAAATATCCTGATGGTTTCTAGGCAGTTGACTGTGAGTGCTGGCTCAGCAGAACACCACACCTGCCTGAGCTCTGTAGGCAGTTAGTTAATGGGTGCAGAAGGAGGAGACTTTTTTCAGTAGTGTGGTTACTGGTAATTTGGCCATTCTTGTACTAAACTTTCAGGTGTCCTCCTGAAAAAAAAAAAACTAATTAAGCAAATTGGATCTTTAAAAAGAAAAGAGGAGAGGGGAGCAGGGCCGGGGGGGGGGGTATAGGGAACTTTCAGGATAGCATTTGAAATGTAAATAAAGAAAATAATAATAA